>NC_056522.1:284673902-284710296 GCF_019175285.1 Sceloporus undulatus | reverse complement strand
ATTATTATTATTATTATTATTATTATTATTATTATTATTATTATTATTATTAGTGTTATATGCGGATGCTACAATGCCTGTGCTACTACATTTCCCTTTCATTTCCTCTTGCTCCTGGAATTATTTGTTTAAAATGCAAATGCTACAATGCCAATGTTACAAATGTTTACCTTTCAGTTTGGCAAATTGATACTGCTTTTGCTTTTACTACACACAAGACACACACCGGAGGTTCTTAAATCTGACAGCATCTGCACACCCTGCCCGCCAGATTGTTTTAAAAAAGGAGGGGGGAAGCCCCCATCCGCTTAGCCAATGGCTGCAAGAAACGTCACCTTTTACGAAAGCAGAATTAATTTGATTGACAGCAGAGGACTCTTCCTTTTAAACTGGTTTAAAGAGCTACAATGGCGTTCTGGGGTTAAATACCCTGATTAAGGTATATAGTGGGCACTTGCTTCCGGAAGCATTCGGGGTGTGTGTGTGTGTGTGTGGAAACCAAATCTTCCCAGTTCCTTCCAGTGCAACAGTGCCAGTGAGAATGGGGACAATGTTTGACTCCACGGTGATGTTAAACTAGGGTTGTCACCCTTTTTATTTTCTGAAAGCTCCTCCTCTCTAACTCCTGTATGGTAGCAAATAGAACATATTCATCTCTGGGCGGGGACTTGTGTGGATTCAGATGGGGAAACAGAGTTCAGTTCAGTTTAAAATTTTGGTAGATTCTTCCAAAATAGTGAAATTATTAAATAGCTTCATTTGTAAAATGGAATGAATGTGAGGTACAGGAGAAAGTAAAACTGACAGATTTCCCCCGTTTGTAGATTCCAAACACAGGCACCTATATACCCATAGAAGCCTTTTTCACACATTTCATCAAGTGCAAGTGAACTTACCTACATTTGAATTTGGTCTGATAACATTCTTCTCTCCACCATTCACTGAAGTATATATTTGTGGAGGGAGCAGACACAATAAACTACATCCAAGGGTACTGAACTACATCCAAGGGTACTAAAAGAACTGGCAATTGTAATATCAGAGCCATTGGCAATACTCTTTGAAAACTCCTGGAAAACAGGAGAAATCCCAGCAGATTGGAGGAGGGCAAATGTTGTCCCCATCTTCAAAAAGGGGGGGGGAAGGATCCCAACAATTACTGTCCAGTTAGTCTGACATCAATACCAGGAAAAATTCTGGAGCAGATAATTAAACAGAGAGTCTGTGAACATCTAGAAGGCAATGCCATAATCACATAACATCAACACAGGTTTCAGAGAAACAAGTCATGCCAGACAAATCTAATCTCTTTCTTTGATAAAATTACCAGCTTGGTAGATGAAGGGAATGCTGTGCATATAGTATATCTTGATTTCAGTAAGGCCTTTGACAAGGTTTCCCATGACATTCTTGCAAACAAGTTTGTAAAATGTGGGCTAGACAAAGGAACTGTTAAATGGATCTGTAATTGGTTGACCGGCCGAACCCAAAGGGTGCTCAACAATGGCTCTTTTTCAGCCTGGAGAGAAGTGACCAGTGGGGTCCCACAGGGCTCTGTCCTGGGCCCAGTGTTATTCAACATCTTTATCAATGACCTGGATGACAGAATTGGGAGCATACTTATCAAATCTGCAGATGACACCAAATTAGGAGGAATAGCTAATACCGCAGAGGACAGGATCAAAATTCAAAATGACCTGAATAGATTAGAAAGCTGGGCCAAAGCTAACAAAATGAAATTCAACACAGAGAAATGTAAGGTGCTGCACTTAGGGCAGAAAAATGAAATGCACAGATATAGGATGGGGGACACCTGGCTGAATGAAACTACGTGTGAAAGGGATCTAGGAGTCCAAGTAGACCACAAGTTGTACATGAGTCAACAGTGCGATGCGGCAGCTAAAAAGGCCAATGCAATTTTAGGCTGCATCAATAAAAGTATAGTGTCTAGATCAAGAGAAGTAATAGTGCCACTGTATTCTGCTCTGGTCAGGCCCCACCTGGAATATTGTGTCCATTTCTGGGAACCACAATTCAAAAAGGACATTGAGAAACTGGAGCGTGTCCAGAGGAGGGCGACTAAAATGGTGAAAGGTCTGGAAACCATGCCCTATGAGGAACGACTCAGGGAGCTGGGGATGTTTAGCCTGGAGAAAAGAAGGTTAAGAGGTGATATGATAGTCCTGTTTAAATATTTGAAAGGATGCCATATTGAGGAGGGAGCAAGCTTGTTTTGTGCTGCTCCAGAGAGCAGGACCCGGAACAGTGGATGCAAGCTATAGGAAAAGAGATTCCACCTCAACATTAGGAAGAATTTCCTGACAGTAAGGGCTGTTCGACAGTGGAACACACTCCCTCGGAGTGTAGTAGAGTCTCCTTCCTTGGAGGTCTTTAAGCAGAGGCTAGATGGCCGTCTGTTGGGGATGCTTTGATTTGGATTTCCTGCATGGCAGGGGGTTGGACTGGATGGCCCTTGTGGTCTCTTCCAACTCTAAGATTCTATGATTCTAAGGAAGGCATGGGATTTTGAACTTATTTGTTTGTTCAGTAGCTCCTGAGCTTTCATGTAGGTATTGTCCAAAGGCCAGGATGCTACATTATTATCAATTATTGAGATCAGGGACCTTTCTGCACAATTACAGAACTATGATCTGGGATCTGTAGTGGTTGAGGCACTAGAAATTTCTAGCTGAGAATTATGAATTCTTCCTTGCACTGATCTTTGGGATACCAATTAAAGGCATAAGCAAAGTCTCAGCTCTGCGAAGGAACCTAGTTATGAAAAAATAAATTTCCAGCAAGGGCAGGGTCTGAGCTAGGATTCTAGGGTATGTTGCCATGGCAGTTAAAGTGGAAACATAGCACTATAACACTAAGGGGCCCAGATCAGACAAGAGAACAAGACTATTGAATGGGGAAAGAACTTAAGAATTTACAGAGGAAAAAGAAATTTTACAATTAAGAAATATAACAAAGATGGAAGAATAATGAGAACCCTTCACAAGAAAAGAAGAACAGGGAGAAGTGAAATGTCAAAACTCAGGCATTTCTGTTACAAATATGAGAGGTGGTGATATGGGATGTGTGGATATTGTGGATGGGGCTGATGTTAGGTATATGTGTTGTGCGAGTCCCATCCTTATAAAAATATGCAAGTATCACAATGGATCATCAGCCTCTCAGCCCATCACAGTCCCCCAAAGTGGTAGATAACTTATGAATACACTCTTTCTAAACAGAACTCCAAAAAAAAAATTTTTTTAAGCACACAAAATTAACATAGTTGAAAAAGCCTTCCCTGAGTTTAAGAGTTTAAAGCCTTATGAAACAGTACAGTCAGTAGTCTGCTCGAAGCTCAGGAGGAATGGAGCGATGACAGTTAATGGGGTATCAAAGTGTCATAATATGAACATACCCGAATCTGAAGTCAAATGCTGAGCTCATGAGAGTGGTTTGATCCCAAGACTGAATGGTTAAGCCAAAATAAGAATTTGGATCTCTAAGGTCTTGGGAATGGTCTTGCTAAACTGTTCCACAGTGTCATCTAGTCTAAAACTTTGCTTCCAGCATTATTAAACATCTTAGGAAATATGACAAGATAAAACTGCTGTACTCCCCCCTCATTTCTGGCAACTTTATGCATATTTTTTAGCATGGAGGATTCAATCTCAACTATCACAGCAGTCAATAATAATTAATTATTATTGATTAATAATACATACATTTTTGATTAGTTGAATTCATTTTGAGTCATATGCATTAAAGTCTATTGAAATACCTCTTAGCAGTGAATTATATAAGCAGATTATGCCTTGCTACATCGTCTACTGTTTATACAGTTGAAAGAAGCTGCTTTTAGTAAAATGTTTTACTACTGCTTCTTGCCAGAAAAGGATTACATTGCATTGGCACAGCAATTGTTGTTCATGAATTAGAAAATGTGTGAGTGTGCGCACGTGTTTATCAGAAAAAAATATTTGGGGGTCTTATGTTAGTAAAATACCATGCTTCAACAGGGTTAAAAATGTGCAGTCCCAGTCATACCCCAGTATAAGTTTTCTCTCTGTCACACACACAAAATCTCTCTCATCTCTGACCCCACAATTCATTCTTCTGTATCAGTCCTTCCTTCTTTTGTTCCTGGTACTCATTCAACCTGTACCAGCTTTGCCTGGGTTACAAATCACTTTGCCCCCTCCTCCCACTGCTGTGTCTTTTGTCTCTTCCCCCACTCCTTTTCTTTCTTGATGATCTTCCTTTCTCTTTATCTTGATGCTTGTTTAGCCTTTCTGGTTTTGCCTCCCCGCAACCCTTTCCAGGCCAAAAGAAGTGCCCTGTTCCAGGGTCACCATAGTTTAGTTCCCCAAATCTAGTTCTCTAAATTCAGGCAGTCACAATTGTGTACAGGTTAAGTAAGCCTTATCCAAAATGCTTGGGACCAGAAGTGTTTTGGAATTTGGATGATGATGATGATGATGGTCATTGTTGTTGTTATTATTATTATTACTGGATTTACCAATACCTGTATTTGGAGATGCATACATAATAAGCTATCGTGGAGACAGGACCCAAGTCTAAACACTTAATTTATATATGCTTCATATACACCTTATATAATAATTTTATACAATATGTTAATAATTTTGTGCACAAACAAAATGTGTATACACTGAACAACCAGAAAGCAAAGGTGTCCTTATGTCAGCCACCCATGAAACAAGTTTTTGTTTTTGGAACATTTCTGATTTTGAAATTCCAGATAAGAGAGACTCAACCCTTATAACACAAATTATTTGTTCACTAGGCATATCATAGATTCATAGGCGGGTTACATACCGCCATTTGGGACGTCCCCAGGACGTCCCAGTTTTAAAAAGGGGCGTCTCTTCTAGCCGCCCCTACTCCTGTTACGGACTCTGTCCGTAACAAATGGCTGCGGCCGTTCCACACAGCCGCCGCCATCTTGATGTAGCGGACGCTGTGCGTCCACACATCGCGCAGCGCTTATGACATCGTGAGGGTGCCATTGGTGCCTCACGGCGTCATAACTGCAACGTGAGAAGAAGCTCCATTTTGGAGCTTCTTTTTTGCTCCGCGTGGGAGCCGCGCGGTTTGGCTGCTGCTGCTCCCTCGCGGAGCAAACAGCAGCCCCGACAGACCGCCGCAAAGCGGTGGTCTGTAACGGACCATAGTCTCCTTTAAATATAATGCAGGGGCACACAAGCAGTAAGATGTTCTGTACACTCCGATCAGCCCTTTTCTTTACCATATTTCCTCATACAACTCCTGTGGATTTAACAGCTTCAGACATTCAACAGGTAAAACTTTTCCAGGAAATGGAATTCTATAAAGTTTGGGATGCTGTTTGAACTATTTAAAACTTTGACCATACTCAGCTTCAACAGCATCATGGTGGCCAGCTAGAAATAGGCCAAACAAAACACCAGGATCTAGGTCTTTCAGAAATCACAGGTAAATGGCCTCCAGGCACCATGTGGAGCAGTAGAAACCTTTGTACCTACAATCTGTCAGAACCATGCTCTACCAGTCAGAAACAGGCAAGGTTTACCAAACATCTATGTGACACATCACTAGAACCTGTACTGTTCTTACAGTGGAAAAACTAGAAAAGGAAAGATCAGAAAGTTTAAGTAGCTTGATTCTAGTCACACCCCAAACCAGCTGCAAGTATTTGGATGAAACTGCAAGGCTTCCTTCTCTTGAGGAGAACCCTACTCTTGCAGATCTGTCTTAATTCTAAGGAGCCTGATGTATACAGTGGGGTCTCATCCATGGATATCAAGCCTGCACTATCCCCAATGGTGGTGCCTGCACGTGCCACACCCCCATTTGGGACAATGGTACTTCAGGTAAGCCTCCATCCCATTGTCGCTAATAGCGACACAGCCATGTGCACACACCACCATTGGGGACAATGGCGGCTTTCCCTAATGGTGGTGTGGTGGTGAGGAGCCCTGGTGGCGCAGTGGTTAAATGCCTGTACTGCAGCCACTCACTCAAAACCATAAGGTTGCGAGTTCAATCCCAGCGAAAGGGCTCAAGCTCGACTCAGGCTTGCAACTTTCCATAAGTCTCTAAAATGAATACCCAGATTATTGGGGGCAATTAGCTTACACTTTGCAAACTGCTTAGGGAGTGCTTAAGTGCACTGATAAGCGGTATAGAAATGTACTTGCTACTTGTTATTGCTGCCATCAGGGACAACAGGACTTGAGGTCTTGCAGATTTTGGTATCTGTGGGAGGGTTCAGAACAGATCCCCCATGGGTACCAAGGTCCTACTGTAATAGATTCCAGAGAATAGACATATTCAGCTTCTATTCTACATTGTCTGTAAACTTGTGTAGAAAAATATAGCAATGTGCAATTAAAGTCAGAATTGAAAGATGTGAGTCTGTAGAATCAGTATATAGAGAGATCTTGTAGCACCTTTGAGATTAACTGAAAGAAGTTGGAAGCATGAGCTTTTATAGACTTAAGTCTACTTCTTCTATGAAAGCATATGCTGCCAACTTCTTTACTTCAGTTAGTCTGAAAGGTGCTGCAAGATGCCTCTATAACCAAAGTCAGTTTAAACATAAAAGGTATCAATCAGTACAAGTTTCACTAGCAGAAATCAGGAAGAATAGACAGACACCCTCTGGAAACTATTGGGAGAAGAGAAGAATGAGGGGTGTTTTTCTCTCACTTCCCTTTGCTGATTTTGTTTTTTACTTTTGTGTTTTCACTCCTATTGATTTCAAGGAGGAGGAAGTATTACGTAGATCAGCACGACAGTTGGCATACATTTCTCCCATTCTTGGAGTGTGTTAGGAGAATACAAACACTTTGAATCCTTCAGATCTAGACCTAACCCTAAACACCCACAGGAAGTCCAATTTTTGTCTCTAGCAGCACCAAAGCTCTACAGTCAGACATGCCAAAGCGTCAGAATCTCTGTGAACTCTGGCAGGTGTGGTGTCTTTCAAGGGAGATCGGAAACACTCTATGGCCTGAATTCTATTGTTAATCTTGAATAAGAATCTTATTGCACTGCTAAAAAATACCCGGTTTATGTCTTGGAAAACTCCTGACTTTGAAAAGCAGCTTGCTGAGTGCTCCTGGGACCCAGGCTGCATCCGAGCTGTATTTGGCCAGCAGATTCAGCAGTGAAGAACCACATTTTGAAACTACAAAAATTAAATGCAAACATTCAGTACTTTCACAGGGAAAGATTCGTGGAACTATGGAACTGCTGATTTCAAGCTGCAAGTTTTCACCTTTTCCTCATTTCCATGAAACCCTGGGTTAGGTGAAGTACTCCAAAATCTGTGCTAGAGATCTCTACTGCTGTACTTCAAGGAAGTGGAATAGAACTCTGTATTCTAAATACCCCAGCCAAACCAGGTTTCTGGTTTTCCAACTATTATTGTGTTAAAAACATAATAGCACAATTGGCTTAAGTAGAAAGTGATTTTTACCATGCACTTTCATTCTGCACACCTAGAATTTTGAGGTTGTGAAAGAAAAACAGTATCATTGGCCTAATAATTACATTAATTTGAGTTGCATTATTTTATTTTAAATTTAAATTACAAAAACTTACATATAAAGTACAGTTGACCCAAAAAGCAAACCTTGATTTTGCCATTTTCTATAAAGGACACAATTTTTATAAATTACACAATTTTACTATCCCATTGTATGTAACGGGAATTGAGCATCCATGAATTTTGATATACACAAGGGACCCTGGCTGGAACCAAATCCCAGTGGATACCAAAGGTCCAGTGTATCAGTTGTTCATTTCATTTCATTTATTTAGTCCTTCATTCAATTTTTACCATGGCTTTCTCCCACCATGTCAGTCAAGGAGGGAAGGATGTACTGTGCACAGGTATAGAATCCTTTGATATATGCAAGACTTGTACAGATCTGGATGGTTTATATGTGTTTACAGTGATACCTAATTTGCATTTCCTATCCAAAAGGCAAATGAGGTGAGGAAAGCTCTATATATTGAGACTTGTATCTGCCCTCCTGTCTGTCAGGACGTTTCAAAGCAAACCGGGTCTCATGATAAGATTTTTTTAAAAAAAAAAAATTCTAGATAAACAGACCTAGGATATCTGACAGCTGTTTCATGCTCTTCACCATCATCTGAAACAATCAGTACGCATTAGAGAGTACTTTTCCCTTTACAAAGGTGATAATTAGATAACAAGCTGAGATTAAAGTAATTACAGTTAGACAGCTGGCAAGGCAGCACAGTCATGTTGAAATACTGTTGATGCTTCAGCATCTGGTTCTAACAACAGCACAGGCTAAAAGATTTTACATTAATTACATCACATAATTTAATATAAACATATTTAATTACAATTGATGGGTGATAAACTGTTCAAGAATGGCTTAACCCCTTACAGATGTCAAAATGATGGGAGCAGCACACAGTTCTTTCCACTTGAGGTGCAAAGCTGGAGTCTGGAATAGAGGTTAGGAAATTCTCACCATTATAAGGCATTCTGGGGCTGCAGTGCAGATACATTGTTTAGATTTGTTCCCAGACATATTTGAACGTATCATGTTAAGGTAAAAAGGCATTTGCCCATAGGGAGGGAAAAGTGCCATAAGAAAGCCTTTTTGCTTGATAATATGATTCTAGTAATGCCTCTAACACTTTCTAGCATTGATATGTGCCCATACAAAGTCCTAGATATTCTTTGGTAAAGCATCATGTATAACTGGCAGTTGCTATTTTTCTTTTAGGCATTCTGGTATATATGTTATTCAACAATCTGATCACTAAAATGTTCTTGAACTAAGAGACCCCTAGTGTGTTAGTGAGTAAAATAAATCTGAGAGATCTGCATTCAGTCACACTTATAACAATCTATTGTGCAAAATCTGTTACAGTCTATTGTGCAAAATCTCTGTTAATGTTTACAGTACTATTTATTACAGTATATGCATAGTAACTTCAACATTTCTAGAAGTCCAAACAATAAATGTAAGTACACAATTTCAACCCCTGAAACCTTCTAAGTTTAATTTCCTTTAATTTATTGTAACAGGGAATATTAAGATGTAGGACTGGTTTTAAAATTATGTACTATATGTATTACCAAGGACTTCAAAGTAACATACCCACACGCCTTGTTATTCCCAGCCTTGTTTTATCCCAACAACTTTGTGTGACATAAGTTATCTGTAAGGTACATTAGGCAGAAAAATGGGGACTAGCCAATGAGCAAAATGATTTAATCACCCAGTCAAATTAAATTCCCACCCCTTATAATTTGATGATGTTGAAACCACTATTATACCACCCCTGAGCCTCATTCTATTAAATTAATAAAAACAAAAATGGGGGATGTTGATGGAATAACATCTGTCAGTGATTCTGATCCTTCAGGCAACCCCACCCCTTCATTTGTTCCTGAGGATTTGGGTGCCTCTGGAGAAGATTTTGAAGGAATGCAGGTGGCTATGATGCGGGGCAGGATGGGAAAAAATCACTCCAGGAACAAAAATCCATTTGTGTGAGTTTGGGCTGCTGGATGCAACCCAAAGGTATTCACTCACATAAATTTGCATTAAGGATTCAAGCATTCAGCTCATTAAACTCTGGGGATCTCTTGCTGTCTTTCAGGAAACTGTGGTGTGTCTTGGAAACTTATTGGATACTTCCATTGGAGGATCAATAATGGAGTACATTACTATTTTCCTCTACATCTAGCTGCAGAGGAATGTTGTGGATGTTCTAGGGCACAATGAAAATCTTTATGGGCCACAAACTGGAGCAAGGGGATAGGCAGTAGTCCTTTTAAGAGATGATTGAGAAGTGCTAATCCCCAATCAAATATGCATGCTGCAACATTAATAGTATGGATTTTTTTCTACTACAAATTGCATATTTCTAAACAGAAAACAATTAATATCTTGGTATTTAGAGCAAGCTTTTTCTTTTTTAAAAAAGTTGTGTTTATTTTTATTTATTCCTCTGATGGTTAACTTAAAAATAATATTCTTGCTGACCAAATTCATAATCTGGTTTTCTTTTTCTTTTCTTTTTTTATGGCTCTTCTAGGACTAAGAGCAATTTAGCATCAATGTCTTCTGACAATAATCATAGAGCCATGAAGCTGGCAGGGCCATGAAGGTCTTCTTTTCCAAGTTCCATCTAGTGCTATAATGCCCACTCCAACAAATGGCTGTCTAGAGTCTCTTTGAAGACCTCCAGCAAGGAAGAGCAGCCAAACAACCATTAGTTTAGGTAATGGGGGGAAAAAACTAATGTTGTACTCAAACATCCCCTCCTGTTTTGTTTTGTTTTTCCTTTCCTCATCCCTATCAGCTCTTTAAATTGATCTGGAGCAGGCTTTTGATATCAAGATGGAGACTGGAAATTTGACACTTCACAATGTTCAGCTGTTTTGCAAAAAAATTCAGTGGTTAATTTTTCAGGATTCCGAAACAATATCCACACACACAGATGATTATCGCACTGCGTTCTGAGAACGTTCTCATCACGTGATGAGAACGGAACGCATTTGAGAATACCGCACGTATGTGTTCCAATCGGGTTCTCAGAACGCTTAAATGTGTTCCAAATGTGTTCCAGGAGGGAACGGATTTGAATGTGTTCTGAATGTATTCCCAGAGAGCTGAAACGTGATGAAAACATTCCAAGAGAAGTGTGTGCGGTATTCTTATCCGTTCTCAAATCCGTTCCCTCATTCCTCCGTCTCCTGATTGGCTGAAAGAATGACAGGCAGGGAGGGAGGCAGGCAGGCGAGCGACTGCAGTGAGGGAAGGTGTGTGTGTGTGAGGGGGGAAAGAAGGAGGGAGGGAAGGGAGGAAAAAGGGAGGAAAGGTGGGACAAGGAAGAGAAGAGGAAAGCAGGGAAAGAGAGGGAAAGGAGAGACCAGAGCAGAGAGCAAGAGGGAGAGGGTCTGGCTGCTTCTCCGGGGGTCTCTAGTGTCATGTCCAGTGGGGCTCCTGTGCTGTCACAATGCAGGAGGCAGGGATGCCCAGGACCTTCTCCTCCTTCCCTCCAGGAGGGAACCCACAAAAGCTCCTCTGTTTGGACCACCACACAAAAGCAAGCAAACAACTCCCAGAATTCCATAGCAAAGAGCCAGACAAGAGTTAAAGCGGGGAGGGAAGCTCACAACCTGAAGGCACACATTACATGCACACACACAGGAGCAAAAGGGTGTCAAGCTGCCAAAAAGGGGAAATGGGATGACAGCAGAGGACTCTTCTTTTCTAACCGGTTTAAAGAGCTGCTATGGCTGCCGGGGCTCTGCCCTTGGCCCAGTCCCCTCCCTGGCAACTTGCTTTCCTTCGGCTTGAAGGGACCTCCATGGAGCTCCTCCTTCCCTCAAGGAAGAGGGGACCAGGGCAGAGAGCAAGAGGGAGAGGGTCTGGCTGTTTCTGGGGGGGGGCTCTAGTGTCATGTCCAGTGGGGCTCCTGTGCTGTCACAGTGCAGGAGGCAGGGATGCCCAGGACCTTCTCCTCCTTCAATCCAGGAGGGAACCCACAAAAGCTCCTCTGTTTGGAGCACCACAGAAAAGCAAGCAAACAACTCCCAGAATTCCATAGCAAAGAGCCAGACAAGAGTTAAAGCGGGGAGGGAAGCTCACAACCTGAAGGCACACATTACATGCACACACACAGGAGCAAAAGGGTGTCAAGCTGCCAAAAAGGGGAAATGGGATGACAGCAGAGGACTCTTCTTTTCTAACTGGTTTAAAGAGTTGCAATGGCTGCCGGGGCTCTGCCCTTGGCCCAGTCCTCTCCCTTTCCCTCCGCTTGAAGGGACCTCCGTGGAGCTCCCTTAATGCCCAGGCTGCCAAGGAGGGGACTCTGCCCTTGGCCCATCAAGTTACATAGGTTTTATCCTATTTTCTTCAAACATATGCCAGCATATGAAGCCCCAACGTTTTATAGGGGCTTGCCTTCTTTCCCTCCCAAGAGAATCTTCGGAGGGAAGACTTCTCAGTGAGGCTGAGAAGCACTCTCCCGGCCAGAGTCCCTAGGCTTACTGAAATCCCCCACCTCCCTTCCCCATAGAAATCAATCCAAAAACTGAGTTTAAAAGGAGCAGAGGAGAGCCCTTTGGGTCTGCATCTGGGAGAGATTTTAAACTCCGTTTTTGGATTCTTTCCTATGGGGAAAGAGGGGGGAGAGAGAGATGGCAGGACAACCCCATAGCCAAGCATCCTCTGCTCCCCCCAGATGAAGACCCATAGGGCTCACTGCTCTTTAAGCTCCGTTTTTGGATTGATTCCTATGGGGAAAGAGGAGAGAGGGAGAGATGGCAGGACAACCTCATAGCCAAGCATCCTCTGCTCCCCCCAGATGAAGACCCATAGGGCTCACTGCTCTTTTAAAACTCCGTTTTTGGATTGATTCCTATGGGGAAGGGAGGTGAGGGATTTCAGTAAGCCGAGGGACTCAGGAGAGGCGAGCTCCATGGCCCAAGCCTCCCTTTTCCCTCTTTCCTGGGGGCAGCGCCTCTCCCGAGCCGTCCAACCACTGAGTGGCGACGTCATCAGAACACAGCCCACAAAACGTAATACAGCAAACCGTTCTGAGAACGGTTTCAAGAAAAAGGAATCGCAGTGCGGTAAACTGCCGTTCTGATCACGTTCTGATCACGTTTTGATTTCTAATGCGGTAATATCCGTTCCAGGAACGTTCTCATCACGTGATGATATGGAACGTTCTCAGAACGCAGTGCGATAATCTTCACAGTCTCTCTCTCTCTCTCTCTCTCTGTAGTATATTAAGGATACTTTTTGCCAAACTGTTTATAGCTTTCTGCCTCTCCACTGAAAAGCTTTATTATATTGTAATGATCTATTCTAATGTTTATTAAGCAGCAAGGCCAAAAAGCAAACTGTCAAATATGAAGGTGATTTTGTACTCTTCCTATGCTGTGAGCTACAAAAGAGGAACCAACTGTACTTCCCATATTCCCACAATTGGGAGACTGCCAGCCTCTTCTCCCACCCTAGGAAACTTTCCATCATTTGTCCTATCTGTATTTTTATGGTCTGTGGAAGAGATCGCAGTGAATTTAGCCACTATTTAGATATTTATTCCTTTACCACCTCTTCGGATATCTTCCTTGATGCTGAAGTGATTGGTCTGTTGTGGTTTTACTGATCCACATTTTCCTCCTTTTTGAAAACTAGGACATTTGCCTTTCTCCATTTCTGTGCCAAATAACCCATTTGCTGTAATTTCTCAGATACAATAGGCCTTCTGAGAGTATGTCAACAAATAATTTTAGAACTCTTGGGTTGAGTTCATCAGATTCTGAAGAAATTAATTCATCCTAGATTCTTTAGTCATGACCCCTCAGCATTCTTGCTCTTTGTACAAGATTGTGTTACTTTTCTCTTCTTTTGGGATAATACAGAGGCAACATAGCTCCTGAACAGTAATGCCTTTTCCTTGTCAGCCATTAAGTTTTCACCTTCCTTAATGTACAACGGTTGTAGTAGGTCTAGTGTTTCCTTCTTAGAGCAGTGGGCCTAGTGCAGAATTCTTAACATTTCTCTCTCTCTCTCTCTCTCCCCTGCACTTTCCAAACTTCCAGCCATAGCCATGCTCACTGGGGATTCTAGGAGTTAATCCAAAAACTAAATATAACAAGTTCGGGCCTAGTATTATCTTCCTAGTGCAATGTGCCTACTATTCCCTTTCCAGTACAGTGGGTCTAGTGTTCCTTCATTCTGTTTCCATCAGAACTCACCCAGAATACTGTGTCTAGTTCTGGGCACCACAGTTAAAGAAAGACATTGACCAGTTAGAACAGATTGTATGTACAGCGCTGTGTAAATTTACAGTGCTTTATAAATAAAGGTTAATAATAATAATAATAATAATAATAATAATAATAATAATAATGTCCTGAAGTAAGTGACCAAGATGGTAAACAATTTGGAAACCAAACTCTATGAGGGACAGTTGAGGGAACTGGGTATGTTTAGCCTGGAGAACAGAAGATTGAGACGTGATGTGACAGCTCTCATTAAATACCCAAAGGAACACTGGAACATTGTTTTCATCAGAAGATAGGACGCAGACAAATGGATTCAAATCATAGGAAAGGAAATTATCACTGAACATTAAAAAGAACTTCCTGATGGTAAGAGCTGTTCAACACTGGAATAGCTTTACAAAGAGATGGACTGTCCTTTGCTAGAGGTTTATGAGCAGAGACCACATGTCAGGGAAGCTTTATTTGTGGATTTTTGCACTGATAGAGGGTTGTCTACCAACAACCAGCATTGTGTAATGGTTTAGGTGTTGGACTATGACTCTGGACACCAGAGTTCAAAACCCAACTCAGCCATGGAAACCCACTGGATAACCTTGGGCAAGTCACACAGCCTCAGAGGATGGCAATGGCAAACCCTCTCTGAAGAAACTTGCCAAGAAAACTCTGTGATAGCTTGACCTTAGTGTCACAAATGACTTGAAGGCACACAACAACAAGAGGGTTGAACTAAATGACCCATTGGAATCCCCTCCAACCCTACAGTTCTATGATTTCATGATGAGTCAAATAAAATTGTAAGGGCAAGTTTTCATTAACAAGGTGCCATGTTAAGGGCAAGTTTTTCTGGGAGCTGTTAAGGGGCTTTTTGAAGATTATAGTACACTGAAGACCCACTGGATGACCTTGGTCAAGTCACATTCTTTCAATCTCAGAGGAAGGCATAGACTACCCCGCTCTGAACAAATCTTGCCAAGAAAACCGCATGGTAGGGTTGCCTTAGGATTGCCATAGATATAAAATTACTTGAAGGCACATAAGAACAATAGCATTCTGGGGACATTTTACTTCTAACAAGGATCCTTGCAATCATGTCTGACTGAGACATACCTAAAACATCCTTTTAGTTGTTATTGTTAGTATCCTCCACCCCAACATCAATCTCTGGGCTTTTCCAGGTTTATCTTTCCTGCCACTGTTACTACTAGTTTGGCAAGCTTATCGCTCAGCATTTTAAACTAGTTCCAGCCTCCCAGGCTGGAGCTGGGAATGCAGGATGGAGATGGGGATTATCGCTAAATCACCACCAGTTGCTATCAGCCTGGTTCCCAGCCATGCTCTGCCAGCACTTTTTAGAAGCCAGAAAGCTTTCTGACTTCTAAAAAGTGCTGGTAGAGCACGGCTGGGAACCAGGCTGATAGCAACTGGTGATTTGGCAGTGACCTCCATCCTGTATTTCGGCTCCAAGCTGGGAGGCTGGAGCCGGTTTAAAATGCTGAGCAATAAGCTCCTAGGCTACTTGCACTCAGTGGTTTGCCTTTCCTTTCATTACTTAACCTTAATTAAAAAATAAATAAATCCTGTTATCAGTAAACTTTTCATGAAGCCACTGACTGACTGTTTAAAAGCTGCCCTCAGTTTTCTTTCTCAGTGGAACCATTATGGTTCTACTAAGTCCTCCTTCAGGAACATCAAGAACATCAACATATTAGAACACACTCTATGTGGGACTGCCTTTGAAGTGTGTTCAGAAACTTCAGCTGGTCCAAAGAGCTGAAGGCAGGATGTTAAGTGGGGCAGGTTACAACACCCCTGTTGAAACAGCTCCACAGTAAAAAATATAACAATATAACAACAACAACAACAACAACAACAACAACAACAACAACAGCTTCATCAGTACTAAGAGACATGCATGTTTTCCTGGGAGCCATATTTCAGTAGTAACTTGCGTTGCCAGAAATGAACTGACATTCTGGAAAATTATATATGAGCAGTGAACCATCAGGTAGTATGCAATGGTGTTATACTCATAGCTTTGGTACTATTGATACCACCAGAAGATGTTGGTTTTTTTTTTTTAAACTTACTGGCAGTTGCATAACTTTTCTCCCTTGGTGGCCTCCAGGCCTCCAGTAGAACACAAAGATTGTATCTTACAGTGTTGTTCATTTTAACTATCTAACTAGTTATATGACAAAAACTGGCAAAAGCAATGCACAAACCAGCCATAAACTTTGCAGTGAAAAAGTCTCACTAGAGCAAAAGTCCAACACCAAAAAAATGAAATCTTAAGTTTAAATGGACATTTGGTAGGATGGATTCATTGTAGGACATGCAGCAATGGCTGCACTGCAAATGGATTTGTTTGTCTGAAATTTTGTAACACATGCCTCAAAGAAAGCCTCACTGAACTCTCTGAGACCTATTTCTGAGTGGACATGCCCATGTGATGTGGTGGTTTGAGTGTTGAACTAGAGACGGGGGTTCAAATCCCCACTCAGCCATGGAAAGATCACTGGGTAACCTTGGGCAAGTTATATTCTCTTAGCCTCAGACAAAGGCAATGGCAAACCCACTGGGTGACCTTAGTTACATTCTTTCAATCTCAGAGGAAACCCTCTCCAAATCTTGCCAAGAAAATCCCACAATAGGGTCACCTTAGGATTGCCATATGTTGGGAAGACCTTGAAGGCACACAAGAACAACAAGACATGCCTGATGTTGCTATATTAATGTGCATTCCAGTGTGTCAGATAGCAACTATAACTCTCTCACATGAAAACAGAACATTTCAACTTGTTCCCTTACACTTAAAATAATCATAAAGATATGGGCTCCAGGTGGGATCCTTCCCTCAGAAAAAGAAATAATGGAAAATTAGCATATGCTAGCCATGCCTAAAGCAATTTGTGTCCATCATTTGTTCAGATATGATACACACCTGCTACCATCCTCCCATGTGGACGCATTCACGGTATTAAAAAAAGAAAAAAGAAAACTGCATGAGTCTGAAGTGTAGCAGGCAGTTTTGACAGATTTATGGTCAAAAGGTAAGGGAATTGCTCAACAAAGAGCACTGCATTGGTAGAGATGTGTACATATAGCCTGTTTTCTCTTCACAATGTGATCTTTTGATGGACATCTCCTCCTCCCTTCCCCATTCCTTTACGCCCCCTCACAGAAAAATCTGCAGAGTATGGTTTTCTGATGGGAAAACAAATATCGGCACTTTGTTCTTTTCCCTCTTCTGGGAAAGCCATTAAAAATAAAGAGTTCCATTATGTGGCTATGACAACCAAGTAGATAAGGAACCTTTGTGCCAAGCTCAGTCTGACAACCTTTTTGACTTGGTATACAAGGTGGGCACCCAACTCACTCACCCTTAAGACCTGTCCTGAACAGATTAATTTACAGTCATGAGAGCTGGAAGGGTCTTAGAGGTCATCTAGTCCAGTGTCCAATTCTATGCAGTATTTACAATGCAGGGTGCAATTACAGCATCCCTAAATGATGGCCATCTACACTTTTCTTAAATATCTCTAGCAAAGAACAGCTCATCACCTCCTGAGGCAGCCTGTTTCATTGTTAAACAGCATTTAATGTTGAGAAGATTCTCATAATCTACTTCTTTGCACATTCCACCCATTGATTCTTATTCTGCCCTGAGCTTTCAGGAAAATGTTTCATTTTATTGTCATTTATGATGTTGACATTAACTTATTCATATGCTTCTTTTTTGTGGTAAGCTATCACCAGTGTGCATCATAACAACAACAGAAAAAGTTCACATAAAAATATAAAATATAACTTTTCCATATCATTCACTAGCAATCACAAGTGAAATTCAAAATGGCCAGTCATTTAAAATATTAACAGGCCAATTAAAGCATCTCATAATACTTGGGAAATTACTTTTAAAAGGTCATTAAGGTAAAGGTATACCCCGTTGACAAGGTTGTCAAGTTGTGTCTGACATAGGGGGCGGTGCTCATCTCCGTTACTGAGACGAAGAGCCAGCGTTGTCAGAGACTATTCTATGATCATGTGGCCAGCATGATTGCACAGAATGCTGTTACCTTCCCACCAAAGTGGTACCTATTTATCTACTTGTATTTGCATGTTTTCAAACTGCTAGGAGCTCCCCTCATGATGTGGCACCTGGGCCTCAAACTGCTAACCTGCCAATCTGGCAATCAACAGAGTCAGCGTCTTAGCCACTTGAGCCACTGCAAGGTAATTAGCTACCACTATAGTTGTATGTTTGTTACCATTATAGTTAATGTTATACACTCATATTCAGTATTGCAGTTACAGATTTGTAAACCTGGACTTGCCTAAAATGGTTATTTATTGCAAATTCCCATGGGCTCATGGTGTCCTGTTTACATGATGCAGGGCCAAAACCCCAAATGTCTTCATGATGTCTGTCTACATGACATCTGCACCAGATTTGGCTTTCCTTCCCTTTAACTTGAATTTTAAAACCTTACCTTTTGCTCTAGGTTTTCAGTGCTCTCTGCAGCAATGATGAGCAGCTGCCATCTCACACGGTCCCTGTGAGATGCTTGGTGCCAGTTCTGTGGATGTGAGTCATTCTGAGATCAGAATAAGACACCCAGGGTCAATAACATGGTTAGTCACTTTGTTGTGTCCTCAGCAGCACTGGGTGATTAACAGGGATAGTATGGGAAGGCAGCTGCCCATTGTCACTGCAGAGTACTCACAATAGAGCACAAGCGTGCTTTAGAAAACAAATCCACAAAACACTAACCAGCATACATTATTGTATCCAGTGTGTATCCTGTAAATAAACACATAAGATGTGGAATATAGTATTGTTTCTTAATATATTGTATATGTGAGTGGCATGTTTTGCCTGCATATGTGGCTGGCATCTTCAGAGAATGGAGATGTGTGGGGTATATATACTGTGTGACCCTTGGTTGGGAGAAAGTGAATAATATGTTAATCTGTGTGTTGGTCTGTTGTTGAATGGAAAGGGGAATATGCGGGAGGATATGTGTATCTATTTAATCAGAAATCCATTGTCTGTGGGGAAACCAATTGACAGTGGATGATGTTCATTTACATGTGCTGAGTCTTGATTTTGGTGTTTTTCAGGACTAGTAGCCAAACTTTGTTTACTTTCAGGGTTTCTTCTTTCCTGTTGAAGTTGTCCATGTGTTTGTGTTTGGCTACCAGTCCTGAAAAACACCAAAATCAAGACTCAGCACATGCAAATGAACATCACCCACTGTCAGTGGGCTTCCCTACAGACAATGGATCACTAATTAAATAGACACTAATCCTCCTTGCATGTCCTCCCACCCTTAGGCTTTGCCATTTACCAACAGACCAACACACAGATTGACATGTAAATCACTTCCTCTCAACCAAGGGTCACACATATATATACATACTCCACACACCTCCATGCCACCATTCTCTGAAGATGCTAGCCACATATGCAGGCAAAATGTCAGGAATAAATTCTTCTAGAAAATGATCACATAGCCCGAAACACAAGAATTAATGCTAAAAATGCAAATTTAACAGGTAAAAATAGTCCTCTACTGTGCACAAATCAACAGTATACAAAGTTTAAGTTTAAGATTAAGTATGCAAAAGAACCTTGTAGCACTTTTGAAACAAACTGAGCAAAAGAAGTTGTGGCATAAGTTTTGTAGACCCCAGATACTGATAAATACGGATATTCCATAGTTACATGGTTATGTCCCTAAATAATACCCTGTTTAAACAAATGTAAGAATTTTTTTTAAAGAAAAAAAGGAACAACAGTGAAGATTTGGGGACATAAAAAGTGACAAAAGTTATCACTTTAATACAGTGACAGTGTAATCATATACATGTCTACTCAAGAAGTAAATTCTACTCAGTCTAATGGGATGTACTTCCAGGTGAGTTTGTACAGGATTACAGGCTGACTGGCCTAGGTATGCATAAAAAATAGAAATGTTGAAGAATCTGTAGAGCAGTGCCTTGTTAATGTTGTGTGCCTTCAAGTCATTTCCAATTTATCATGACTCCAAGGGCCCATTCACACTGAAAATTAAACTGGTTTCCAAACCAGTTTAAATTGGGGAAGTTCGCACTTGTCTCAGTTTTTCCTGGGTTTGCCTGATCCGAATTCGGGGGGGCCTGGTGCAAGTCCCCCTTAACCCGGGGGTTTTTGAGACGGGGAAAAAAGAGGTTCTTTTTAAAAGAACCGGGGTTTTTGCAGGAGTTGCCAATGGGAACTTAACATATTGATCACATTCGTTCTGCTCTTCCTCCCTCCTCTTTTTTCCTCCTCCTCTCCCCCACCTGCTCTTACTGCTTTTCCTCTTCCTCTTGCCCTCACTGTGGCGTCTCTTGTCCCTCCTCTTCCTCTGTCTCCTGCACCTGTCCTGGATCAGCCTTCCTTGACAGCATCCTCCTCTTCCTCCCCCTCATCTGTTCTCCCTGTACCTTGGAGCCTTCCTCCCCCTTGATCTCCTCTTTCTCCTCATCATCTACCTCTACCTTAGAGCCTTCCTCCCCCTCGATCTCCTCTTCCTCGTCCTCATCTGCTGACTGCCAGAATCAAATCCTCCATGGCATTTTACCACGTTCCAAGTGTTAACGTGAATCTGGGATAAAATGCCATGGAGAGATTTGATCGTGGCAAATCAATGCCACGGACAGATTTGATTGGGGCAAATGAATGAAATAACCCAGTTTCCACACTGGGTTATTTCTGAATGTGAATGGACCTTAAGACAAAACTATCATGGGGTTTTCTTGGCAAGATTTGTTTTTGCTTTCTTCTAAGGCTGAGAGAATGAGACTTGCCCTGAGTCACCTAGTGGGTTTTCATGGCCAAGTGAGGATTTGAACCCTGGCCTCTAGAGTCATAGCCTAATGTTCAAAAACCTACAGTACACTGGCCTTCGGAGCAAGGCCTACATCTGGTAAGTCACACATAAACAGCTTCATTTACTGGAGAAAGCTTTGGACTCCCCCCTCCCTGCCCCCCCAAAACAGCAAGTGTCTCGCTACAGGGTAAGTTTGTTTTTAAATAGCAGGGAAACTCAAAAGCAGTCTGTGATGTTTTCATGTTCAAAGGAGAGGCATAAAAAGATTTCAACCGTGTTCTGTTCCTCAGCCATACTCAGCCTGTGTCATTGTTAGAGCTCAGACCTAGTGACTCCATGTTAAAAGCAGAAGACATTCTTTGATTTGTGTTGAAAGTCTATATAATGTATTTGTACTTACACCTGATCTTTATTTTAGGGATAAAGAATTCTACACCTTGGATCATGCCATTAAAGTTCAAACTAAAACCCAGAACAAATCCACACACTCCACTAACATGAAAATCATCAACCAGTACTGCATTACATCAATTTCAATGGGGGTTGAGTGTGTTTTAATTTTTGCAGCCTACAGTTTTGTATGTCCATGCAGCGGGACTGACTATTGTGTTCAAAATACTTATTCCTCAGTCATTCAACTAAAGCCAAGGCCAAAGATCTGAGAACTTCAGCTAGAAGCCAGTTATTGATAGATTTAGGCCCATTTGAGCACAGCAGTGTTGCCAGACCCCTCAGAGGTCTTCTGTTGTGTTGCAACATAACAATAAATCAGTGCTAGCCATTTTCAGCACAATGAATCAGTATTTTTTAAAAATAAATGTTTCTGATCTGCCCATTCAAAGTGAAGCCATCCCAAACATACTTAATGCTACAACATAGGGATTACTTATAATTCTTACATGTGCACCAGCAACTGTGGGGATTACGGCTACACTCAGAGAAGAAAGATTGATTTGGTGTGGAGCAGATGATGTTATTAACCTTCCTCATTAAAGCACTATGGAGCTTTGACCCTGTGAGACCTTATTCCACTACAGTGTAGACTACACCATTGATGAACTTACACAAATTAGTGATTTCAAGCACTGAATTCTGTGCTAAAGTGTGTTCAAAATGAATGGCTGCCCCATATAATACAGTTTAGCCTTCCACTGGTTGAGCAAGTAAGGAAAACTCAGAGGTAAAAGAACAAACACGGAAAAGAGCTAAAACTATATAGGTCCTCTTCTGATATAAATCATCACAATGGGAAATGTTAGAAAGACTCACATTAAAGAATGGACATTTTCTCATGTCTTGTCATGACAAGCTGCATATGCCAAATTTCTCTCTTCTATAGAGATGTGTAAAAAGTTATGCCCTTTCTTGACTGGCCACCATAATGCAAACTCCTTACTTTTCTTTATTTTCAGTTGTATGGTTTCACACTTTATAAGAGCTCCTAGCTAACACTGAGTTAGCTTGTGTACATGTCCTCTTGTGTACATGTTCTCAGGTCTATTTCAACAGCCTTTGAAACCAGTTTGAACCTTTAGATGCCTTCAATTATAGCCCAGGGATTTGAAATTTTTATTTTTGAACTTCAAAGAAATCCCCAAAAGTAACTTTTTCAAATTTTGTTCTCTTCTAAGTAGGACCAAATCCTTTGCATAAAGAAGTCAATGATGCATATTCAGACAAGCCTATGGCCATATATTTAGAAACACATCGTGGTTTGTTTATTGGGATTTTTAGAAAGGAAAATGCAATCAAATTCTTTGAATTTGAGCCCAACTTAATCCATTACATAAACCAGCGAGACATATTATTCTATCCAAGTAATTCTATCTCCCAGGAAAGCAGATCTGTCAAAACTTAAATAGCTCTTATCAAATGTAAAAATATTAATGTTTAGAATCCAAGTCATTTCTTGGGTAGTTCCACACAATCTGGTACAGTGTGTAATATGTGTCTGGTAAAAACTATTTTTTTTCTGAGAAAAATAAAATGGTGTGAAGCACATAATCCAAAAATCATCCCAAATGATCCTTCAGTTATAGTTAACAATTAAACTGTGCATTCGTGTGAATGTTTACTCAGAAGTAACTCCTGCTGTGTTCAGTGAAGCTCTGAGCTAAGTGTGCAGTGCAGCATCAGTGATTTTAAATAACAGATTTTCTCTCAGTATGTCAGATAAATCCAGATGTTCTTGGCTATACCATGTTTTGAGAACTTGATCCCAAGAATATTTGAATTCCTGTATTCCCACTGAAATCATGTGTAAGTCATTTAAAGTCCCCAGTATAGCCGGTTTAATTCTTTTAAAATGAGATTTAAACAGTGACTTTGTAGAAGACATTGGTCACCTTTAGTATCTTATTTCTACCCTTACAGCCTTTAAGAAGGCTCTTAAGACGGATCTCTTCCAGCAGGCCTTCCCAACCCAGTTCCTCTCCCCATGTACTGTGACCTAAGTCACTCTGTCCACCAACTCTTCCCTTAATTTTAACACTTTTGTATTTTATTGTTTTTAAATGCTGATTATTTAATTGTAATTTTAGTACTGGAATGGGGGGTTGGGAACAGAATAATTCTTGAATTTTATTGTATTTTCTATGTATTTTATTACTGTAACCTGCCCGGAATCCTTGTGATTGGGTGGGCTATAAATAAATCATTTATTTATTTATTATTTTACTCAGACATAGGCTCTAGATTATCTGTATTAGTATTTTAAACTGCACACACTTTGCTTATTAAACATTAGAACAAGCCCAGTACAAATCATGATTGCCTGTTGGTATTTTGGTTAGTTATATGAAGGAAAATACATTATTTGTCTGGAAGGACATTTTATTTGTCAATTTTTTTTTCTGTTGTCAAAAGCACCAAGCAGTCAGAAGTGCAAGTCTATCCGATGCTTTTTTAATCCTTGCTAATACTGTAACTGATACGAAACAACATACATATTGACTCTCCTCCCCCAACACACACACACACACACACACACACACACACAATACGTGCTCAGGAATTCAAAATAAGTCCCCAAAAACAAAATTGGCACAAAAGCAAAACAAAACTGAAAGACAGGCAAAGTATACAGGCCCATGGCAATTTTAATTTTTTGGAAGCCTTGGGGGCCCTGTAATCTATTTTTTTCTGGGAAATCACTCATCATGTAGTTATCAGAGGAAGAGAGAACTGCAGTCCCCCTTTTTCTGGGAGCAACCCAATGCAGTATGGATATTAATTAAATTTATTAAACAAATAACACAACGACTCAGGGAAACAGGGGTCCATCTGCCAACACTGCAGACTGATCTCTGCAGAGACGCAAGCTGAATGGTAGTTAAAGCTAAGTTGCCGAGCTCAGCAGATGGGCTCCCGTCTCTAGTGAGGAAGATTTGGTGGCGGTCCAACAGCTTTTTTCCCCTCCAGGTTTTTGTTCCTTGCCACTGTGATTGAAGAAGCACTCCTCTGTCTTTTTGCAGCTCTCAGCCCCCTCCCTCCCTCTGTGCTGTTGTTGTTTATGTGAGCAATGATTAAGTCTGAGTGATTTGTTTGAGAGGCAAGTCCCGGTTGATCTCATTCTGTGCCTGTGATGTAAACCTCGAGCAGAAAATAATTAGAAGAATGTAATCCCATTGACTTTACACTCCACTTGTATGCCCTGTTACATCTCGGTGGCGTACAGCCTTTGGGAAGGGGGGAGCTACCCAGCAGGCCTCTATCAGGTCTTCGAAGGCGTTGCATGCTCTCTGCAAATGTTTTCTCTCACGCACTCCAAGCACTTGTGACTGGTGATTCCCATGTCAATGTGGGTGAGAATCCATTCTGGTTTTTAGTTTAAACTTTAAAGGAGCTATTCAAGTGTTGAACTTATCTTGGGGCATTAAAGCTTGGACTAAAACCTTGAATGTGCTATTTGTTAATTGTCTCACTGGCTGCATCTGCACTGCAGAAGTAATGCAGTTTGATGCCACTTGAACTGTCATGGCTCAGTACTATGGAATTCAGGGATTTGTAGTTTTGTGAGATATTTAGCCTTCTTTGTCAGAGAGCTCTGGTGCCACAACAAGCTACAAATCCCAGGATCACATAGCATTGAGCCATGGCAATTAAAGTGGTGTCAAACGGCATTAATTCTGCAGTGCTGATGTAGCCTTTGATAGAATTTACTCGTTCTTCTTATCCAGTTTGAACTGAAATAATGCTAAATGGTGCAAGGGCATTTGCATTTATCATTTCTTATTTTTCATCATGTTCTTTAGGATCCAGATTCTCTGATTAAGGGGAAATGTTTGCTGGAAAAACACCTGTCTCTGGTGCAAGAAGTTCTAGCTTCTCCCATGGTTGCTTTAACACTGCAATACCATTTGGAAATGGTTGGTTTCAGAAAGTAGTACTGGGAAGTTTCTGCTTAATCCCAGGTAAAACTAGATAATATATAAACTAGAGAGCATCTGAGAGTTGTAGAGTTGCACAAAGTTTTACCAAGTCAACCAGCACTGCCACTTTTAACATCTTTTATCAAGTCACCAATTAGGACAGCCAAGAATCTGTGGATATCCTGAATATACAGATGACATCTGGCTCTATTTTACCTTACTTTGCCAATCACATGAAACTGTGAAAGCGCTAAACTACTAAATGGATTCAGTCATGGCTGGTGAAACCAAACGAGACAGAGACATTTGGGATTTATAGTTTTGGGGTCTGGGAAACAGGTCCATTAACTGTAGGTGAGTGCAGCTCTTTGATCCAACATTACCACCTGAGGCAAAAGTCACTTTGGTGTCTCAGACCACTTTTGACTGTGTTTGGAGGTTCATCAGCTGTAGAGTTTCCTGGATACATATGGCCTGATTAGTGTGATCACTCTGGTGAACGTCTGGTTGGATTATAATAGATAATGATGGCCCTTTACAGCCCGCCCAAAAGGGCAGTTTGAAAAGTGCCGTCATTTGCGGTGCGGAGGAGCCCCAGCGGCCAAACTATGCAACTCCTCTGTGCTGCAAAAAAGAAGCTGCAAAATGTAGATTCTTCTTGCGGCGCGCTAATGATGTCACAAGGCACCAATGGAGCACTCACAACATGATTAGCGCTGCGCGACATGCAGATGCTAAGTGTCCGCTGCGTCAAGATGGCGGTGCCCATGTAGAACGGGCACTGCCATTTTGTACGCGCCAAGCGCGTACTAGGGTTAGGGGCATCCAGAAAGGACGCCCCTTTCTAACCCTAGTACGTGCTCGGCACATACTAGGTTGCCCGTGAGGAAAGGGCCTATAAAACTTTTATTTGTACCCCGCTTTTTGTTAAACCAGTCAAATGGCTTACAGTGTTAAAAATGATACAGTAATATATACAAAGTATCCCTCCTTAAAAAAGAATTAAACAATTTAGGATTAAAATTACATACATAATGCATAAAACAATTAAAACAATAACAGTGAGCAGAGTCATTATGTGGGGAAGTCATTACATGGCCGAATAGTTTATTCTGGGAAGGCCTGCCGGAAGAGATCTGTCTTGACAGATTTCTTGAAGCTGTCTAAGTTGGTAATTTCATAGAATCATAGAATCATAGAGTTGGAAGAGATCGCAAGTGCCATCCAGTCCAACCCCTTGCCATGCAGGAAATCTAAATCAAAGCATCCCCGACAGATGGCCATCCAGCCTCTGTTTAAAGACCTCCAAGGAAGGAGACTCCACTACACTCTGGGGGTGTTTGTTCCACTGTCAAACAGCCGTTATTGTCAGGAAGTTCCTCCTAATGTTGAGGTGGAATTTCTTTTCCTGTAGCTTGCATCCATTGCTCCGGACGGATCTTGTCCAGCAGGCCATTCCAGAGGCTGGGATTACTTCAGTGCTTTATACTTGGGGCTGTCCTTTTAAACAATTCCAGTGATGCAACTCATTCAAAATTTTGCTGTCGGGGTTCTTAATAGTTAATCAACTTGTTGCCATGTTAGACTGATTCTGAAGGAATTACATGGTCTTCCTCTTTGCTTATGTGCATGTTTCAGATGGTTTATGTGGATATGTGGGACCTAAATGGTTTGGTCTAAAATATCTGAAGAAATGTTTCTTTCCTATCATGTTGTCCATGTGTTAGGAGATCTGTCTATAGGAGCATCACACTATACCTGTACTAAGGAGAGCATCTTCTCAATGGTGGCGTTCCAAATTTGGAAAGTCTGCTAGAGAGAGACACTCCAGGTGCTGATGCTGCATTTCTCTTGGCACTGGATATTTTATTTTTATTTCCTCAATCATTTTAACCTATGAATTTGCAACTTGTATGGTTTTATATCTCTCAATTTTATTGGATTGCTTATTGCTGTATTTTAATTCCCTGTTGCCCTTACGTTATTTTGGATGCCAACCTTCGTCTGAAGACATTATTCCAGTTCTTAAATTAAAAAAGAAGAAGAAGTGGGGAAATGAGGGGACAGTCCCAAGTAGTGATGGAGTATCAGAACCTGTTTTTGAAAACATCATCATTCTGAAACTCTTAGGGAAACTTTCTGTCTCCTATTGTGCTGTTTGGACAGTTTAAACCTGTTTGGACGATCTCAGACCTCACAGTAAACAATACTATACTAAATGGACACAGAATCAGGCCAGGACCCATTCACACTACACAGTTACAGTACTATGATTCCACTTTAATTGCCACAGCAACATCTTATGAAATCCTGTGTTTGTAGTTTGGCGGATGCACTAAAGTTCTCTGGCTGAAAATTCTAACTACCCCTTCCTAAACTGCAAATCCTAGGACACTGCCAAGGCAGTTAACATGGAATCTTAGGGGCTGTACAAACCAGCTAATAAGGCTGATATGGGGCAGAGTCGGGGCATGATGACCACATGAAGCCCCAACTCTGCCCACAGGCTGTGTGATGCCACACACCGCACCACATAGTGTGTGGCATCACAGCTCTCCTCTGGCACTGCATCTACATGACACAGCACCAAAGGAGCATGGAAAAGCCAAGTGCTGGCGGCTATGTTGCTCTTTCCAGGGCACAAAAAGGAGCCACTTTTTGCCCCACGGAAAGGCAAGATCGGGGCTGCATTATGTAGTGGCCACAGCCCCAATCCGGTGCTAAAAGGGGTGGCCTGTAGTCTGTTGAGCTCCTTAGTGCTAGAACTGCGTAGCATGAAAGGTACCTGTTATAAGGAAGCTTTCTGTGCTAGTTTGACTAAAGGGATCAAGGGCACCATTCCCCAGTGGTTACAAGTGCCAGGCATGCAGATTTTGTGTTCTTAGCACACAGAGACACATCTAAATTCTGCATAAGTTTCTTTGAAGAGTATGGATAATTGAATGCTTTCGTAATTTAGTACTTAATTGGTCTCCCTGTTATATCCTTGTAGTTCCAGAAGGAGTTGAAAGTGTCAAAACCACCACCAGGGAAACAAGCAGAGCTCATGAGGAACCACTGGGCCTTTTTCTACTATCAATTATCTTAGGATAAAAGACAATCCATGAGCTCACTTCAGCCTTTGAGTTGTTTACATATTCAAGAGGTGAATCAGAGTTGAAATGCTCTCAAAGAGTCAATAAGGATGGATTCACCTCTCTTTTGTCCTGAAGCAGCTGGGATCTTTATGACCTTGTCATCCACAAGCTCCCACCTTGCTTTTCACTTAAATAAGTCACTGCTGATTTGCAGTACTATCCACCCATAGTAGAATGGTAAAGGCCTAGTTTCACCCTATGTTGATTCACCCCTAATCAGCCTTTTCCATAGCATTGGCACATATGTCGCTTTTCAAGCTTGCTGATCTTATCACACTGAAAAGCAGTCCAAGCTGTTTTTAGATTACATTTTGTTTGCCATGTAATGACACAGCTGGAAGTCAGCCAAAACTAACCAAAAGGTGCAAGTTAGAATGACTGTTTTCTCTGCTCATATAAATTACATCTCCGTTGCTCACCCATCTCTGCTATAAGGTTCCATCCCAAACATCATCATAATCAGTCAGTGTTTTTTTTTTTTTTTTTCAGGAACTGGAAGACCGATTTGTATTATCATTGATCTGCCCTGACATACAAAACTTGTAAATGTTACTTTTTATAACTCCCAGAATCCCCCGGGCAGCATGAACTATCCCCCTGTGTGTGCAATACTGTGAGATGCAATCCAAGATAGAGCAATTTTGTAAACAATACATGCCCACCAAGTATCCCAATTTGGCGGTCTGCTGCAGTGTCTCCTAGCCTTTGTGTTCTGACTCATTAATAACTTTTGCCGTCTTGACCACACTGATGTTGCTTGGCCATATGTGGCCCAGTTTTCAACTATGAAATTTTGGAGAGTATGGGATTGTATCTTGGAATATCACTTTGTGTTAAAAACTCCATGCTTATACAAAACCGGTCATGGGTGGGGGGAGATTAAGGTGTTTTAAAAAAAAACAAAAACCACCAACCAACCCTAACATAGGAGTTGGGGTAGAATTCAGAGACAATAGAGATTATCATACCCAGGAATCCCGGCAGGAGAGACACGAAAACTAAAATGTGAAAATGGATGTTATCACATTTACCCCTGCCTAGGCTGTAGCCAGCCTGTATCCACTCAGTCAGTCCACCTGCAACCCAGCCTTCGCCTGAGGTTTTTTTTCAATGAGATTTTTCCGTTCTTGAAAAAGCCATGGGAGATGTCCAGGTTGCAGATGGGCTGCCCAAGTGGATACATGGGTAAATGCAATAACATCAGTTTTCGTCTTTTACATCTCTCGCCAGGATTCCTGGGTGCTATAATCTCCATAGCCACATTAGCCTGGAAAATCAGTATGAAAGAGGATCTAGCATCTGCATCTCCATGCATCTGAGGAAGTAGACCAAGTCTATGATACTTTTTGTGATAACTTCTACACAAGTAAAGGTAAAGGTATTCCCCATTGACAAGGTTGTCGTCCTGTCTGACCATAGGTGGCATTGCTCATCTCTATTACTAAGACGAAAAGCCAGCCTTGTCAGAGACAATTCTGTGATCATGTGGCCAGCATGATTGCACAGAATGCTGTTACTTTCCCATCAAAGTGGTGCCTATTTATCTACTTGCATTTGCATGCTTTCGAACTACTAGGTTGGCAAAAACTGGGACTAGTGATGGGAGCTCATGCCATCATAGAGCACCAGGGCCGCAAACTGCCAACCTGCCAATCTAGCAATCAACAGAGTCAGCATCTTAACCACTTGAGCCACCACATCCCTAAGAATCTCAAAGGTGCTACAAGAGAGAGAGAGAGAGAGACAGAATGAATAAGATCCCCTTGCATAGGAGCTAAGGTTAGGGAGAAAGGGTCCCATATGGGAAAGGGTACAGGGTGAGGCCAGCTTGATGTAGAAGTGTGAGCATTGGACTATGACTCTGGAGATAAGCATTTGAATCATGGCTCAGTCACCTAAACCCACTGGTTGACCCTGGGGAAGTCGCATTCTCTCAGCCTCACAGGGTGGCACTGGTAAACCCCCTCTGAGGAAACTTGCCAAGAAAACTCCATGATAGCTTCACCTTAAGGTCACCATAAGTTGGAAATGACTTGAAGGCACACAACAACAATAACAGCAGGTTGAGTCCCTACATATCTCTTATGAGAAAGTTAACATTTTATCTTTCCACATTAGACCTGCAGATGTTTAAATCATGGAGCAGAGGATTAATGTTGAAGCTTTTGCTTGATCATCCATGTAAATCATCTGGGCAACTGTAACTGGTCCAGGGCCCAAATTTTAGCTTAGGATCTCTGGGGGTTGCTTGGATTCTCAGAAATCCACCCGACCAACCCCCACAAAAATAAAACAAAACTGGAAAAACCCCAAAGTGGAGTTATATGTCCACTTCTAGTTTTGAAAAAATGTTATTTTTTTGATATTAAACTGCAAGCTATTTAAGAGGCAGATGCCAGAAACTTCATGGGGTACTCTTCTTGTTGTTCTTTTCTTTTTTTCTCTCTCTCTCTTTCTTCTTTTATTTTATTTTCTTTCTTTCTTTCTTTCTTTCCTTTTTTTTCCCTCTAAAAGGGGCAGTCTAGAGAGTCTGGAGGGGCCGAGAGCTGCCTCTGATATAAAACATCCTTCATTTGTTTACTCTGTTCAGCATCAGTTTAACTAGAACAATACTAGCATTCAGACAAAAGTCTGAATTCCTCTTAAGATTTCCTATACGCGTAGCAAATATGGCTGAGTGCTGTGCATGTCATAGTGGCTGAGCTTTCAGTTTTATATCATGCTGACATTAATAATATGAATGCTTCAGTTACTATGGTAAATTGTTAGAATTAGTTGTTTTTTCATTAGTGTCCTGCCAAGAATTATTCTGGATTCTAACTCAAAAGACCCATCAGTGTGCCACAGCTCTTTTCAGTGTTTGAAACTAGGCCAGCTTAATGAGTAGAGGAGAGCATTTTGCTGAAAAATGTTTGTTTACCAGAATGCAGTAGGTGGACTACCAATTTATTTGTCTAATTTGTAAGAACTGAGAAATCTCAGAGATGCAATTCATATTTGAATTCACAGGCTATTTACCACAGATTTCTTTGCCATCATCTTATACCTGGAATAATTTTGTTATCTGATTTAAACGGCAACATAGTTATTCTGGCATCTCAATTTAAGAGAAGATTGGATGATATTCCTGAAGTCAATTACAAGTGCTTTATTTTTTTTTCTTGAAACAAATTTTGTGCTCTCCTTCTCCTCATCCCCCCATTAAATGTAAATTGGAAAATTAGACTGAGATATCAAGAGTGCGTATTGCACAAAAAAACATTAAAACATCATTAACATGTACCAAGCACAAAAACTGTGAAGTAGATACAAGTATCCAGCTACTCAGGAGTACTGGAGCTTTAAGCTAACCTATGTTAGTACAAGTATCTTGCTAACAGTGTACCAGAATGCTATTACTTTGAATGCCCAATCTGTAAGTGTTGCTTACTATGTAATAGTCCTTGACAAAGGTCTATATACACTTATTAAAATAAAGAAAAACATATCCACATAGACATGTGAGCATAATAGTGTCTGCTTCATCTCACCCACCATGTTTGAGAACACCTTCAAGTGTTACTTTCTCAGCATACACCAAATAATGGACACTTGCATGATTTTCACACATGAAGAAGAAGAAGCGGATTCCATATGCATCAGGCAAAAGGAACTTGTGGCACCTTTGACACATTTTAACTAACTGTCCAAAAGAAGTTGTAGCACATACTTTAGTGGAGTTGGGCTTCATTTGTACTGTAAAAATAATGCAGTTTTGGCACTTTTTTTACTGCCTTGGCTCAATGCTATGAAATTCTGGGATTTGTAGTTTGTTGTGACACAAGAGTTCTCTGACACAGAACACTAAATAGCTCACAAAACTATGGATCCCAAAATCCCATAGAATTGAGACATGTTAAAGTGGTATGAAACTGCATTAATTTCACAATACAGATGCACCCCAGGTCTACTTCCTGAGATGCATGGAGTGAACACATAAGTACCACATGCATAAGTACTTCATACTGGATAACTGGTGGTTCTCAGCTGAATGCTTGGCTGGTTCTCATCAAAAAGGCATTCTGTACCATCTATCTCTGATGGTAACTCTGGGATGACTCACTAATTTGCATATGCAAGGCATCACTTGATGTTACATTTGTCAAGCAGTGAACATGAACAATGAACTGAAACTCTACTGCTTGAATCAAGAGTTTTTTTCTTTTAAATTAATAAAAGGATTTGATCCAACAGCTGGTCCTGCTAGAAGAAGAAAGTTCAGGGGAAATTTTCACAAGATCTCTGTTCTCCCTCCATACCACTTCACCACTGTAGAGCAGATTTTCAAGGAGCACCAAAGGAAGGTGAGGTGGATAGAATGTCATGCCAGACAAACCTGATCTCTTTTTTTCATAAAATTGCCAGCTTGTTAGATGAAGGGAATGCTGTGGATATAGTATATCTTGATTTCAGTAAGGCCTTTGACAAAGTTCCCCATGACATTCTTGCAAACAAGCTTGTAAAATGTGGGCTAGACAAGGCAACTGTTACATGGATTTGTAATTGGTTGACTGACCGAAGCCAAAGGGTGCTCAACAAAGGCTTCTTTTCATCCTGGACAGAAGTGACCAGTGGGGTCCCACAGGGCTCTATCCTGGGGCCAGTGCTATTCAACATCTTTATCAATGACTTGGAGGACAAAATTGGGGGCATACCTATCAAATTTGCAGATGACACCAAATTAGGGGGAGTAGCTAATACCCCTGAGGACAGGATCAAAATTTAAGATGACCTGAATAGACTAGAAAGCTGGGCCAAAGCTAACAAAATACTGCACTTAGGGTGGAAAAATAAAATGCACAGATATAGGATGGGGGACACCTGGCTGAATGAAACTACATGAGAAAGGGATCTGGGAGTCCAAGTAATAGTGCCACTATATTCTGCTCCGGTCAGGCCCCACCTAGAATATTCTTTTCAGTTCTGGGCACCACAATTTAAAAAGGATGTGGAGAAACTGGAGCATGTCCAAAGCAGAGCAACTAAAATGGTGAAGGGTCTGGAAGCCATGCCCTATGAGGAATGACTTAGGGAGCTGGGGATATTTAGCCTGGAGAAGAGAAGGTTAGAGGTGATATGACAGCCCTGTTTAAATATTTGAAGGGATGTCATATTGAGGAGGGAACAAGCTTGTTTTCTGCTGCTCCAGAGACTAGGACCCAGAACAATGGATGCAAGCTACAGCAAAAGAGATTCCACCTCAACATTAGGAGGAACTTCCTGACAGTAAGGGCTGTCCGACAGTGGAACACACTCCCTCGGAGTGTAGTGCAATCTCCCTCCTTGGAGGTCTTTAAACAGAGGCTGGATGGCCATCTGTTGGAGATGCTTTGATTGTGATTTCCTGCATGGCAGGGGGTTGGACTGGATGGTCCTTGCGGTCTCTTCCAACTCTATTAGTCTATGATTCTATGAAAGGACTTCTCCCTTCCATTGGCAGTATTGTTCCAACTCTGCTTATGGGAGTGCCTGATCCAGTCCTATGCATGCTGGAGTGAATGAGGTTTTCTCTTCCATGTGATACTGTGCACATTAGTGTAAAAAAAATCTTGATGTATGAATGTTTTGTGTTGTCATAAGTAGATTGTGAGAAGCGTGTAAGATGTGTTGGAGTTTGTGTTGAGAATTTTCTTGTCTTTGGTATAATTTTAATTGATGTTTATGAATAAAAAGAGAATTATAAAAAAAAATTTGAAAATGGAACACTCTTTAAATATTACCTCAGTCACTCAGAGCCAAAGCAGATGGCCCAGAATGAGCACTCTTCAACCACTCTGACCATGATCACTACAGGACCGCAGCAACTGGATACCAAATGAAAGCACTGATTTCAGTTACCTTAGCCAAGTGTTCCACAAAATTTCTCTGCTTTCTCTTGCTGCCCTCAACTTACTTCTTCTAGTACTTCTGTTCCTTCTTACTGGACTTTCTTTTTATTTCCTTAAGTGCCTTCTCAATGAAAGCATAAAGAGGCACACACTTGCTACTCATGAAAATGTGAGCAGCCACTGACTGACACAGAACCTCTATCTCAGAATATTATTATCCTTCTGGAAGAGTTCTTGGTGGAGTCTGGCAAGCAATGGAACCAAGATGTTGTTGCAGCAAGTAGTTCATCGTAATGCCTAATAGAGATGTCAACAGATGGCTTGGGAGGCAAATGTTAACCTACTGGATCTCTCAGTCCTTTTTTCTGGCAACATATTTAATTTAATTAATTAGTAAAAGGTGTGAAGAACCTGACAAATGTCTTAATTGTCTAGACTTGTGTGGAAAATAAAATCCAAAGGGGCTAGTTCAGTTTTTAAGCTATTCTTTGGAATTCAGACTAACCACACAACATAAAACATTCATTGTTTCTTTATTTAGATTTAATTTATACCCCACCTTTCTCCCTGATATGATCCACAGCAATAATGTTCTCTTTGGTCTTAATGATTTCCCAGAATCCTAGAGCCGACATTTATTTATTTCAGAATTGTGCTCAGAAACATTTGATTGGAAGTGAAAATGTCACAACAACACTGTCATGTGCTATCTATAACTAGCCCCAGTCAACAATGACTACAACATTCTTCACCTGCTGAAGTCTCAAAGCCTTGACATATGCAGCCCTATGTGTTATGAATTACTGTAACTCAGACATAGATTTTAGCTGTGCAAATGCATTCCAGATGCCACCAAAAGCAGGACTGAATCCAGGATTACATTCAAAATGGAAACCTGAGTCTTCCAGGGGAGTACTATCCCATCCAGCACACGTTTCATTCCAATTCCCTTTCTTTTTTCAAGAGCATCTCTGTCTTCTCCAGGGGACCTCAGTTTATTTGCTCTCATCCTGTCTATTAGTAACACCAAGCACTGGGTTAGAACCAGAACTAGTTCTTGCATTCAGGTATGTGAGCAGCCACTGGCATGCTCTGGTGGTGCAGTGATTAAATGCTGGTACTGCAGCCATTCACAGCTGCAAGGTTGTGAGTTCAATCCCAGGGACTCCAAGGTCCACTCAGCTTTGCATCCTTCCATAGGTCACTAAAATGAGTACCCAGCTTGTTGGGGGCAATTTAGCTTACATATTGTAAACTGCTTAAGGAGTGCTCAAGTGCACTGATAAGTGGTATAGAAATGTACTTGCTATTGCTATTCAGATACAGCGAACAAGAGTTTCGTGTCACCAGCACACAGGTAGCATCAAATTACCAAACCTCTCTATGAAGTTATTCACTGGGAATAGCTTCTTTCAGCTACATGGTAGGTCTCACTTCTCCAAGGATCCTACTCAGATGCTTAGACTGAACAAACTGAAAAGTATCCAGTATAATTAGACAAGTAGTTGCCAAAGGCATATCACATCCCCTGGATGTTTACCAACAATGGTATCTGGGGGTCAAACTCTACAATACTTTAAAAACATAGAAGCCAATCTAAGAGTAGTCTCTTTATCTTCTGTAAAGTAAGGATTTAACCCTTCTGTCAATCTACAGTGTTTTTATGCTTATAAAAATCTATTGGTGCTCTCTGTCTCCTATCTCCCACAACATTTCTTGTGTGAAATGGCAATGCCTTTAGCCTAAGTCTCATTGTTGTGTAATTCCATTTGACTTCCCAAACCTTGAGGGTGGATGGCTGCAAGTATTTAGAACCCTGAAACGTAACAGGGTTCTTAATTGCCCAGGGTGGTCACATGAGTAGAGAAAGCTATCTGCTGCAGAAGGTCAACCCCAATGAACAAAGAGTAACAGGACCAGCAACAAGGATGTGAGGAAGGCACTGTGGCTGGGGTACACATACCAAACATACACCCTATCTCCCCCGTGCAGTGAGTGGAGATGCTTAAAGAGTAAGGTCATCACAACAGATGTAGTTTTCTCGGTTTAGTGTCGAGCATACCTGGGGAACCAGCATGGTGTAGAGATTTCAGCATTGGACTATAACTTTGGAGACTAAAGTTTGAGCAAGTCTCACTCTCAGTCTCAGCGAAAGGCAAAGGCAATCCCCCTCTGAACAAATCTTGCCAAGAAAACCCCATGATAGGTTTGCCTTAGGGTCGACATAAGTTGAAAATAACTTGAAGACACACAACAGCCGATACTTGGAAAGAGATATGAGATACAGTAGAGTCTTGATTATCTGACGTAAACTGGTGGTCCCATAGGTCGGATAGTTGAAAAAGTCGGATAATCCAGAGGGTCATAG
>NC_056522.1:284596118-284673892 GCF_019175285.1 Sceloporus undulatus | reverse complement strand
GAAAAGCCTAGCAATCACTATGAAAAGCCTTGAATCACTATGAAAAGCCTAGCAATCACTATGAAAAGCCTTGAATCACTATGAAAAGCCTAGCAATCACTATGAAAAGCCTTCCAATCACTATGAAAGTACAAATTGTAAAAAAACCACCATTGAACAACAACATTTTCATGTACAGTACTGTAAAGTACATACCTGTACAGTATAAACAGTTCAGTCCACTGACACTTTGAAAAAGTCACTGATCTTTTTCTGCTTTCCTGAGGATTGATGTTTCTTTGCAGCCAAATCTCGCCATCTTTGCAGCATCATAATGTCCATCCCCGTAGCCTCCTCTTGTTGCCCGATGTACTTCATTGCAGTTTCTAGAGCCCTAACCCCATCGCCATGTGAGATTGTGACAGGTTGAACAGATGATGCTTGCTCATCAATTTCTATTTCGTCACCATCACCATCACCACTATTTACAAGAGCAACAATTTCTTCATCAGTGATTTCATATTGATCGTGTTCTTTCATCCAGCTGTCAACCTCATGAGAAGACACATCCACACAACCTGGGATACGGTGTACTAAGGGTAGAATGCTTTCTTTGTCTTCATCTGTGCTTCCCATAATTTCATCATCATCTTCTTCATTCTCGCATAGCAACTTATTCCAAGATTTGACAATTGTCTGATCCTTAAAATCACCCCAAGCCCTTGCAACCCAATAAGCAACATCCTTAAATTGATGCGTTTCAGTCTTTCAATCATGTCTTGCCCTTCCTCAGATTCTTCTATCAGTGTTGACGGCAACTTCCTGCGATAGTTCCTTTTTAGCGTTTCTAAAACGCCCTGATCCATCGGTTGGCATATGGCGGTGACATTAGGTGGGAGAAACATAGCCTTAATGTTCCCATCTTGAAGCTCCTCTGCATCAGGGTGTGTTGGGGCATTGTCTAGCAACAAAACTGCTTTTCTGGGATGGTCATTGTCTCTCAAAAATTTCTCCGTGGAAGGAACGAATTCTTTAAAAAAACATTCTTTGAAAATTTCTCTGCTCATCCACGCACTTTTTTGACTGTAGTACTTCACAGGAAGAACAGTCTTTGAGATGCTTTTAAAGGCTCTTGGATTTTTGGACTTCCCAATCAGTACAAGGTCCATTTTGAGGTTTGCAGATGCACTGCTGCATGCTAAAATTGTCAGCCTTTCTTTACTATGCTTGTAGCCTGGAGCTGTTGCTTCAGTTCTGGATGCAAGGCTCTTACTGGGTAACAGTTTGTAATTGAGGCCGGTCTCATCACAATTAAATATCTGATCGGCCGTTAGGCTTTCAGTTTCAACAAGGTCTAGAAATTTTTTCTTGAATGTCTCCATCTCTTGAAAATCAGATGATAGTTTCTCTCCACAGATACATAACTGACAGACTCCGTAACGTCTCTTCCACCTGTCAAGCCAACCAACACTGGCTGTAAAACCTAGGTCCCCTTCATCAAATTCCTTTTGAAAATGCAATGCCTTTTGCTGCAAAATAGGTCCTGAAATAGGCACACCTTTGTCTCTGAACTGCAGAAACCAAACATACAAGGCTTCACTGACCATTTCTTGGAAGATTATCGCTCTGCGTCCTTCCGTTCCGTTCTGAGCACGGAACGGAAGGAGCAGGGATGAGTGCAGAACGAGTGGGAGACAGATTTTACTGCACGCACCCATCCCTCATTCGTTCCGTTCCCCCTCTCTTCCGTTCTTAATCCGTTCCAGAGGGGGAAATTTTTGAGAACTGTTCTGAACAGTTCTCAAAAAGTGTTCCCTCTGGAACAGAATGGGCAGGGAAGAGAGGGGGAACGGAATGAGTGAGGGACGGGTGTGTGCGGTAAAATCCGTCCCCCACTCGTTCCGTTTCCTGCTGGGCCGGGCCGAGAACCCGGTGCGATAAAGTTCATAGCCACACTTTTTCATGGTTTTCCTCTCTTTCACGGCCTCATCAGTTAATCTGGAGGAACACCATTTCTCTATCTCCACTCGGTTCCTTCTCCAGTCTCCTACAGTTACCCTTCCAACGCCATAGTCATCTGCTACCTTCTGCAATGTCTCTCCATTGTCCAGTCTCTTGATTGCCTCAAGTTTCTGCTCCATTGATACAACAACCTTCTTCCTTTTCGTTGGAATGCTTGGGGATGTGCTAGAGGTTGCCATGCTCTGGGTCTAGTGGTTGCTCTGGACCTAGTGGCTGCTATGGGCCTGGTGTTGCTCTGGGCCTTGTGGCTGCTCTGGGCCTGGTGTTGCTCTGGGTCTAGTGTTGCTCTGGGCCTAGTGTTGCTCTGGGCCTAGTAGCGGTGGGGCTGCTTACCACTTGCGGCCTGGGGGTGGTGGTGGCGCTTGGGGGCCTGCGGCCTGGTGGGGGTGGTGCTCGGGGCCGCTGCCGCCTGGTGCTCCACACCTGCCGCCTCACTTGGGGCCTGGTGCTGGGGGCATGGTCAGGGCTCAAAGCCACGCCTACCGACCAGTCCAATGTCAGATAAACCAGAACGTTGGATCAACGAAGGTCGGATTAACAAGATTCTACTGTACTTGGGGACTTTGCTGAGTTTTGTAGTCTATCCACTTGCACACACTCTTGGCCTTTCCTTCTGAAGTCTGAAATGGTATGTCAACTCTCAAGAGAAATTAGAACAAGTTTCAGTGTATGACTTGCTTATTATAAAGCAGGGGTAGAAACCATGTTGCCCTCCAGATGTTGCTGGACTGCCACTCCCAGCATTCTTAATTATTTTAGGGTTGCCATAATTGTCCACTATTACCAGGGGGAAAAATGTGGAACATTCAAGACCAAACTGTAGGACAACTGCAGGACAAAGCTCAGCCCAAAATGTAGGACATTTAAGAAAAAAGGAGGACCTTAAATGTCCTACATTTGGGGCTGAGTTTTGTCCTGCAGTTGTCCTACATTTTGTCCCTGGTAATAGTGGACAGTTATGGCAACCCAAGTTATGCTGAGATCCTTTGGTGAGGAATGATAATAACAGCAGCACCAGCAACAACAACAATAATATATCAAATGGTGAGGAAACACTGTGAGCTGCAGTCCAGCCACATCTAGAAGCGACACACATTTCCCATTCTTGGGGCACATTCATCCTGCGCAATTACAATGCTATATTCTACTTTAACTGCCATGGTAACATCCAAGGAATCCTGGGATTTGCAATTTAGGGAATGGCATTTAGAATTCTCACCCTGAGAGCTCTAGTGCTCCACCAAATTTCAAACCCCAGGATTCTATAAGATATTACCATGGCAGTTAAAGTGGAACCATAGCACTATAATAGTGTCATGTGGATTGGCCCCTGGTATAGATACATAACAGTGCTAGACAATGTAGAGTCCTGACATGCCATGGTCCTAAATTATGTGGGATCTTCCTGAATCTACTGCCCCCAATGACTCATTGGATCTACCGTAGTTGGGATTCCTTCTCCTCCTCCTCTTCCTCTCTTTATAGCTCATCTCCTCCCCAATAGCAGGACTACAAAGGGGGATGTAGGCCACACGTTTTTATTTTTGCATTTACTGAAAGACACAGACAGAACTAACAAACACATAAATACTATAGATCCCTCCATCTCCCACAGATATATTGTTAGAGGGAATCTCTGCCTTTTGAGAATATGATAAATTTACAAAGTATTCTCTGAAGTGTTGTTATCTTTTAATTTGTTTGTAGAAGCAGGAAAAAAAGGAGCAGCAGGTAAACCAGCAATAGTTAACTAAGATCATGTTCAGTCCCTAGGGCCATGATACTTTATGTACCATACTAAGGATCCCACAGGGACACAAGAACTGTGGATCCCATTATTAGAGAAAGAGAAGTTTAAAAAGAGCATAAATGTATTTTTACAGAGCATCAATAATTATTTTAGAAACAGACCTCTTTTATGCACATCTTAATTCTACCCAACGAGTTTCACAATTCTAGTAAGAGTGTTTAAAATGCCAGCAACGCCTTATCCTCAGAGCTCCACTTGAGTCAGCGTTCATCCCTAAATTTGGCTTTTATGTCAGGACTCCTTCCAGAAACAGAAATAATAAAAAGGGAGAGCCTATGTTCAGAGTATGTTCTTTCTAAAACAATGCAATTCATATCTCAGAGATTCGGGGACAACACCTCCAGGTCAGAGAATGTGTGTTCCCAGCATGCTTTAGCCCTATCTCTCTCCTGTAAGCCATTAGCCATCATTAATTGTATAGAATCTAGAGATGTGGAGTAATCATGATAGTACAGTGTACTCCTCTTAATAATATTCTATTTTAAAATGGATGATCAAACATAATGGAATAAAACAATGAAGCCTCTTTAAATCATGTACTTATTTGTTTCCTTTAAATGTAAAGTTACATATATACTCTGTTAGAAAATTCTAAATATTCCTTATGCTATGAGTTACTTATTATATTGTCATTTTTATGTTTCAACTAGAGTAGACCTATTGGATCAGTGCAATTGCCTACACAATGTGTGCATCTATATTGTAGAAATAGTGTAGCCTGACACCACTTCAAGTGATGTAGCACCATCATGATCCTGTGCATTCCCAGACATAGGTATTTTCAGAAGCATTGTTTTAATAGCACCTTATCACACTAGTGAAATCCCACTGAGGAATGGGATTTAAAATAGATTTAAATTAGAAAACTCCACAAATGTGAGGAGCTTATCACATGACGTTTCACCAGACATTTTGCTGAGAAACGGGATTTAAAATAGATTTAAATTAGAAGATTTTTGGAGATTTCGGATGGCCATCTTGCAGGAGTGTTTTAAAAGTGTATTCCTGCATGACAGGGGGTGGACTAGACAGTTCTTGAAGCCAACTCTATGCCTCTATGATTCTACATAATACTACCACTGAGATCAGGGGCCCAAATCTGCTTATGCTGAACTAAAGCAGTGTGAATAGATACATGGAGGGGGGGGAGAGTTATACTTACAGCCTGATTTCCCTCCAATGAGCTCAAAGTGACATACATTGTTCTCTTCCCATTGCTACCATCACAACAGCACTGTCACATGAAGTCTCAGAAATCATGATTGGCCCAATATAACTCAGGGTGTAGCTACACAATAAAAATAATGTGGTTTGATACCACTTTAAGTGCTGTATATCCATCCTATAGAATCCTGGAATTTGTAGTTTACAAGGTGTTTAACCTTCTCTGACAAAAAGTGCGGTTACCTCAAAAACTACAAAACCTAGGATAGTATCAGATGGAACCATGGCAATTAAAATGGTGTCAAACTGCATGATTTCTAGATGTAGATGCACCCTCAGTGAGCTTTATGGCTGAGTGGGTGCTTTAACACAGGTCTCTCCCTTGTTCATTCTAACTACTACAACCATACTGACTCTCCCAAAATATGTAAATATACCCTAAAGGCACCAGATTCTTCCTGATCTTGGAAGTTAAGCAGGGCAGGGCCTGGTTAGTACTTGGATGGCAGATCACCAATTAATACCAGGTGATGTGGGTTATATTTCAGAGGAAGTGACTGGCAAAACCACCTCTGTGTATTTCATGCTTAAAAATAGCCTAGGAAATTTAAATAGCTTACTCTTTTGGTCTCTTCCACTCTAAAAGATTCTATCATTTCTATTCCATGTACCTTTGCTGAGAATATCACTACAGGTTGCCTCAGCCCAGTGCTGGTATATAGACTGATGCTTATATAGCTATTCCTGGCGCTTTCCTTCCTTTCTTTTTCAGACTGGTTCAAAACATTTTTGCCTTGGGCACGGTACAACAGGGGGCCTGCTCTCATTTCATGTACCAAAGCTGATTGGACTGGCACTTAAATGTTTTTTTTTCCAACACTGGTTGGAGCAGCATCCTTCATGGCGCCTGACAGTAGCAAGCTAGTTTAGGGAACATAAGGAACACAGGGTCTGCACATAGTATTTTCTTCCAGCACTTGCTGGTTCCTCCCTGTTTCTGCTGCCCAAGGAGGCATCTTCCCTTTGCCTAATGTTGGGGCTGGCCATTTGTCTTGTCTTTGCTTTCCTTCTTTCCTTTCAACTCTAAAATAATTATTTACTTTCTGTATTAAACTGCTCTATTCCATGTGTGTGCATTTTTTCTTCTTTCCCCTCTACATGATTAAACAGCTGGTTTCAGCACAGAGGTGACTTCATGTCAGGGGTGGATGAAGTGATCCTTTTATATCAATTAGTAATTACTGTAAAGTGCTTTGGGGTGAAAGGTACTATATAAATGCCACAAAGGATTAAGATTTCAAGGGATGAATAAGCAGCAGGAGCACACAAACTCATAAGTGGCATAGATCCTATTTTTATGCAAATTGCCCTGGTGATAAAGACTGAAGAAAGGGTCAGAGAAACAGAGAAATGTATGGTTTGGAAGTGGAATTATCTCTAAGCAGCCATTTTTCTTCCCTGTTCCTAAAGACATCAGGATATCTTTAAGCCAACAGCTCTTTCAGTTGAACACCATCTAGCTTTGCATCAGTAATAGTCGCAAGCAATAATATTCCAGATTCTTTGACCCCATTGCTAATTAATTCATGCTAGCTAGTCCATTATAGTATCTCCCAACCTGTTTTTCCTCTGTGACAAAATAATCAGTGCCAATAAAGCTCAAAGGCTGCAGTGAAAACAAAATATGCACAGTGATAATATTCACATATTTTGTTTTGAGTGTTTTCCTAAAAAGATTCAATTAACACACTTTCCTCTGAATCTGACATCTGTGGGCAATTCTAGAAAAAGCTGTTATGACGGGCTCGCTTTTCTCTGTGGCTTCGCTTCTCATGCAGCTTACACACAACCTTGTCCTCAGCTTGTATACACACCATATTTTACACATTTGCATCCTGATGCTTCACTGAACATGGAGAACCCAGTTTTTACAAACAATTTGCATGCCATGAAGAGAGTCTTTACTGTGCTTTGGGGATGTTGCTTTATTGGTGATTTCACTTTACCTACAATGGCTTCATCCTGTGGAACCAGATAAAGTGGAATCAAGATGCCATAATTGCAATTGAAAGGCAGTGCTATGGAAAGGTCTGTTTGGGAAAACATCAGGCAACACACCCTAAGAGATGTGAAAGCAGCAAAGTGGATTTCCCCTCTCTTAGCTGACAATGTCCATAATACAAATAATCATACTTAGATTTGAAACTGGAACACCAGCAAATAGACTGCACAAGACAAGCTCTGTATGAAATTTTTCTGTGTATCAAAATCTAGTCTGATTATGTTGGTCTTCCAGAAGCAGTAATGGTAATGAAAAGGTGGGGAGGGGGGAATAATGTTGATGTCATGTGAGACTACATGATCTGAGACTCAGAGGAAGAGATAAGTAACTCTGGCAAATGCACATAAAGAGAAATTAAGTTTTTAGCTCAACTATCTTTCATTCCTTCCTCATCATGAGCACTAGAAACTTTATGGAAAGGGAAAGTGTATCAGATCTCTCACTAATGCTGGGGAGTTAGCCCAAACCACACTAAGTTTTATGTAGACAATATTGTTACTAATATTGTTACTAATAGGGCAATTGCCAACCAACTCCTGGCATGCCAGCCACAGATGCTGGCGAAACATCAGAAAGAAACTCTGCTGGAACATGGCCACATAGCCCGAAAAACCCACAAACAACTCCAAGCAGTCTTGGATAACACCGATTATCTTGATCCATTTCAAACTGGCTTCAGGTCGGGATATGGAGTCGAGACTGCCATGGTCACCTTGGTCGATGATCTCCGTCTGTGCATCGACAGGGGAAGTGTGGCCTTGTTGGTGCTCTTGGACCTCTCAGTGGCCTTCGATACCATAGACCATGGGATCCTTCTGGAACGCTTGAGAGGGTTAGGAATAGGGGGCACTGCTTTGCAGTGGTTCCGGTCCTATCTCTTGGGTAGGTTCCAGATGGTGTCGCTTGGGGCCAAGAGGAAGCTCAAATTGGATGTCCCTCAAGGCGCGATACTGTCTCCAGTGCTATTCAACATTTACATGAAGCCACTGGGTGAGATCATCTGGAGACATGGGGTGGGATGTTATCAGTACACTGATGACACCCAAATTTGCTTCTCCATGACCCGGACTGCTTCGGTGACCAAGGATGGCATCTCCCTCTGAATGACTGTTTGAGGTCAGTAATGGATTGGATGAGAGAAAATAGACTTAAACTGAATCCAAATAAAACGGAGGTACTCACTATAGGCAATCCTAATCCGGGAATGGTGATAAACTGTCCAGTTCTGGACGGGATCACACTTCCCCTAAAGGACTGTGTTCGTAGCTTGGGGGTACTCCTGGACTCATCGCTTCAGCTGTCATCTCAGGTGGATGTGACAGCCAGGAGTGCCTGTTATCAGCTTTGTCTGATACGCCAGCTACGACCCTTCCTGGAATGGGAAAACCTAGAAAGAGTTGTACATTCACTGGTAAGCTCTCGTCTCAATTTCTGCAATGCTCTCTACATGGGGCAACCCTTATGCCTCGTTCGGAAGCTGCAACTGATCCAAAACATGGCAGCCAGATTGGTTACAGGAAGTTCAAAATTTGATCCTATTATACCTATCTTAAAATCCCTACACTAGCTGCCTATTAGCTTCCCAGCACAGTATAAGGTGTTGGTCATTACTTATAAAGCCCTGCATGGCTTGGGTCCAGCTTACCTGAGGGAACGCCTCCTCCCATACAATGCTTCCTGCACTCTCAGGTCCTCTGGGAAGAATCTCTTGCAGTCTAAGAAAACCAGATTGGTAACAACTTCCCAGAGGACGTTTTCTGTTGCCGCTCCAAAAATCTGGAATGACCTGCCGGAGGAGATCCGCCTTATAACATCTTTGGAGGCCTTTAAGAAGGCAATAAAAACAGATCTCTTCCAGCAGGCATTCTCAAATTGACCTCCTCGGAATGTTCACTCTCCAGTTGGGAATTGTCGTTTTTAATGGTATTTTAAGGTGGGAGGGAGATAGGGAATTGGATTTTATATGTTTTGCTTGTGGTTTGTTGTGGTTTGTTTTTATTGTTCTTATGTTTGTTGATATTATTATTAATATTACACTGAATTAAAAACAGAGGGGGTGGGTGGGCTGCAGTTCAGAAAAACTCCTAGCAAGTCCAAAGAATAATCTGGAAAGGTGATGAGCAGTGTCAAGGAAGCTATTAAAACAAGGAACTCCTCCTTCCAAATCTGGACAAGTGAGCACAAAAAAGAGCACCCCCATTAATCAAGGCAGATAATAAGGGATACAGTAAAGGATTTTGAGGCTCATATTGCTAACAACATTAGGAACAACAAGATAAAATTATTAAATACACCAGCAGCAAGAAAGTAGTGAGTTAAGGAGTAGTAAATGTGGATATGAAGACTGAAGAGATGGTGAAACAGTTCTTTGCAACTGTCTTCATTTCAAAAGATATGGGGATGATACCCTTACCTGACCTAATATTTTCAGTAAGAGAGCCTGAAGAACATGGACAAATATTGTAGTGGGGAAATAAGGTGAAGTTTTAGACCAGGGATAGGCAAATGCAGAAAGTCCAGGGGGCATTTTCCATTATTGCCAGATCCGCATGGCTCCCCTTTCAATGAAACTGGAAGCGACCAGAAAAGAAGGTATTCCAGAAAGATCATGAAAGTTCATTTGTGGTTACTGCATGGAAAATATATATATGGAGAAGACTTAGAAGGAAAATAAATAAAAAGGAATATGATAGAGAGATATAATATTATGGACCTGTCTAAATACCCTAAAGGCGCCTGATCCCATCTGATCTTGCAGGTTAAGCAGGATCAGAGTTGGTTAGTACTTGAATGGAAGACCACCAATCAGTACCAGGTGCTGTAGCTATATTTGCTGGAGGAAGGAATCAGAGAAACCACCTCTGAGTATTTCTTGCCTAAGAAAACCCTATGATATTTATGGGGTCATCATAAATCAACAGGCAACTTGAAGATGCACCCACACACACACACATACACATATAAAATTATGCATAGTGTGAACAACATAGTCTGCTTTCTGTATCCTCAGATTCTTTATCTGCAGATTCAATCATCCATAGCTTGAAAATAATTTTTTTAAATATATAAATTCTGAAATGCAAACCCTGATTTTGCCATTTTATATAAGGGACATCATTTTACGGTACCATTGCTTATAAAGGGCATCCATGGATTTTGGTATCCATGGGGGGCCCTAGTGAATACAAAGGGCCCACTGTAGATGAAGAGAAACTTTACCCCTCTCTTAATACTAGATCATCTATAGAAGCTGAATGGTAGGAAACTGAGCAGAAATAAAAAGAAATGCTTCTTCAGACAAGTGGGTTTCTTTACCGGAAGATGTAGTGGTGGGTTTGGATAGACTGATGTAGTGGAGCCAGAGTTTCCAGGATCCATGTGCTAGAACTGTTTGATTGGAAGAAGACAGTCCTCATCTGCTGCCACCACCCCATGACTTTCCTTTTTACATCGAACTTAGCTGCAATCCATGTAGAACCTGGAGAAGGGGACAAATTTTACAACAATACAGGCATACCTCAGTTAACAGAGCCTCTGACTTAGGAGTTTCTTTTAACAATTTTTTTTTATGCTCGCCAAGCTTGCCCTTTCCACCTTATTTTCTGGCTGGCTGGAAATTTTTAGCAGCATCAGGCTAGAGAAACACAGACTCTTGGTGCTGAGTTCCAACAGTGCATCTGTGGCAAACATTACAATAAAGCCTGAGGTGAGAAAAAGCAAGATTCTGTCATGTCTGATCAGTCTGCAGGAATGTTTGCCTGCCTACAACAGGCAAGAAAAAGATCAGCTGCATCTCCAAATCCATACTGCAAGCCAAGGGGAGAGCAGACCTGCCTCATCAGCTATCCCCATCACGTTAAAAATAAGCATAGAGGTATAGCTGTGCATGAAGTGCCATTGCACCATGACTACATATTCTTGGACAAGGTGTATCCATATTCTCCTGCTGAAATTGACCATAGTCCTCCTTCAGCTATGGATGTCATTGTGCATCCGATTATACAACATCATCATTCAACACAAGAGTTATAAACACATGCAGAGGTTTAGGCTACACAAGTCCAGAGTATCAGCTGAGCCTTTAAATTTTTGAACTCATTTACTAAAAGGCATCAATAAAACTCCCTGCATTTTTGACAATCCTTGGGAGCTTGGCTATAGAGACTGTCATGTTGAGCAATTGTGCTAGAAGTGGAAAGTATATCTGAAGAAGTTGGCAAACAAAAGGAAAATGGGATTCTCAGTTGTCAGGAAATTCTCATGAGGCAAATCATGACCAAAGCCCTGGCCCTGAAAAGACACATTGTTTTTTTCATTTTTGCCCCAAGCCTTTTTGTCTCCAAACAAGAAAAAAGCCTTTGAAAGTCCCTAAGTTTCATTCTTGTACTGACTGATTTTATTTTGGCAATCCACATGACATTTTTATCCTTCTGAAGTATTTTCTGGGAACTCCTGGCACTATAAGGACTTCTCAATCCTGCATCCCAGGTCAGTTTAAATTAACCCAGTAGTTACTGAAATGAAATATATCTCTGCTTGGCCATCTGTTTGTATTATCTCGGAACTACCTAGGACAGTGATGGAGAACCATTTTGGGGCTGTGTGCCAGGGGTGGGGCTTTTGCACTCTGGGCCGGTACTTGCACCCCACCCCACCCCCAGGGGCAGGGCATCCAGGCCAGGATTTCTCTACCCTCTGAGAGACAGCTAGAAGCTGGGGAAGGTCTGGGAGGGGGGCAATGTATGTGCACTGGTTGCTCCTCCTCCTGTTGCCTTTTCCCCAGCCTCCAGCTGTCTCTGAGAGACAGCTGGGGGGTGGGAATGGCCCGTGGGAAGGGGCAAGAGTGGACACACACCCGGTCCTCCTCCTCCTAGTCCTTTCTTGACCCCCAGTCGTCCCTCTGGAGAGAGCTGGGGGTCAGGAATGGTCCATGCAGAGGAGGAGGAGTGGGCATACACCCTTTCCTCACCTTCCTGGACTTTTCCTGACCACCAGCTGTCCCTCCAGAAGGAGCTCCGGAGGGAGCTGGGGGTCAGGAACGGTCCATGCAGAGGAAAAGCTCTCCAGAGATAGCTGGAGGTTGGGAAGGGTCTCTGGGGAGGAGCAATTGAGGTGCCGGTCGCTCCTCCTCCCCCCAGTTCAGTTAACTAAGGGAAGAGAGGAGGTGGTAAAGTATTGCCTTTCCCAATATGCTCCCCAAGATTTCTCTTTTACCCCAGACTTTCTTAAACTCAGTTCCTACATTCCATGGTTTCTCTGCTTTTGTGTGTGTGTTTTTCATCATTAAGAACTTTTGCCCTCTTGTTGCTTGTGCACACCTTTTTGACTCCATTCTGACCACATGTGTCCTGATTTTCATCTCTGAAATGTTCACGTTTAGTCATGATAACTATAGGGCTCGACAGATGGCCCCAAAAGGACATGCTGGAGGTGCACATTTTTCCTCCTGAGGGATGCCACATCAGCCAAACCACACAGCCTCCCTCTGCAACAAAAAGAACCCTCTGAAAGCTGAAAGCAGCTTCTTTTTGCTGCATGCAACAGGCTCCATGAGTGCGCCATTGGCGCACTGTCATGCATCAATGATGCAAGCGCAGCACCTTGATGTGCAGATGCTGCACCATGCTTGCATCATAATGACAGCCTCCATGTGGACGGAAGGCCACCATGATGGCACTGCCACCACGCACTCGGGCTCGGGACTATGCAGTTGCTCCACAATCTTAATCCTAAAATTGGCGCCAAACTGCCACTTTCCAGCAGTCTGTATCGGGCCTAAGAATTACAGTTTTAGTCTCCCTTATCCAGAATGCTTGGGACCAGAAATGTTTTGGACTTGCATATATTTACATATATATTTGTATTTGCATATATGTACATAATGAGATATCTTAGGGATGAGACCTGTGTCTAAACACAACATTCATTTATGTTTCATATACACCTTACACACATAGCCAGAAGGTAATTTTATACAATATTTTTAATGATGTTGTGAATGAAACATAGTTTGTGTATTCTGAACCAACACAAAGCAAAGGTGTTACTATCTCAGCCATCCATGAAAAAAGTTTTGTTTTTTGGAGGATTTCAGAATTCTGGATAAATGAGATTCAACCTGCACTTCAGATATTAGAGGTAAATACCAAGAGCTGGTTATTGAGAAACATGAGCAGATTGATGGTATTGAACTCATGTTTGTGGTTTCCCAGTAGGGTTCTCAAGTGTCCCATATGCTACTTAATATCCCATATTTTGGATCATAAAGTCTCATTCCACACTGAGTGATCTGGGGTGATATGAGACACCCCAAATCATGTATTTGGGACCAGGGACCAGCGGCTATCTCACCAGGTTGACTCTCCAAGCAATTAGTGTGCATGCAATGATCAGGACTTACATACCAAATACCAGGGATCCATATGCTGTGATTGTAGTTGGCATGGTGCCGCTTTTCCTCCTCTCTATCTAGCCAGACAACAAACAGAGAATAAAGTTTTCATCCCATGATGCCAGGCCTGCCATTGTGAGATTTGGGTTCCTGCAAGATTTTCAATTTTTTGGGAGCCATGAGATCTCATGAGAGCTACCCCCTCCCAAGATTTGAGACAGCCTAATATAGGCCTGCCTCATGCATCTTGTATTGATTTCCAGCAAACTTGGCAATCCTTCTTCCCAGAGGCATCTGTTTGACTACCATGGGAAGAGAATGCTAGAACAGATGGGCTTTTCGTCTCATGCAGCAAGATCTTCTTATTTTCTAATAATATAATCACCATAAACCCACAGAAAGCTCATAATCTTTTAAATGCACACTATGTTTAAAGGTTACTTTTCCCTCTTTATTTTATCTTTTAACTTCTGTGTTTTATTTTGTTTTTTGGGGAGGTTTAAACTCAAGAACAACAGTACAGTATGCATTGGAATATACCTCAAAAGTCAGTTGTCATGACTAAAGATAAAAAAACAGCAGAACTAAATTTATTCCTGGGTCTATTGGAAAGTAGTCTTAAATAAATCCAAACAAGTCTTTGCTAAGTTTTCACAAACAGTTTCTGGTTCTGTGCAAACTGCAAATATTAAAATGTTGATACAGTATAGGATTAAAAATTCAATCATAAAGCTCCACCAAGTGGAAATACCAAAAACTGCACTCAAAAGGTTTTGCCCACATTTTTCCATGTCAATATGCCAGAGGATTTAAATAAAAGACAAACGCAAGTCAGCTGTTAGCTCTGATGATAGTCAATGTATGACAAATCTTCGTTTTCCTTCCAACCAAATGTCACTGCGATACACATTGCAGATATGATTACTGATTTGAGGTGTGGGGAGTTGACAACAAAAAATCACAGACCAAAATGTACTCTGTTAAAATACTTCCTTCCCAATTCCACAAAACATGAGCTTATTTTTTAAAGGATGTTTTTGCATTATGTGACATAAATGGGAAAGTATGTGCAACCACTAAAGTACTGCTTGAATGAAAATCATCCTGCTAGCTCCATGGAAATGTCATGCACAAACCTTTAATTTCTTTTCTTAACAGGCAACTTTGGTTATATATACAGAATTAACAGGCATTACTCTTCTAAGGGGTACCATATTCTAAAACAAATGCAGTCTGCTAAATGGTTTTGCTCTTTCTCACTTTTGAAATATTCATCATCTGTGTAGTTTTAACAACTCAACAAAAAAAATGTTAAAAGCATAGCTCTACTAACCCAGCAGGTAGTGCCATGTTTAATGAAACCATCTCTGTCATAAATAAAACACAAGCTGCTTATGCAGTATTAATATTTTGCCTCCACCTCAATCAAATCTTGAGTTTGGGTGAGGGGCCTGTAAAACTTGCTATGGTATTTTGTAGCTCTCTAAAAAATGTTAATTTCATCTCAGAGTGGTTAATATTTATTTACTTTACACCTTTTCTGTAAAAGACTTGGGGTAGAGTACATGGTTCTGTCTTTCATCTTGTCTCACAACAACCCTGTAAAGTAAGCACAGATTAGGGATGGCTGGTAGCTTAAATGTTGCGGTGGAGTGGGGTGATAAATCCACTCCAGACTTAAAAACAGCTGTCCAAAGTGCTAAACCCTGTCCACAAAATAGTTTCAACATTTTGAATACCTCCTTTAAAGTTCAAACTAAACCCCAGCCAAGTCCTGGTAAAGCTCACAAAGCGCCGACCTGGGGACAACAGCTTTTACTGGCTCAGTTCAGAGAGAATGAATGGTCCAAGATCACTCACTCAACTTCAAAGTTGAATTTGAACCCAGGTCTCCCCAGTATCAGCACTTCAAGCACTACAACCTCACCTAGATAGCCTTGTAATGGCTGTGAAGTGATACCGAGTGCCAGTAGGTCTCAAGTCTTTTCTGTCAAGACTTTCTGTCTTAAATATTCGGTTTAAATTCTTCTGAAGAGAGCTTTGGTGGCATCCCAAAGCAATAGCACAAGATATTATTCTTTGCTCTATAAATTTGTATAATAACACACTCTTCACTTAGGAAAAGACATCCCGAGAGAAAAGCTCTCTCTTCTAATTGCTTACTTGGGGACATAAACTGTTCCCAGGTAATGGTTTGGACCAGTGGGTATCTATGGCGGGCTATTGGTATCTATGACTGATTTTGCGCCTTCCCCTCCCAAAAAAGTCTACTGCATGATCTCCAAATTTTGGGGGGCTACCCCCCCTTTCCTCTTGGGTGACATGCATTTCCTCAATGTATATGACTTGATATTAGTTCTATCATTCTACTGCAAATTCAAAACAAAAAATTTTGTTTGATGTTTCCTTTGCACCCTGTCACCTTGGGAGCATCAACTGAGCAGCTGGCTGAGCAGAGAATGAGAAGCCACTTGCCCATACCAGCCTTGCGGTAAAGACTGGTGCAAGCAAGAGGCCTCTTGGTCACTGCTTGACCAACTGCTCAGTCGCTGCTCCCTTTGCACCCAGTCACCCTGGGAGTAGCAACTGAGCAGCTGCCTCAGCAGTGATTGAGAAGCCTCTCATCTGTGCCAGCCTTTGCCATGAGGCTGGCATAGATGAGCGTCTTCTCAATGTCTGCCCTGCCAGCTGTTCAGTTGCAGCTACCAAGATGACCAGGTGCAAAGGAAGAAATTGCTTCCCAATGAGGAAGAAGTCTCAATCCTTCATAGGGTAGAGAGGGACACAGCTAGTGTGTATGTAGGGGTTTTACAAAAGCCACATGCTCTGCTCTGGAGATATAGATGGGGAAAGGGAAATTTTTAAACTACAGAAGCTGCAACAAGATGAAGAACTCTTTTCAAGGATCAACTCCAGATGCTCTCCCTTCTTCCCCAGAGATATGTCTTCCCCACAGAGCTGCCAGTGTCCCCCTCTTCACAAACATTGTTGTTCCTGTTACCTCCTAGCCTGTCCAATGAAAGAAGGAACAGCTGTGCAGCTCCAACTTGCCAGCCAAGTCCTGGCAAAGCTCACAAAGCTTAAACAGTGTACCAAATGTGAAAGCTCCTTTTTGCTGCTGCTTTTCTGCCACTACCACATGCTCTTAAGTCTTTGCTCCAATCAATCAGTCTGTTCCAAAACGGCACTGTTCTCAGCCACAGAAGTGATGCCCTGTGCCCAAGTCTTACAAGAGTTTCACAACCACCACTGCCACTGCTAGCAAAAGATGCAGCTAATGGAGTGAGCTTGCATGGGCAAACAAAGAGTGGGAGATACCAACACACAAAGCAATCAGAGGCACTGTACTGTGGTTTTAGGGGACTCTGAAAAGAAGTTTCACGCAAACCCTCATTCCCAACATGATTCTAAAAGCTGCTCGTCCCCACTGTCTTTCTTGGCCATCCTGCCATCCACCTTTCCCCAGATCTTTCCACCAACCCCAGGGGACATATCCCTCTTTTTGGGAATCACTGGTCTAGTCGGAGTGGGCAGTTTGAATCCACCCTTACAGTTTATACATACTACATGGCTAATAAAGTGTGGCATTTTCATTAGGGTGCTGCAGCATTTGAGTGGTTTACTAGGAAGATATTTTGCTGTGTATTCCTTGGTGCTTGCTTCCAATAAGTTCTCTTTGTATATTTGTAAATACAAGCACTATTGCATAGACTCCACACATACCCCATACGGTCAGAAAGGGCTGTCTTATCCAAAGGAAGTTAAATCCAGTGAACTTTTTATTGCTTCTCAGGACTTGACATATCAGAACAGATGACCCAGTAAGGAAGACTTGCACACTCAGTAACACTGATGCTTAAGATGCATTTGTTTTTAATCAATTGCAAGTGGTTCTTCTGAGTAAACTGCATATCCAAGAATCCTCTTGCAGTATTCTACACTCTATGTACATTCCATTCCAGCAGCAATTGAACCAATGATCACCACAGTCAGAATGGAAATCCTTGTACATAGTTGTAGGAATGCCAATGCATGAGAACATATCTGTTTTTGGAATCTATAAATACATACTCTCTAACATTTCACAAATGAAAAATGGAATACATGAGGCTGAGCAACATCACTGTGTGGTTAAAATGGCAAAAGGTATTAATGAGGAAGAACACACAAGCTAGGAAAGCCTGCACCTGTTTCCTTTTGCCTCAGGCTACAGGAAAGGGTAACATTCCTCTTCTCCTTTCTTCTTCTCCAAACCACTAAGCTACTTATAAACTCTGAACTCATTCAGCAGCAATTGAAGTAAAGAGAGGACAAAAAGGAGGAATTGGGAGGGAGGGAGAGAAGCTAGAACGTTTTAAAAGCAGCTGAAAAAGTGGAACAAAAGATTAATTGGGACTCTCCTTGTAAAATCGAGACAGAGGGTATACATATAGAAGACAGATAAGTATATGCAAGGTAAACCTTAAAATGCACTGGCATAAGCATGCTATTAGCATACTTTTGCATGATTAGCACTCAAATGCAAACTACACCAAACTCACTAAACTCACTTGAATGTGTGATTTGTCCACAAAGTGTTTAGTGTCACAACATGGGAAATCTTTTAAACAAAGAAGAAAGTTGTTTTTCAAGGAACATAATATCCAGTTTTAAGTATTTTCTCCAAAGTATTTGCATACAATCCTAAGGAAAAAAAATAAAAAATCTGGACTGATGTAGACATGGCTGTCACTATAAGCCTTTCCATACAATTTATTTCACACTGTGACTTTTTAAATAGACATTAAGGGTTCTTTTATAGAGAATATGACTGCCAAAGTAAATTTCTTTTTGACCTAAGCTTTTCTTGAGATTAAAAATAGCCTCCTGTAAAATAATTACAAACTCTTTCCTACATTGCAAAATATAAGACCTTGCATCTCTCATCAGAAACACAGCTTCAACACCTATTTTACCAATCTAATCGGTCTGTTTGACCCTTTAGGCTGGAAGAGTTAGTACCCAAGCTGAGCATTACACATCAGAGTTTACTAGCTTCATCTCCAAAATGGAAGGCAGTGTATTTCCACTGATGCACTCATAATAATTTGCAAAGAGCCAAAATGTCAGACTGAGTGATCAAAATAATCATTGTCGTTTTGTATGTTGGGCATATGTTTCTGCCATTTTTCACATTCATCTGAAGCAATTTTGCTTACTGAAGCCACCTGCTGTGAACATTATGGAAGCTTTGCTCCTTATTCAGTGACAAGCAGCTTTTATACCACTTAGGTATTCATAGTATACCATGTTAAGATTGGACAGCCACACAGCTTACTTGTCAGATCGATCTTTTTCAGTGGTCTCGGGTGGTCAGACCTCGTCTTCTGTCCCCTTATCTGTTGGAGTTCCTCAGGGCTCTGTTTTGGGTCCCCTTCTGTTCTCTCTATACACACTCTCCCTTGGCAAACTTATCAGTTCTTTTGGTTTCTCTTACCATCTTTACGCCGATGATACCCAACTGTACATTTCCACCCCTAATCTTTCACCAGAGCTAGAGCAGCAAGTGTCATCCTGTTTAACAGCTGTCTCCCACTGGATGTACCATCGGCGTCTGAAGCTCAATATGTCCAAGACCGAGCTTCTTGTTTTCCCTCCTAAGCCCACCCTTCACTACTCCTTTTCTATTTCTGTCAATAACATTTCTATCCAGCCGGTCCAGGAAGCCCGTAGTCTCGGTTTCATCTTTGACTCCTCTTTGTCATTTATCCCACAGATTCAGACTACAGCCAAAGTCTGTAGATTTTTTCTCTATAATATCGCCAAAATCCGTCCATATCTCTCAGCTTCTACCGCAAAGACACTGGTCCATGCCCTAGTGGTCTCACGACTAGACTACTGTAACCTCCTCCTGGCAGGGCTTCCTCTCTCTCACCTCCACCCATTAATTTCTGTTCAGCATTCAGCTGCACGTATTATTTCACTCGCTCGCCGTTATGATCATGTCTCCCCTCTGTTGTCTTCCCTTCACTGGCTCCCTCTTCCTTTCCGCATCAGGTACAAACTTTTGTTACTGACCTTCAAAGCTCTGCATGGGCTGGCCCCTCTTTATTTAACTGATCTTCTCTCTTCCTACATCCCTACTCACACTCTCCGCTCTGGTAGCCAAAATCTCCTCTCTCAGCCCAGGATCTTCTCTGCCCCATCCCGGATCCGTCCCTTCTCTCTTGCTGCCTCTCATTCCTGGAACCTTCTTCCTCCGCATGCACGGCTCATCACTTCCCTAACCAGCTTTAAGACAGAGCTGAAAACCATATTGTTTAGGGAAGCGTTCTCAGGGAATTTGTGATTGTTATCTGGCTGTCTGACAATAGTTGATGTGATGTGATTTGTTTGATATTTGATGTTTTTAATCTGTTTTTTCCTTTCTAGATGGTAATTTTATCTATTCCTCTTTTAATTGTTATTATCTTAGAATGTACGCCTTGGGCAGGCTTTTATCTACTCCTAATTTTACCAACTTTGTACAGCGCTGTGTATAATTACAGCGCTATAGAAATAAAGTTTAATAATAAAATAATAACAGCAAAGATAGCAAAGAATTCACTGGATTTAGTTCTTAAATTTAAATTTAAAAATCCTAATTAACTATTTCAGTATCTAAATTTCAGAAGTGAGGACATGTTCATTGATCGTTGCTAGCACAACACAGAATTTTGGAGTTTAAAATGGATAAATGTGGTATTGCAATAGCTTTTACAGGTGAGAGTAGAAACTCAGCTCTTAGTCTGGATGCCCAAGTTTCAACAGTGGCCAGGAATGCATTTGCACAGTTAAAACTAGTGTGCCAGGTGTGCCCATTCTTAGAAATGTCAGATCTGGTTATAGTGACACCATCCTTGATTACATCCCATTTGAACTACTGTAAGACTCTCAGCATTGGGCTGTATTTGGAAACTGGAAGCTTTAGTGTTTCCAAAATGCAGATTCATTTTTTACCTGCACATTCCATGCTATTAATAATGAAGGGACAGTATGATCATTACCCTTTTGCCCATCACTAAACAGCCTCTCGGTGACATATTTTGCCCTGTTTAATGGATGCTAATTTAGAGAGCATATGGCCATGTGCTTTTCATAGGCTGTCACTGTCACATTGGAAAATTATAATCTGCTTACCCTAAAAAAGACTCAGGGTGCATCTACACTGTAGAAATAATGCAGTTTGACACAACTTCAAGTGATATAACTCCATCCTATGGAATCCTGGAATGTGTAGTTTTACAAGATCTTTAATCTTCTCTACCAGATTGCTGGTCCCTCACAAAACTACAAATCCCGGGATTCTGTAGTATGGAGCTATGGCAGTTAAAGTGGTGTCAAACTGCATTATGTATAAAGTTTAGCTGCACCCTCAGTGTAAATAGAGCTACTTTAGAAAAAAGCCTAGGCATTGTTCTTGTGACTGATACGCTGATCCTGAAGTAAACCTATCACAGGCTTTTCTTGGGGGGGAAATGGCAGAAGAGCTTTGCAGTTGCCTTCCTGTGAGAGAGTAAACTACTCCAGGTTCACCCAATTTCCATAGCTGAGCATATGAATCCTGGTCTCCCAGAGTCGTAATGCAACACCCATAGCAGCAAGAGCAAATGATCTCTACAGTATTGTTTGAAAAGCAATGCCTTATCAATTAATGATGTTTAAGCTACAATCTTTAAGCTATTGAGACATAACAAAATAGAATACATATTGTTAAGGGATGTGTTTAAATTTAGAAAGCTACTGAAACAGACCTTAAAATCACTGATATATCACTATGGAGTTTATCACACAGGGGAAAATGTGGAGTTTAAACAGTGATTAACCCATGAAAATCACACAATTGATATTAAAATATGATTAAAATGAGATTAACACAAGAGCCATTATCCCATGAATAACTAGGGAATAACAGATGATAAGCAGCAAAAAGTCATTCATGGGAAAATTCAGTGAATGATTTGCTGCTGTTTCTTGCCTGGTTATTCACAGGATAATGATACTTTAATCATGTTTCATCTCGACATCGTGGGAAAACTATTAGAGCAATTGCAGGGTTATCACAGGTTATCCACGGAATAATAGCGCTTTGAACACAATGACGTGTGAAAACCATTTGTGCAAATACTCACTATTTATACTTCCAGTTGTCTTCCATGTGATAAATTCCGATCTGGAAGGTGCACAATTTCATGACAATTAGTACAGTAATTCAACTCACATTATTTCAAATTTGCTCCAGTGTTATGCAAAACCACTGAAAAGTGTTCAAAGGGATCTTTTTTAAAAATTTAAAAAACAGTGTAGCTGCATCCAGTAATGTAACTTGCACTGCTAGACTTACATTACCTTCAGATTGTGTCATTGCTGCAAACTGTCTGAGCTGTCCACCATTCAAATGTGCTTCCAATAAATTCATTTGAGCTTTGTGGCCTGTTTTATGCATCTGCCAGTGAACTGAGGTGTTGCAGGCACCACTGTTGTGATGCACTAAGGAAATGCTAAGGTCTGTTGCTTTACATCATCAATCTGAGACCCAAAGGGAACTTTACTTTCAGGCTGCCTCTGGGTACATTCCTGAAGAGTAGTGACTGGTGACCAGAAAGATTGAGGGAAAAGGACAGTGGCCATTTAACTAGCTGTTTGCCAACATTTTCTGGTCCCTTTTTGAGCAAGGACATGGAACCTAAGAATCTGTGAGGGCAAGGTATTTTGTAGCACTCTTGAGAAAATGCACTTTTCTTGTGGAAATGAAGCAAAAGTGCAGAAATGAAGCAAAAGTTGCACAAATTAACTATCTGTGATGCTTTTGTTATATATCCTTTTAAAAATTATACACAGAAGACCAGTTTTTTGTGCCTCTTTTAACAAAAACAGCCAGTCATTCTTTGCTCAGAGTGTTTGCGTGTGTGTGCACAAATACATGCACACACACACACACACCTTACTTCTCAAGGAGCAAGTACATCAGTTTGCAGCAAGGACAGTCTGTACAAATTGCAAAGGCCTTCTTGGGACAAAATAGTGCTCATTCTCTCAATTGCACCTAAAGGCAAGGAAAATTACAGGGCCTAATAATTCTTCATCAGTTATCTCATTGAGCAGAGATGAAGCAATGAGTATTATTTTCATATCCATTAATGAAGCAAATACTGTGTAGATCCCCAAAGCAAATCTGAAAGCATTCACCAGAAATGCAGGTGCATAATCATTTCACCACCCCACCCCACCCCCACCCCCCCCCCCTGGCCTAAACTTGTCTGAACAACCTGCAGATCCATGTAACAGCTTCTGGGTGCTCTTTTAAGCAGGCACAGGGAACTGTCCATGTGCCAAAGCTAGGTGTTTGGGGTTTTTTTAAAAAAAGGGCTTCAACCCAGTTAAAGACCTGTTAATCAATTTGTTGATTCACTTCATTTACTTATTAAATTGACATTAACTTTGTAAAGTTAACAATTCTGAAGCAAGAAACATCCTTTTTTGGTTCAGATGCACATAAAGTTGTAGCAGTACCGAAGAGGCATTCTTCATCCTTGTGTGTGAGAAGGGAGAACACCTCATCTAACCCACTGCAGTTTTTATAAGTGCTTGAATTAGAAGTATTCTTCCTGTGGAATGTTTCCCATGCAGAGACTCTCCAAGATAATTTGCTGCCTGAGGTGCAGCAGGAAATGGTAGACTTCACACCAACCCAGTGCAAGTATGGTTCCAAAGTATTGTTTCAAGTTGTTTTGGCACATGAAATACATAATCCCATAAATACTTATCCTCTTCTCTCCTACATCCCCGGCTCTCAGTGCTGCCAAATACCATCTCTGAAGAATTTCTTTACTATGTATCTCTAGTATGTTTTAAGGGATACACAGAGGGTTGTAATGGAAAGGGGGATCATATTTCCTGTTTCTTGTGGGTTTCACTGTTCGAGCAGCAGATATCCAGTCCTGGGCATTGTACATAGTATATAACAAAGTCTTCTGCCTTTTCTTGACACCCAAAATTTGCTGCCTGAGGCAGCCTCTTCAACCTACCTAATAATAAGGCCAACTCACTAAACTACATACTAGATGCTTTCAGATATCTAGTTAAAAAATCTGTCAATTTAATATGTATTATTTTTCTCTCATATGGTTATGCTTATACTCTTCATTTTCTTTGTGTATGTGTGTCTGGATTTTTTTTTTCTGTACATCCAGTGTGTCTGCTTTGGCTATTACAGGAACTGTTTGGGTGTTGCTTGATACGTTACTGTGGTTTTGTTTGGCTGATATTTTAAGAGTTACAAATCACCTTAACCAGTTGTTTTTTTAAAGCTTTTTAAGTTTTTACAAATTAAATAGACTAAATGTTTTTAAACTTGGGAAGGTATTATTAGCTAATTTGGGTTGCAGTCTTACACCCACTCAGATGGAACAGTCTCATAGAAATTTTTTGGCAAATAAGTCAAGGGGATTTTGTGTAGGATTGCACTATGCATCACATAAATGTTATTACAAAAATAATAGTGTTAATTTTCCTATTTTTGTTTTTGTAAATGTCCAGTTTCAAACAAAAAAAAGACCCTCTTTGCCATGTACAGCTTTAACCTTCTTACATCAAAACAACTCTAAAGGACTGCTCAAAGAGTAGCAGTACAGATCTGACAATGTAATTTTTTTTAGAGGCAATGAAAGTAGAGATTGTTTTGTGGGAGTTCTGAAGAAGAGATGATAGACCTTCGAGGTCAGGTCAGTCATAAGAGAAGTGCTTCTGTTTCTCATTTATTTTTTATTTACAGTGCACTTGCTATGGAGGCTTACCAGCAAAGTCAATATTCTTTGTTTATTAGAAACATTTTTCTAAACAGTGAGAAAAATATTCATGTATGCAATGCTAAAGGTGAATAAGGGTTGTTTGTGCTTGTCCTTACATTATTGTCCTAAACAATTAAGGGACTCCTTCCACTTCTCGGTTAAAGCACCATTACTCCTCTTTTATTGCTACGGCAACTTCCTAGTGAATTCTGAGGTTTGCAGTTAAAGAAAATTCTCAGACAGAAGCAATAGTGCCACTCCAAACTACACATCCCAGGATTCTGTAGGAATTAGCCATGGCTCTTAAAGCAGAATCATGACCACGTTGTGTGATAGGATCCAAGGTGAAAGGGTGACCACATGTCATAACCTCAAAGAAGGATAAGGTACCATAAAATGTAAGACATTAAATAAAAAGATAAGACATGACAAAATAAAGGTTAAAACCATTAATATAAATGTAAATTCATTATTATTATTATTATTATTATTATTATTATTATTATTATTATTTATACCCTGCCTTCCTCCCAGTACAGGAACTCAAGGCAGCTTACAAATCTGCTTCTTAGTCATGCTCAAAATGAAAGACATTTTGGAATTCCTCCTTGACAGAAGGTTAAAATGTAGGACATGTCCTGGAAAAGGGGGACATCTGGTCATCCTGTCCCAGTTACACTTGTATTCATTATCCCCACCATCCAGCATAACCTGGTGACATATCTCCACTCCAGACCTAGGCTACAGTTCCTGGAGTGGCATCTAAGGGACATAAGGTATAACAGACCTCCTTCTCTGCCTATAGAAAGAGAGATCCCCAGGGGTGAAGGAGTTGTGCCCTTGGAGGCCAGTGCCATATAGAAGGAAAGTCCACCTTCCACTGGAATTCCAATCACAGAAGTCAATGTGGAGGCACCCCAGGGGTGGTGTTACTCTAAATGTGTGGGGCTTGTAGAACCTCCACTGACAGCAGTAGTCTGTCTTTAATTAATCTGGGAAATACTCAGCTTGACGTTGCAAAAGGGGTAATGTATGCAGGATCCAGCACCTGCTATCCCAGTAATAACTGATGGACATAACCCATCCAGACACTCAGCACACAGAACTGAATAGAGAAACATAGCAGAAGCTGAGGGTTGGAAAAGGGGAGTTGTATTACCCATCCTGAATAAATGGTCCACAGAAAGCAGAAAAGCAGGATGACCCAAGCCACAAGGCTTGGTGTATGTTTAAGGAGGCAGATGAGAACAGAAACTCCGACTGAGGCTTGAGGGCAACAGTCACCATACAAGTGGGGAGGGGGGGCAAATGCAACAAAAAGATTTCATTTTGGGATGGTATTTATACCCTTAAAACCAATCCTAATCCATGAAAGTTCTATGGGAAACCAAAAGTTTGATTACCCCTTGACAGAACCAGAGGAGATTTACAAAGTGGAGAGTTTGTTTAGATATTCAGGAAATGAGAAGGTTTGATTGTGATCGAGGATGTTTCATGAACTTTACAACACCTAGACAAGATCTGGAATCACCAGGAATGAGATGGTAGGAAGGGATGTTTAGGAATACACAAGAGATGAAAGGGGGATTCTGGTCTTGTCGGATCTGGCAGAACTCATATTCTGGCTTTCAGTTTCCATCAGAAATGTAGAATAAGAGGTGTTTGGCAATGCTCTTTCTTGCATGTTCTTCTATTCCCATGCCTTTCCATATGGCTGAACCTACGTTCTATTCACACTACCTAAGTCCAGAGCGAGACATGTCATTGCAGACCACATCCGCTCATGCTGGTGCCTTAATGTTGCACAAAACTGTATCTGGATTGATAAATATATTAGGGGATATTCAGATGCTTACAGTGGCCTTGGGATCAGGGGCGCCCAGAAGCTCAATCCTGGAGTTTGGAAAAGTGATGTGATTCCTACAGGGGGTGTTTCTCTTTGATATCAATGGGAGGAGGAAAAGGGTTTAGATTGTAAAAGAATTCTCCTCCCCCCAGAAGGAAAATTCCCCCTACCCACTTTTCAATTGATGGCGCATTGCTAACAGGGCATAGTAAGTGGTGGTTCAGTCAACAAAGATTCTCCTACTGAACACCCCTCCCCCCCAAAAAAAGTGTTAACTCCAAAAGGAGTTCCAAGATAAGTGTTCATAGAATTTGGGCATTAATGTTACTATTGTAGAACAAATAATTCTGAATCTGCAGAGATTGTTTAGGTCAAGAGAAGGAATGTGATAAAGATCCCCACAATTTGGAGAAGGGGAAAAAATAATCACCTGATCACATTCTTTTGCCTTGTCAGTGTAACATGGTAACCATAAGTCAGAAGCACAAATGTTTTTCCTCACTTTTTAAAAAGTGTGCAACAGAAATCCTTTAGTTTAATTATTTTCTACAATGAACACAAGAGGGCACACTTCTCTACAGATTGAATAAACTACAGTACCTTTATTCTGGACACACAGAGGGTTCTCCATCCAAAGTGGGCAAAATTTAAATAATCCAGAAAGTTGTATGTATAATTTTAAATCTCCCGACACATTATTTGTGTTAAAGTCAATGTAAGGAGATACTCTGGAAAGGAGAAACTGCTTGCAATAGTAGCCTGTATTGTTCAGGATTTTTAATACTTGAGGATCTCTAGGTCAGTAAAGCAACCCAAACAATCCATCTATTCACTGTTATGAATTATAGCTTTAGTATACTGCCTTTCAAGATACCACTTTTTCTCAGTGTAAAACTAAAAATGGAATAGAATAATAATAAAATATCTTCAGAACATTTCAAAAACATAAAAGCCAGTAAAGAAAATAATAGTTTAAAAAATTGTCGAAATGGAACAATGTGGGGATGTTTTCAAAAAGCCATTTGATAGCAGGAAAAAGAAAAGAAAAAATTGTACAAGGGCAAATATTTACCTGCCATAAACAAGTACAAATCATTGTTGCAGTGGCACAGAGTGAGAACCAAAGTACATGTCAGGCACAGGCAGTCTCCAAGGCCACAAGTTTCAGGACGTGAATAAGGGAGAGAACAAGGTGCTTGACCCTTTCCCAGTAATTTTCCTGCTCAAAATAATTTCTTCCAGTTGTCTTAGTCTGGTAGTCCATTGAACATTGAAATGTGTTTCCCAAGTTTTAGCTTTAGATTTGTTTTAGGAAAGAAAATAGAGAAGCAATATTACCTGTGAGCATGTGAAATGTAGTAAACCCTTGATAAAGGAGCTGGTAAGTGCCAGGAGATTTTATGTCCCATTGGCTCAGTGTAGAGTTAAAATTAAGAGATTAGACTCAATAATATGAATCATTTTCACCAAGATGCAATGGCTTCATTAGAAGAGTGTGAAGAATGCGGGGAGTGAGGACTACACCAAGTGACACCTTAAGGGGGTGACACCACTGCTCCTCAAACATCTGCCTTTAGGCAGAAAGGGGCTGTGGCATTCATCTGGGTCCCATTAATAATAATAATAATAATAATAATAATAATTTGTTTTATTTATATACCGCTATTCCAAAGATCATAGCGGTGAACAGCAAGCAAGCTAATTAGCAAGTAAGCTAATTTGCCCCCAACAATCTGGGTACTCATGTTAGCGACCTCGGAAGGATGCAAGCCTGAGTCGAGCTTGGGCCCTTTTGCTGGTCTTGAACTCGCAACCTTGTGGTTTTGAGTGAATGGCTGCAGTACAGGCATTTAACCACTGCGACACCAGATGGGGTGAGTGGAGGGAGGCTCAGTGGGAGAAGAAAGGAGAGGCCCCAGGTTGTCATTGTTTTTTTAATGAAAAATTCAAATTTCAAAAAAATAATTTTATATATATATATAGAGAGAGAGAGAGAGAGAGAGAGAATTTTTTAACAAAATCTTTGAAAACATCACATTTTCACATGAAGCACATGAAGTTATTTCTATGTAAATACATTTACGCTGTGTGTATGCCCTTGTAATTTAAAAGTATGTTTTTAATTGTGCTAGTTGTTTATATCACAACTATTACTATTACATTCAGTGGCACATGGGAATTACAATTTATGAGTAAGATTAGTACAAAAAATCATGACTAAGGATCCTGTATGGTATGGTATAGTAGGAGGTCAATGAAGTTGATTCCATGATTTACTGCACTGGGTGATGCCACTGCCAAAGAAATACCAACTCAAGAATGGTACCACCAGGCTTGGTGCGGGGGGAGCTACCAAGGAGAAACAGTTATCAGAAATGGCACCCTCTGGAATGGATGTAGGACGCGATTGGAATGCCCGGCGGCAGTGGCGGCATTCCAGTGTGCAGTAAACTCTGTTCTTAGCCCCATCCTGTTCCGTGCACGCCCCTGCGCGCCCCTGTTCTGAAACGCAATGGGACCGTTTCAGGGCCCATACGATGTTCTTCAATGTCAACCTGAAGGCAGCTAACAACAACAGTAACAAAGCATAAGTATTATACAGCAAGATATGTTAATTCCAGACCAATCCACAGACCAAACATATTGATGACAAAAAAAATTGAAACATTTTGGCAAGATGGATGGGGAAAAATACTCTGACCATGAGGCAAGAACTTTGGTTGTAAGAAATGGCCAATTCTTTGTTCAATATACAATAGAGTCAGCCCTCCATATTCGCTGGGGTTAGGGATACAGAATCCCCATAAAAGTGGAGAAACAGCAAATTAAAAAAATACCTATTCTTTTTACTGAGAGAACTCCGGAAATCTCTAGGACCTCCAGTTCAACTCTATGACCAACATCTACTGGAAGCTGACAACAGAATCAGTCTTGAGGACCTACAAATGCATAGAGGAGTGTTTTCTCTAGGAATATCTAGGAGCTGCAGCGCAATTCTATGGTCAATGTCCAGCAGAGTAACACTGGAGGATTTAGAGATTCCTAGAGAGAACATATTAATTAAATTTATGCATAATCAGATCTGTAAAATCAAAGACACAAATGTAGAGGGCTGACTGTATATACAGTCTTTTTTTTTAATTCTCAGTTTTATAGAGACATTAAAGGACATTGAAACTAGAACTGCAGCTGTGTCTTAATTATGAAGATATCTCACTTCATCTTCTCATATACTTTTTCTTTCTTTTTCTTTCTTTTCAGGTAGATGGAAAAACTTTTTCTTACCCTTTATCTCCACCTTCGTATATTATTGCTTTTGTTTACTCCCCAGTGACTAGCTGGTGTGTTTTATGGTGCTATCGGCCAAAAATAGTGGTCCCTGTGAAATCTGTCTTCGCAAGTGAACTTGCAGGCATCCTGGTTCTGCCTATAAATCTCTCTAGAAATAAAGAAAAGCAAATACAAAGGTGGGAGGGGAAAACCCTGAAGATTACATCTAAGGAGGACAAAATGTTGTTTTGAGACATTCCATCACTAATAAAGGGCGAGAAGGAGGAAATCCTCTTCTAGGGATACTCTGGAAGTACCTCTTTTCCTGGCTGCATAGGAAAAGTGTTTGGATGTACATAATTTAGGAAAACATTTATTTCAAATACAGGTGCCTTGTGTTATTTTCTAGGATGGTTTTCTGATCATGAGCTTGCTTAAATATACACCAGTCACAGAGTAAGTTGGTGCTAGGCTTTAAAATGGCTATATTTGTTTGAATGACTTGGGGTTATGTTTTGGTGATTTCTCAGGCAGATGTTCCCCAAGGTAGACCTCAGCATGCTGGACTCTATGTGGAAGTTAGAGGGACTTCTTCAAGCTTTGGACTGTAATGGTGTGTATATTCATCCTTAGTTGAATATACACACCTCTCCACCACAGGGGAGGAAAAGACCACCAGGTTTTCACTGGCGACAGCAGATCACTGGTGACAGCAGAGCATAGAAAATGTATTTTTTGGATTACAACTCCAAGAATCCCTTGTTGCTGTCAAAAATTAATTTTTCCTCTTCTGGGAGAAGGTCAGCTCAAGTCATTTTGTGGCATACTATTCTTACTCCTTTTTGTAATAACCTGCTCCAGGGAATGGGACTGCATTCTTCTATCTCTTAGAAGTTACCACAACATAAGAAGCAACACATTTTTAAAGAGAAGCAAAGATCACAGCATCTTATATTAGTTACTGGCCAAGTTCTCTGAAATAGAATATGTTATCTTCGGCATGTTTGTTTTTACCTGTCAGTGTGGTTTATTATTAGGGAAGTATCCTATCCGCTGCTTTTTCCCCCAGCCATCAAAGCTGCTTCATTAAAGTTAATAGGGTTTGACTTCCAGACCAGGGTATTTTATCAAGATACTATAAAAGTGCTTCAGGTTTTAACTACTATTACTTCTTCTTCTTCTTCTACTTCTTCTTCTTTTTGCCCCCTCCCCTTCTCCTTGTCTTATCTTCCTCTCTCTCTCTCTCTCTCTCTCATAGTAAAAATACCAAAGAGATGTATTTCTTTTTAAAAGAATCCATTGTTTCTAATCTTCTGAAATTATGCTCATCTTTCATCTGTTTTCTTTTCCTTAAAATGAGCTATATTTTAAAAAGATGGGGAGAAAGATATCTCTGCTGGCAAACAGCCCAAGAAAAAGTAGCAGGAGTGTTCCTTGGTCAAATATTATACAAACTCTATGCATTGATTCAAATACACATGCAATGTAAAATGATGTTTGAAAAACCAGTATGACTCCAACATATTTCCCATAATGACTTCAGTAAGGCTCCCAGGATTCGTCATGGAAGGCAAGTAAATTGACTACAAGAAAAGGTCTTTTGAAATGCTCCATCCTCTTTGTTGTTGTTATCAGCTGCCTTCAGGTCAACTTTAGTCTCATGGTGACCACATGAATGAGACTTCTCCAAGCCCCCCTGTCCTCAGTCGCTCTGCTCAGGTCCTGGAGGTTCAGGGCTATGATCTCCTTGATTGAGTCTATCCACCTAGTATATATTCTGTAGGGGACAGTGCTCAGAGTTGTCCAAAGATGAATCCGGTGGTCATGTGGCCAGCATGACTGCACCGAATACTGTTACCTTCTCACCGAAGTGGTACCTGTTTATCTACTTGCATTTGCATGTTTTCAAACTGCTAGGCTGGCAGAAGCTGGGACTAGTGACCGGAACTCACCCCATCATGTAGCACTCAGGTTTCGAACTGCCAACCTTCAGATCTGATCATCAGAATTGGCATCTTAACCACTAAGCCACCACATCCCACATCTGATACTATTACAAATTACTATATACATTACATAGAAAATGCTATGTGTCACAAAACAAAAACTGGGAAGCATATTTAGAGAGAATTCTCACCCCTCAATTACCTACATTAATTTGAGAAATCCTACAGGATCCCACAGGAAGCTATGCTCCAGAGAATGCTCCCTTTTGTTCATATTTTGTCATTCTTGCATCTCTCATTGCTTCTTCTTGTTTATGTGCTCATTTTTAACCACCTCCACATGTTTTCAGCTTCCAGAAACCCAGACATCATGGTCAATGGTCAGGAATTCTGGGAACTGAAGTTAAAAACATCTAGAGGTCCAAAGACTGCAAACTCTAATTTAATATTCATCCCCCAACTCTGTTTCATTCTTTTTTTTGTCTAAACTAAAAATGTAACATTCTTGGGACAAGGACTAGGATTATATTTATATTATTTTATGAAATACCACAAAACCAGAATGAATTATTCTAAAGACCCCTCTGCTGAATTTAAACCCCATTATTTGCATTGGTTTAGACCTTGTATTCATTTTCCATTTGGTATTTGAGAAACATTTTGCAAATACAGCTGAGAAACATGAAACAGGAACCACTTTAGCAAAAGTGTCTATACCTTTTGTCACTGTAATTGAAAAGTACAGATGTCATGAATGTTGTACTCAACTGAATAGTTCTGTATTAGTAAGACAATTGAGGGGACAGCAGAGAATACATAGGAGAATATATTTAATGAAGAAAAATGTTGAAAGCCACTTAAAGTGAATGAATCTTGGAAAAAGACCTCTTTATTTTAATTAAATATTCAAATGTAAGCTTCTAAAAGTTCTCTAAATATTTTAATTTACTAACAGCACATGCTGGCCCCACTAACTGTGAAAAATGTAATAGACTTCTCATGGTTTCTTCTAGATTTAAACTTTCTTCAAAAAGTAACATGAATCAGTTTTAAAATAATCTAATGCTATTTAAAATAAAATTGGTCAATATGTTAATTCAAACTATTTATTATACAAATGTAAATACATAAAAGGATTTAACCACCCAAAGTCTAATTGTGCAGTCCTTAAGAAATGGCTGTCTACCCAGTCCACATGGAGTAGGTACTGTCTGTAGGAAAATGTTTTTATTTCCTGATATTTCCTGTCATATATTTCATGTTATCAAAGTGCCACAGCTCTCCAAAAAAGAACCATATAATCTCACTTCAACATGAACAGAAGCTTGTGCATAGCATTATGCTGCTTTTTTCTTTATGTTCAAGTTTACCAACCAAAAAATCATAGACTTGGAAGAGACTACAAGGGCCATCCAGTGCAATCCCCTGCCATGCAGGAACACACAATCAACACAACCTCGACAGATGGCCATCCAGCCTCTATTTAAAAACTTCCAAAGAAGGAGACGCCACACACTCTGAGGCAGTGTATTCTACTGTCAAACAGTTCTTACTTCAGGAAATTCTTCCTAATGATGAGATGGAATCTCTTTTTCTGTAGTTTGTATCCATTGCTCTGTGTCCTGTTCTCTGGAGATTCAGAAAACAAATTTGCTCCATGTTCAGTATGACATCCTTTCAAAACATTTAAACAGGGCTATCATATTACCCCTTAACCTTATTTTCTCCAGACTAAACATACCTAGGTCCATAACCATAAGACATGGTTTCCAGACCTTTCACCATTTTGGTCACCCTCCTCTGAACATGCTCCAGTTGTTCAACATCCTTTTTGAATTGTGGAGCCCAGAACGGGACACAGTATTCCAGGTGAGGCCTGATGAAAGCAGAAGAGAAAGGCACTATTGCTTCCCTCGATCTAGATACTATACTTCTATTGATGCAGCCTAGAATCACATTGGCTTTTTTAGCTGCTGCATCACACTGTTGACTCATATTCAATTTGTGGTGTGCTAGGACTCCTAGATCCCTTTCACATGTGCTGTTGTCAAGCCAGATGTCCCCCATCCTATATCTGTGCATTTTAATTTTTTTCTGCCAATGTACCTTGCATTTCTTCTTACTGAAATTCATTTTGTTTGTTTTGGCCCAGTATTTTAATCTATTATATTCATTTTGATCCTGTCTTCTGGGTTATTAGCTAACCCTCCTAATTTGGTGTCATAAACAAGCCCTCTATTCCTTCATCCAAGTCACTGATAAAGATGTTCATTAGTACTAGACCCAGGCCAGAACCTTGTGGCACCCCATTGGTCACTTCTCTCCAGGATGAAGAGGAGCCATTGCTGAGCACCCTTTGGGTTCAGTTGGTCAATCAGTTACAAATCCACCAAACAGTAGCATTGTATAGCCCACATTTTACTAGCTTGTTTGCAAGAATAGAATGAGGACCATGTCAAAGGCCTTACTGGAATCAAGATACACTACATCCATAGCATTTCTTTCATCTACCAAGCTGGTGATTTTATCAAAAGAAGAGTCCAGATTAATCTGGCGCAGTTTTTGAGAAACCCATGTTGACTTTTAGTGATTATGGCATTCCTTTATAAGTGCTTACAGACCATTTCTTTAATGATCTCCTCTAGAATTTTTCTAGTATCAATGTCAGGGTAACAGGGCAATAATTGTTTAGGTCCCTTTTTCCTCTTTTTTGAAAATGGGGACAACATTTGCCCCCCTCCAGTCTCCTGGGACTTCTCTTGTTCTCCAGGAATTCTCAAAGATTATTGACAGCAGCTCTGAGGTTACTTCTGCCAATTCTTTTAATACTTTTTAATACCTTTGAATGTAGTTCATTTGGCCCTGGAGACTTTAATTCATTTAGATTGACCAGTTATTCCTGTACTAGCTCTTTATTTATTCTATGCTGCATTTCCCCTACTGCATCACCTGCTCCATTTTCCTCAGGTTGAGTACCCTTTTCCTTTTGTGAGAAAACTGAGGCAAAGAAGGTGTTCTGTAGTTCTGCCTTTTCGCTGTCCCTTGTTAGCATCTCACCATCTTCTCCATTAAGTGGTCTTACCATTTCCTTCCTCTTTCTTTTGCTACAGACATAACCCAAAAAGCCCTTTTTATTGTTCTTAACCTCTCTAGTAAGCCTGAACTCATCCTGTCCCATATGTCAAGAATTCTCTTCTCTTTTACTATTCCTGATCACAGGATCACACCCAGTTTTTTTCCTAGGTTTACTGAAATCAGCTTTCCTGAAGCCCCATTCCCACTGGCAGATTTGCCCTGGAAGGAACTGGGCAGATTTGGGGGGCCCCTCCCGAATCTCTCCATAAGCAAGTGCCAACTACAAATCAGGGGCATTTTAACCCGAATGCCCTCTTAAGACAAATCGGGTTTAACGTGAAGGTGCCTGCTGTCAATCAAGTGATTGTCATAGGTGACATTTCCAGCACTCATTGGGGTATTGTCAGTGGCTTCCCCCCTCCTTTTTTTTCAAGAGCCAGAACACCAGAACTGTCAAATTAAAAACCGTGTGTGTTTGTGTGTGTGTGTGTGTGTGGTTTTGTGGGCATTTGGGTCAGTGCAGGTTAGATCTGCCCTTGGCCCCATTTTCCACCCAAAATGCAAGCTAATGCCATCTCTGCATCCTGTATCCCCCCCCTCTTGCCACCCCAGAATGCCTCATTGCATGTAATAAATAGTAATAATAATAATAAATTCCTCACCTCGGAATGCAGAAAAGGATGTGATGCCATGCATCTTTAGGCTACCCCTGAATTCCTTAGAGACAGTAAAAAGCATGTACAATTTGACAAATTGGAAAGAGAAACTTTTGTAACATTCAAATTGTAGCATTCATTCGCAAGGAAAAAAAGTTTTTTGCAAAGTGCTCTTTGCAACATTCCTTTGTGGAGGGAGGAAATGAAAGGGAAAGTGACCAAGCAGCTAGCACGTTCTGTCTACCACACTGAAGCAAAAATCATGTGCATGACTACCAAAAATAATTTTATAAATATAAAAAGAGGGGGAAGGTGCCGTGCGAGCTCCGTTCGTGCCCTCCCTCGACCTGCCCTGAATTGACCTTCGTCCTGCTTACTTCTCTTCAGAGGAGGTTTGCCATTGCCTCCACTGAGGCTGAGGGAGAGTGGACCTGTCAGTTCCAACTAAATAGACCCATGGAATCAATTGGGAATAAAAGGGAATGCAGTGCAGGCTCTGACTGTAGCATGCATATAACACTAATAATAATAATAATATAATAATAATAATATAATAATGGTCTTAAGTTTCAGGAGCAGAGGAAATGAAAGCAGCACAAGCAAGAACACACAAGTCACCCAAAAAAACATGCACATAGATTGTCATAAAAGAGCTCCTTCTACAGCCTGATTTCCCTACTCTCCTCTGGCTTGGCCCCACAGCTAATTTCCCTGGCATCCTCCTTCTCCTCTTCCTTCTGACCTTCCCCTCCCTCTGAGACTCCTGGCTCTTTTATCCTCCTCTCCTCTGCCTGTGTATAGAATGCCTCCATGGCTCCCTTTTCCACGGCTCCTTCTCATATCATCATCATCCTTCCACTTTCTCCAGTCCTCCCCCACCTCCCTGAAGCCTTTGCAGCCCTGTCAGACCTGATTTCCCCTTTAGCCTCCTGTCACCCTTTTTGCTTCCTGTCAGATTCCCTTGCAACCAGGCTCCTCCCTCCTCCTTCCTCTCTTCTCCTTCCGCCTTCTTCTCCTCCTTCCTCCTCCTCTCCTCCTCCTCCTTCTCCGATGAGGGGAGGGAATGCTTGCCCTTAGCCACACTCTGACCTTAATCCCTCCCCTGAACTTGAACCGATCATGATCAGGGGCAAGTTCATATTTCACGGAACCCGGTTTTTTTCAGAAAGACGATTTTGCCCCGAATCTGAATGACCCGGGCTAAAGGGCATTTCCTTGTGCATACCTTGAAATGGATTGTGACAGGATGGGCCCAATATGAACTTCACCTGGAAGGATCGATTTCTGATGGTAAAAGGTTGTCTGAATGAGCCCTATGTGTGACTATGCTTGGCTTCCCCTTTCCAATGTATAGCAAACTGCAAGAGAATGTGATCACCCCCACCTAAGAATCCTGTCACTTGCACCCAATTAACCAGGTCATTCCTGTTGTTTGGAAATCATTGATCCCATTGTTGCTTCTTCCATGTTCTGGACAATGAAATTGTCTGCCAGGGAAGTGAGGAATTTGAGGACCTTAAATTTTTGGCTGAGTGTGACTTCCAGCAAACATCAAGTTAGTTGAAATCACTTATTACTACTACATGTCTCCTTTCTGAGTGTGTGGTCATCTGCATCTGCATCCAATTCCTCAGTCTGATTTGAAGATCTGTAGTACCTTCCCACAATAACATCCTTGTTGTTTCTCTCCCCTTTAATTTTTGAACCATTCTTGAGCTTTGATCTTTCAGATGTTTTGAAATCCCAGAAGCCCCAGTAAACATGGCCAATGATCTGGGATTCTGGGAGCTGCAATCTGTGACTCAACTGGAAAAATGTGAAATGAAAATGAAAAAGTGAAGAAACAGAACTGATTTCATTTTGTAATGATGTGCAGAAATTATAATATCACTTGTATGACAATGGTGAATTGTAGGAAAGGAAAGAAACAGTGAACAAACCTGAGATCACCATTGCAATCATCACTTTAATATACATGCATGTTGATGAAACTGGTTACACTTGGGTTTCCCTTATCTGATATTCCTGGGACAAGAAGTGTTTTAGATTTCAGATTTTATTTTTTGGATTTTGGAATGTTTGCATATACATGATGATATATCTTGGAGATGGGACCTAAGTCTAAATATGGAATTCATTTATGTTATCTTATACTCATGGCGTGATGGTAATTTTATACAAAATATTTTTAATAATTTTATGTGTGGAACAAAGTTAGTGTACATTGAACCATCAGAAAGCAAAGGCATCACTATCTCAGCGACACACCAGAACAGTTTTGGATTTTGGAGTATTTCGGATTTTGAAATTCTGGATAAGGGAGACTCAACCTGCATTAGGCAATAAAATAATCATTTGCAAGATAATGTTGACAACTAGTTTTCAAAATCCAGAATTATAATAAGATATGCAGAATCAACAACCATATATATATATATATATATATATATATATATATATATATATCAACAGGGTAGTATCCACATAAGAGGGAGCAAGTACAGTGTAATGGTTTCAGTGTTGGACTAGGACTCCAGAAATCCCCAGTCAGCCATGGAAACCAACGGGGTGACTTTGGGCAAGTCGCACTTGCTCAACCTAAAAGGAATGCAGTGTCCTCTGAAAAAATCCTGCCAAGAAATCCCTATGATTGGGCTGCTGTAAATTGCAGTCACTTGAACAAATCCAGCTAATTCCTCCTGCTGGTGGTACTGCTTTTATCAATGGATTACAGAGGAAGATGACTCTCCTTCTCTCCATGGCTCTCTGCACACCCTCCAAAATCAGATTTATGGGGACCATGGGAAATTGCAAGGGGAAAGAAGAAGAGAGACTCTCATTGTGCAGGTGGACTTCTGTTTGGGCAATTCTTGATTTTGCTTTTAGGATCTCAAAGCTCCATATCAATCACACGAGAATACAAAATAAAAATAAGCCACAAGTGTCCAATAAAATTATATATAGAAATTCATATGTGTTGCTAAATATAATCCAAAGATTCATAAAAGATAATGAAAGTTGATGCAAATCTTTTGCAATTTTATGCTTTTATGTTTCATCCATGCTATTTAACTCAATGGGATACCAGTCTTGTCCTTGAATTTTAATCAGACATATACACAGTAGAATGAGAGAATTAGGTAACAGAAAATGCCTTGGACTCTGAAAACTTTAAATGGAATTTCATGAGAGATTATTTACCCTTTTTTACCCTTTCCTTTTTTCTGAAGCCTCACACTTCCATAACTTTCTCCAGAGGGACTGGGAGCTGTTGCGGAAAGGGGAAATTATGCAAAATTGGCCACAGACACCCATTTTGCATTATTGCATTCACAGTTCTTGGGAACCAAACACAGTCTTCCATATTCCTGTCTGTAAGTATCTTCATAAACTTAATTAATGTCAGCAGAATAACTGTCCAGATTTCCATATTTTTGTATATTTGTCCAATTTGGCATTCTGTAAAATAAATATATGTATCAGGAGAACATACTATCATGACTCCATAATCAGAATGAGAGAAAAGACTGGTGCCTCACCAAGTCATGGAACTGGAGTGTATCATATGGCAGGGTTATATAAAGTGGTTCCATCAAAGGGATTGATTCTGTAATTAGAACCAGGGACAGAATGAGTACCTTATTAGTATGTAATATTAGTCTTATACTTATTAGTCTGTAACCTTGACAGCAAGATATGTACCTTTTATTATGTTAATTGCTTTGAGAGACAATAACTAAGGGCCGAAACAGATGGCCCTGAAGGGCACCCCTTTGAACACAGGATAGGGGCTGCAGCAAAGACATACCGCAGCCATGACCTGGCTATTTGCCAGCTCAAAAAAAGGCAGCAAAATGCTGCTCCGTTTTGATCCAGCAAAAGGGCACCCTTTCCTCCACCACCACAGCTTTGCAGCACTTGAACAGCGTCTAAACACTGTGTCACTGGAGTTCTGTGAAGCCAGCCCATGTGTGGGCAGGCTGGTGGCTTCCAGGTATTGTCAGGGCATGTATCATGCATACACCATGCCCTCACACTTCCCGCAAGGCAGCTTTTAGTGCTGATCTGTACCGGCCCTTAGAGAAAAGTGGGATAAAAATACAATGATTGAATAAATAAGTGAATGCTGCCCACTGTGCTTCTAAAAACTATCAGGTTCAAAAACAAGTAAATGTTCTGGGGCAGATTTTCAAGTTGACTATTTAGCTGCAATCATAAGCGAAAGGAAGAAAATCCCAGGACAACATACCTTTCAACTGTCCCAGTTAAAAACTATTCCACAATCTCAGCTGCTTTTTAAATGTTCCTGTTTCTGTCTCTTACTACTATTTTCCCCCTTTGTCCTCAGCTTACTTCATTTGCTATAAACTCAATTCAAAGTGCTAAAGTAGTTTGCATTCATTAATTTGTCAGCTGGAAAGGAGAGGTGCGGGGGGGATCCTGTCCTTCCCTGTACACTTGTCCCTCCACATTTTCTGGGTTAGGGACACTGGACCCCCATGAATGTATAAAAGTCATAAATAACAAAAGCACTATGTTTTTACCTAAGAGAACAGCTCTCTAGGAATCTCTTGGTCCTCCAGTGCAACTCTGTGGTCAACATGTGCCAGGCATTGACCATATAATTACTGGAGGGCCTACAAATGTCTACTGGAGTGCTCCCTCTAAGAATCTCTAGATCCTTCAGTGTGACCTTTGGTTAAAGTTGACCATAGAGTTGCACTGGAGGACCTAGATATTCCTAGAGAGAACATATTAATAAATATGTGAATAATCAAATTTGCAAAAGTCAAAGCTGCAAATGTAGAGGGACAAGTGTAGATTCAGGCAAACCATACTGCTAACAACATTTCCTAGCTATGTATTTTCCTTATTAATAACTTTTGCCAACACTCTTGATGTTGCTTAGCTATACATTTCATCTGGTTGTCATCCAGAGGTTGGACTGGATGGCCCTTGTGGTCTCTTCTAACTCTATAATTCTATGATCTGTGAAATGTTGGAGGCTATATTGCAATATAATTGAGTCCTAGCACAACATTAGAATAAAGCCAAGGAAATGTTCTGCTAGTGTAACGTGACAAACTAGTGATTTAGTTTTGGCTTTTATCATTCTAGATTACTGCTCTTGCCATCTTCCAGGTGGAATGTTTTGTCTTTCCTCTCTTTTTTAAAAAAGTTTTCAACATGCCTCTTATTAAAAGGATGGAAGATTAAAAGCCTTCACTACCTAGTTATCATTTTTTCAAAGTTTTGAGAAAAGCTTTGAGAAGCACCAGCTTGCCAAGAACTGCACTTTCCACTAATAAGCCGGCAAACTCATTTCATCCTGCTCAGATAAACCTTATATTTCTGATTCAATTGGCTCCATTTCCCCATTTCTGTGTTTGCTGTCCAACATAAACAAAACATGCTTCACAAAGAACTCTGACCTCAACCCTTGGAAATGATCACAAATGTAGAGGATCATTCTGAAGTGCTAAGGTCAGTGTCTTTCTACACAGCTCGGGTTAAGGTGACCAGAGCTCAGGACTGGAAAATGAAAAACAGCATCTTTCTACTACAGAACAGTAGTCACACTCTTTTGTAATGCTAGATCCAGGACCTGGAATGAATGAAGAGAGAGACAGAGACAGACAACAGCTCCGAGAATCTCCCCAGACAGCATGGCCAATTTTTTTTTAAAAAATATTCTAGGCTCTGTCGTAGAACTCATAGTCACCAGACTTTCTAGGCTGGATCTGATTTCCATTTATGATCATCAGACAATGTGACATTCCTTAACTTTATATGTGAGTGTTAACCCAGTTTCTTCATCATTTTCCTTTATTATTAAAGCTGATTTACCAGAATTTCACTTAACTATCAGTTTTGTGCTGGCAGAGAACATGCCAGGCTCTCTACAAAAAAACGATTAAATATAAAGGCAAGCTATTAAGAGTGCAGTCATGGAAAGAGAGAGCAGTCCAAAGGTAATCCATTGCAGCACATAAATGAACAGGAACAACTTCATCGTAATTGCCAAGAGGGATATGGCTGAGGATCAAAAATGTTTTACAGAACAGAAACATTATGATAAGAACAGAAGGATGTTCATTTTCAAGCTGTAGATAAGATATGAGCTCACTCTTAGAAGAGGGAAGAAAAAAAGGCTTAAAATCCAATCTTACCCTCTATCTAGAAAAACACAAAAGTCATACAATCACACCAGATGCCCTACACATTGCACCACCCTTAGTATGTGTCTTGAATCAGTGAAGCAATAGGTAGCTTCCATACTGTGCCCAAATAAAGGGGTGTCAGTTGTATGCCTGTGGCACTACTGTAAATGTGCCACACAAGACCTTGGGGAGAAGCAATGTAGTGAAAATACCAACACAATCTCTAAAATCTATTTGGGAGCAAAAAACATTTGGGGGCTTTGCCCATCCCTATCCTAAAGGATGGGTCAGGAACTATTTTGTTGCATTTTGCTCCTTACAGGCTGTCTTTGGGAGTGGCTCCTTGGAATTTAAGGTGGCCTCCAGGGGTCCTTTCCTTCCATCATTCAAAGGCATGTTTATTCTCTATGGCATTTACCACACAGAGCCTTACCATCCCAAAAACATGGCTAAATCATTTGTAAAGTGCACGGGTGTGATAGCCAATCACGCCTGCCTCCCATGATTTAATCATCGTTGAGGCATCCCGCTCCTCTCCGCAATCAAAGTGTTTGTGGAGCAACCATTTTTCAACAACAGGAACTTCCGTTATTGGAGAAATGACTGCTCCACTAATGCTTTGATGACAGCAGAGGAGCGAGACGCCTCAATGACAATTAAATCATGGAAAGCAAGCACAATTGGCTATCACACCCACACACTTTATGGATGATTTAGTCCATAAATCAGGGCCTATAAGGCTCTGTATGATAATCACCTTAGGCTCAGAGCCTGCATCACAATCCCAGCTATGTTTATGCAGCTACAAGTGCAGGATCTCAGCCAGAAATAGTTTAATTACAGTTTAACTGTAACTCTTTGTAAACAAACTTTTTGTATACTTTTATTTGTGCTTCTTTTTTTTTTAACTTTATTCTATTTTCAAATTTTAAGCTGCCTTAAAAACATGTTCTGAATTGGGGGGGGGGGGGTATTGATAATAAACAAACAAACCAGCCAGGAAAAATGCCAGTAGGTGGCACTCACGTTTGCACAATGCAGCTTGTTTAGCCAAACTTTCACTGTGCTGTTCTCTACATGCACCTTTCAGTGTCTTGCTATAACACCATTAAATTATTTCAGGGGTGGTGGCTATTTCTGTTAGTATAATAGAATAATGTTTTAAGTGCCAACTAATATTCTGTCATCAAAAGCATTATATGTTCTCTGTGCTAAATCAGCCTCCTAGAAAACAATGTTCCTTTGGTAGATTGGGAAACTATTTTTGGCTGTAATCAGATTAAAGGTATGGTACATGGCACAGGTTTTATTCCTTGTTGGTAGGTCAACAGAGAAAATGTCTCCTGTGGTGCTTAAAGGAAACTCCATATGATAGAATAGTGCAATACTTAAAAGCTAATCAACCCTGGGCAGATAGACCTCAGTTAAGTAGATGTGTACTTGTGAATTACTTCTTTAAAAGAAAATTTGGTACCAGAGGCAGAAATAACATGGAAAGAATAGGGATAGATTCCTAGAGAGCACTTGAAAGCTTCTTCCAGAATGCATACAGAGATTATTATTTTTCTTGCACCAGCATCCACATTTTTTGGTCCCATACTTATAAAACTATGCTTCTTTAACATGATGGTGAGGTAGCTTGTACTGCTCCAAACAGTCTCTGATACAATTAACAATCCAGTTACAGTGTGATGAAATATTAAAGTGCCAGCATGAGTGGATGTAATATGTGATAGTATACATGACACCAGATTTAGGAAGTATGAAAAGTGGAATTAAAGCAAGACAGTACCATCTGTGGCCATGCCTTGTCACATGACTCTGTGTTTGTCCAGTAACTGGTCTATTCTCCATCTGCTGCTGGAGTGCTCCTTTTCATTGACAAGCAAAACTCATCAATGCCTCCCAATTGCACCACTTTTCCACCATTGAATGAGTGTGATAGGTTCCTCCAGAAGCAGTTCTGATATGCAGCCAGTCACCAGTCACATGGTGTGAATGGATGTGATTATGCTCCTCTCCCCCTCTTCCCCATCCCTCTCACTATTTCCAAGGAGGCTATTTTTCTTTTCTTAATTAATTTTTTTTTATTTATTTTTATTTAATTGATATCCATGGTTATGTAACTGAACTAAAAATAAAAATAGATTCAGGCATGCTGGGAAAAGGTTAGGGTAGGAAGACAGCGCTATGGATGCTGGTATATTGAAGACAAAGGCATGGACAGGGCAACATCATGGCAACTTGGAAGAGCTGGGTTGATGGCCAGCGATGTTGTTGCTTTTAATAATTTTATTTAATTCCCCCCTCCCCAAATGGGGTCTCAAGGTGGCTAAAGAGCACCTAGCTTTTTAACTTAGCAGAAGTTAAACATGGTAGAATTAGGTCACTAATCCATGTGTTCATTTATTTTCATATGAATCCCTTGATAGCTGCTCATGAGTTCATGAGCAATAAGGAGTTCAAGGGGCAATGTTAAAGGGTCCAGTTTCCTTTGAATGAGAACACATTTGGAAAAGTCTTGTGATATCTTTGTACTATTCTCTGTATTTACAAATATACAAAAAGAGCCAAGTGGGAGCAAGAAGACACTAAAAATAGACAATTTATCTCAGAGCTTGGAAATGTTACTTTTATGAGCTGTCATTAGGCTAGAATAAGAGTGGATAACGGCAACAGGATTGTGGACTGCTTTTCGATTGGCCATGTACTCAAGGGCCCTCATTTTTTAAGGGTTTTTGGGGAACTTAAAAGGATTTTTTAAAATAAAAAATACATTGAAATTGGCTAGATGTATCTAAAGTGGATTTTAAATTAGTTGAAATCAATCCAATAATGGCCTAAATGTTATTGTTATACCTGCCTAAAGTAAGGCCATTGAAGCAATTGGATTTACCTAAATGTTGACTCAGGAATTCAGCAATTGATTAAATGGGCCTACTCCAGATAGGACTAACCACCTAGAATTCCAGTCATTACTTCTTAATTAAACATTCATTAAACATTCATTAAACATTATAATATCATTTAAAAAATTTCCCCTGATCATTGTTAATAAACACTTTTCCACTCATGCATGATTTTTTATTGTTCCATATTGTAAAGAGGTAGAGAAGGAGGTTCAGGTTGAGCAGGCGGGAGAGAGGCAAGAGGACCCTGGGGAAGCTGAGGAAGTGAAGGAGGAATGAGCCGCACAGCTGGAGGCCAGATGGGAATCAGGGGCTCCACCCTGGGACCAAGGAGAGGGGGTGAGGAGGCTTATAAGGGGCCAGGGAGGAGGAAACATCATGGAAGAAGGTGTTGCAGTGAAGGAGTCAGGGCAGGGAGAGAGGAAGGGTCCCTAACAGCCCAAGCAGTGGCCTTCCCTGAGCGGTTCCCCTCTTTTGGAGGACTAGGGCAAGTAGGACCACATGAGGTATCCCACCTGGCCTGCCCACGCTGGGAAGGGACGCCCTGGGGAGAGCCATTTAATCCAGAGATAGACAGAGCGGCACTAGATGCTGGGGACTCAGGGGAGGCCTGGTGGGATGCCCAAGAGAGACGCTATCGACCGGAGTCACCACTGGGCAGAAGAGAACAAGGCGAGAGGGAGCGCGCCAAGTGGGCCTTCCAACCTCCTCGCCCACAGACCCTGTAGAAAGAAAGGTGAGCTGGACTCCCTGTCGGGGAAGGTGACCAAGTGGACAACCAGTGAAGTAACTGTTGGACTTTGGGACTTTCTAAGTGGATGACCAGTGAAGTAACTGTCGGACTTTGGGACTTTGAGTTGGCGTTTCGGCGAAAAGGGCGGGGTGCTGTTTAAACCTCATTAAAGTTTAGTTTTTCTGCGAGCATCAGATTGCAAGCCCACATGTGCTCTTTGACTAGGACTGTCTTTCACCATGGTCCCCAAGGTAGGCCAGCCCACGCCGGGGATGCCGACTCCGCCAACACACATATATATATTTTATGTACAAATGAACTTTAAAATATTCAAATTGACTGCAATTAATATGATATCGATTCTTGATAATGAACCGAAAGGAACTAAAGTGACCATGATATTGGTTGTTCCATTGACTATAGCACAGTGAGTTCCTTTTCTGTTTAGCTATGATGCATATAGTGAGGGCATTTGGAAGATCAGGATCAGCCCTGGTTAGTATTTGGATAGGAAATCACCAACAAATACCAGGTACTGTAGGCTATATTTCAGAGTAAGGAACTAGCAAAGCCACCTCTGTGTATTCCTTGCCCTTGGAGTTTATCTCACAGGAGGGAAGCACCCAAATCCTGTGCATAAATGGGGTCTTGTGGAATTTCCCTGGGGTTTAAACCCCTAGGGAAATCCCACAAGTGCAAGATTGCTTTCAGATGACGTTGCTCAAATTAAGCATTAATGCGACATTAACTCATGCAAAATGCAGCAAAATTGCACTGCTTTTTAACTTCGGGATTTTCCCAAAGTTAAAAAGCGACACGATCTTGCCACTTTTTGTACGGGTTAATGTCATGTTAATACTTAATTCATGTGACATGTCTGAAAACAATCCCACTCTTGAAGTATTTTCCTGGAATTTAAACCTCATTTATTCATGGAATTTGAGCACTTTGCCTCCCATGTGATCAGATCCCAAATGTGTTTCACATTAACAAACTGGTGTAATTTAAGTCAACTTTTTGGCAAGATCTCATTGCCAAAACCTCAATGTAATATGTGAACTTTGCCTATCACAAAGTACTGGTATAAGTCCAGGAAACACATACTAATATTTTATTGGTAGAAATCCAGCTTCTTCTGTTTAACAAACCACTAGAGGCTACATTAAAATTCCAAGTTTATCAGGACATATACATTCTGTGCACAAATCCAGCAGATTGCAATAAACAGCCACATGCAATCCTATCTAAAGTGTATGTATGCTACAGAAATCCACCAAAGTGGATGAGAGCCCTGACATTAGAGCTATTTAAGGATGGAAGTTCTAGTAATTTATTGCTTCAGGCTTCTTGTGTCTTTATACTGTAATAGGTTTCCTCTTCCTTTCCTTTAAAAAGAAAATTTTAACAAGCCATTGATCAGACAACTGAATTTCTCAGCATCTCACTTTCTCAGGTCACCCATAAGCACCTTGAGATTTATGCAGAGAAAAAATCATGTTGCTTTTTTAGGTGGTGGTGTTTTCTTAAGCAGTGCATCTCTGATCAAGATTTATTCTAGCAGGGCATACCGAGGGCCTCTGCCTTGAGAGCAGGGCTTGGTATGAACTGGGTCACAGAGGCAATTAAAAGTCGTAAAGCAGATGTATTGTGTCTCCCTTCAATCCCTTTGGTTTCTGTCAAGGAGTGAAATCATTGCATGGTACTTACTGGTGCATTTTTCATTGGTATTTTGAAGCAAACATTTTTTTTTGAGGGGGGGGGACCCAGGAGGTACTGGAGGCCCCATAAAGGAAGCCCTGAGAGGGAGCACATGTGGTTTTTAAAAATTATTCAGTGTTTTATTTTGGTCAATAAACAAATCAGAAGGCTTATTTTTATATGAATATAGTATTAGTGTGGTTGCAAAACCCTAAATACAAAATAACTACTTGGACTGTACTCAAGACATAATTGAGCTTTTGCCATGGATCCTATTGGTAGTTCCAATTTCTTGTTGTGGGGGGCTGCTGCTGCTGCGTGCCTTCAAGTTGTTTCTGACCAGTATCATGAAGTTTTCTGGGGCTGAGAGTGTGTGACTCACCCAGTGGCATCATTAGGGAGCATGGGGTGTGTAGTCCGCACTGGGGATTTCTTCGCAAAAAATTGTTTGCTTCAAAATACCAAACAGCTGCAGGGAGTGTGGAGGGCATTTATACCACGTATGCAGATCCTCTGGGGGGGTGATAAAAATGTTTTCCCCCGAAACATCCTCTATGGACTGTTGGTGGATTTTCTAGCACATTTTACACACACACACAAACACACACACACACCAATGCAGATCCAGAAGATGCCTTTTTTGAAACAGGAAGTGAACAAAGAGTGACTTCTTCTCTCCTTCTGTGTTAAAAGTGTCCTTTCTTAGGTCTAAAATTGGCCAGGAAGGCCCTCAGACACAATAAAAATACCCCATGTCTCCTGGGAGGTGTTTGGGGGCTTTGGGGGCCATTTTAAAAATAAATTAATAGAGGGCCAGTGCAACATAATGGTTTGAGTGTTGAACTACTACTCTGGAGACCAGGGTTCAATTCCCTACTCAGCCATGAAACAAACTGGGTGACCTTGGGCAAGACACATGCACTCAGCCTCAGGGGAAGGCAATGGCAAACCTTCTCTGAACAAATTTTGCAAAGAAAACCCCGTGATATGTCCTCCTTAAGGTTGTCATAAGTTGGAAATGACTTGAAGGCACATAACAACAACAACGGAGTACATACAATGGTTCCTGGGGAACTAATGCAGCACGCTATCCTCCCACAGCTGCCCACCTACTGTGGTCTATGTTCACAGCAGACAGTCGTCTAATATGGGTTGCACTGAGACTGATTCCACTGTGAATAAAAGAGCTCCTTTCTTTCACAGAAAGAACTAGGATCCAATAAAGCAGGGGTGGAAAGCTTATGTTGTTGGATTGCCTCTCCCATTGCTTCTCCCATTATGCCTCCCCACTGACTATACTGGCCAAGGTGGATGGGATGCTTATACATTACTCAGCCCTGAAAAAGAAACTCCCTGCCGGAGGAAGGAAACAGGGAGAATTGGGCCAGAAATCCTATCAATGGTACCAACTATGTTGATTTATAATTTGATACTTATGTAAATCCAAATGATCCAAGTGGCATCACTATGAGGGGTGCAGTGGTATGACCCACACCAGGCGACATCTCAGAGGGGTTGACACCCCAGAGGGGAGGGGGTCACCCAGTGGGACAGTACACCCACATTGGACTTGGAAGGCAGGGGGGCTGCGTGGTCCCCATCTCACTTCCATGGCATCATTCTAGGTGCCACGGCAGTGAGGTGGGGGGCCTTTTGGCCCCATTCCCAGAAGCCCTGCCCACCAAAGCCCTGCCCCCCCCCACCAGGTGTCACCCCCGATGGGGAGACCACAGAACTGGTCTATTTTAGTTGGGGAAAAACTAGTTGGAAAGATTTGTGCTAATCTTTCCAAATTCCTGCTGGATTTCTAGCTGTCCAGAGCATCTTTTCACACAATGCCACACAAGGGACAACAGACAAATGATGAAGGCAACTTTTGCTAAGTGCTAATCTGAATACAACTTTCTCATCACCAGGAAAGAAAGGAGATGAGGAGTGGAAGGAGAAAAGGAGGTTTCCTTCTTAACTTTACATTTTCTTATACCAATTTACCTTTCTTACCTTTCTTATACTAAATCCATATCACAACTAAGGAGTTTATCACACAGAGTTTATCCTGTGCAGAAACGGAATTTAAATTGGGAAAATCCCGCAAAAGCCAGATCTTTTTCAGACAACGTCGGAGGGCATCCCGCATGGAAAGTGGACAAATCCCGCAAAAGCGGGATCATTTTCAGATGACGTCAGGGGCACTGAGCATTAATCCGACATTAACCTGCACAGAAAGTAGACAAAATTGGCAGCCTTTTACTTTTGAGATTTGCTTGAAGGTAAAAATTGGCCGATTTTGTCCACTTTCTCTGTGTGTTAATGTCAGATTAATGCTCAATGCCCCTGATGTGTCTGAAAATGATCCTGCTTTTGCAGGATTTTTCTGGATGGGATTTGGGCATTTAGCCTCCTGTGTGATAAACCCCTAAGTCTATTAATGAACTTTGACACCACTTTAAGTGCTGTAGCTCCAGCCTATGAAATACTGGAATTTTTATTTTATAAGGACTTTGGGCTTCTCTGCCAAAGAGTGCCGGTGTCTCACAAAACTTAGAGTTTCTGTAGGATAGAGCCATGGCAGTTCAAGTGGTGTCAAAATGCATCATTCCTACAATGTAGATGCAGCCTATGTTACTGTAAACTAGCTGCTGTGAACAATGGGTCTCAGAACTGAAATATGTACTCAACAACAGCTATAGAATTATATTAGAGGCAAAGGAAACTTTTGAAAGTTCTGTAGAGTTTGCTTACTGTGATGTCTCAGGCTCATGTAAAAGCCCAAATGTGTTCTCCAGTAATCTACTCTGGTCTTCAAAAGCAGTTGCATTATCTAGGAGTTTTAACAAGCAAATCAGACTGAAGATCTGTGGTGTTATTGAAGAGCTACATTGAGATATATGTGCTTTTTGCTGAAAAAATGATTCACGACTTCTTCAAAAAATGTGCCCTTCTTCTGGCCCCTACAGAATACCTTTAAATGAAGTTCTTTCCAATCAAAAACATTTACAGTAGCAGTTGTATGAAACAAACGTGATAGAAATGGAGAGAAAGTACCTCTTTAAAGTTATAATGTGCAGTTGTGCACAAGCTCTTTGCACTCAAAAGAAAAATCTTCCAACACAGTGGATATTGTTGGGAGGGGGTGTGTAAATTAGTTTGTAAATCCTATCTTGATTTCCAAGTCAGTACAAAGTTAATAGCTGGCGAGCAGGAAAGGGCCTGGAAATAGATTACAAAGACCAAAACATAAGAGCAATGAAAATGTTTTTCATGCCAAAATGGGCTTTGGGGGAGGGGGGTTATGGAGAAACTAGAGTATGACCTGGAAGTTTGAGAACTTGGAGATCACTGCCTCACTGTTTAATTTTGTTCTTCTCTGGCATCACTCTCTCTTCATTTCAATTTACTGGCGATGGCTTTGGACACAGATGTTGGCTGTCTCCAGTATACTGTGATAATGACCTCGTACTCCAATGATTTAGTAAGCCTATGCAGCCACTCAGCCAGTAAAAGTCTAATCCCTTAATGGTCATTTGTGTCTTTGTAACACATCTCAAAGAATTCAACAATACTGCAAATTGTACTTGGTGGAATTACTTGCACATTGCCCGCCCTTGTTATCTTATCAAGAGGCTAATTCCCACAAATTATCATTCAGTTCCAAATAGGTGGGGGAAGGGCCATTGAATCATAAATTTGTCTTTCTCCAGACAGCTGCTAAGTCAATAGAATCTGGATCAAGTGAGAATTAGCAGTTACTCTGAACAATTAAGTCCTGAAAAGGTATTTGGCTCTCTGTCAATGAAATGTATGTTGATTAAAATCATTGATAGAGTGGTGTGTGCATTTTAAAAGTTTATTAATTCCCAAATGGAAGGGAAAAAACAGCTGGTTAACTATGAAAGGTTTTCACAAATGGACTAAATGTGAAGGGTACTTTTCTTAGGACTGATCTTTGAAATATATTTAATTTCAACTGCTATTGCTGTCATTGGAGACACATTAACAAAGAGGTAAGAGTCCGTAATACTATAGTGGGGCTTATTCTAAGTCATCATGACTATGAGTGTGCTCAGAATTGGTGGAATATAATGCAGAATGTAATGCAGGAAGCCTCTCATCATTGATGTTTTCTTTGGCTTGTTTGTTTTTTCTGGCAACTTATCAGTGGAATCAATTCAATGGTGATGTTTAGTCTGGTTTGCTTGTTTTATGTAACTTATCAATGGAGCGACCTCAACTTTAGCTCTGTACCACTTCCATCACCACTACCAATTACATGCTGATCACTTTTCCTTTCCTTGACAGTTTATCTTTCTGTCCTTTACAACTTGTTTTCCAGAACTATAGATGGTATTTATCCTTTTGGGACAAAATTCTATGGCTCAGTTGTGTTATTCACTCATTTTAACATCACATACAATTAAGAATTCTTTGGTCATGTGCAGTAACATTCTTAGGGCATGTCTACACAGGCCATTTGCACCAGTTCCCCCCTGTCTTTGCTTCACTCTGTCTTCACATGGGAAGGCCAGTTCCACAGTGAATCAGGGCTATCCCTCCCATAAAAGGCATTTTGAAAAAGTCACCATTTGGTTCCAATCTTCCCAGAAAATCTAAAGTACTCTGGAGCAATGCTGGGTAGCTCTCTACGTGCACATCCTGCTATGCCTCCCAACAGAACCACTGCTGGTGCAAGTGAGGTCACAATGGAGATTATCACACTCAGATGGGAAAAGGTAGGGATCTCTCTCCTGTCCATGGGTGAGTGTGTGTGTGAAAGTTTTTCAGATTGTACATGCTGATCCTGTCATTATCCTGTCACTGAAGTAACATTGCATTAACGCGAACTTCTGTTGATGCAAAATGCTGGGGCAATGCCACTTCAATGACAGGACAATGATATCATTTGAAAGGCTTTCATGCAATCACTGTCACTTGCACTTTCCAGATGAGACAATGTCTGGATAAGCATGACATTGTATGAAAGTCCATGTGATAATCTCCATTGGTTCCCAGCCATGTGATTGATGGTGGGCACCTTTTTAAATCTCAGAGGGAGTGACTCACGCCAGTGGAGGAGGACAGACCAATAAGACATGAGTGTGAACAACTGCCTAGCATTGCTCCAGAGTGCCCAGGTAACAGGGACAATTCAGGGTATTTTCAGGGCCAGAATAGTAAGCAGCCTTACAAATGTGAGATTGTTAGAGTTTTTCTGAACATTAGCAATCAGAATTAAGTACCATACACAAACACACAGACCAGAAAAAGCCTTGCAATTCAGGGAAATTGTTACCATTTTAAAGAAATACTAATAAACATAAAAAATATTCTTTAAATTTTTAATATGTATACAAACTGCATATAAAAAGATGGTATTCTTTATGTGGATGATGAAGTATACACTTTTGGTTCTTTTGCACCAGATTGGAGCAACTTGTGCCTCTCCAGATGTTGTGAGTTTGCAACTTATTATTATTATTATTATTATTATTATTATTATTATTATTATTATTATTTATAAAGCGCTGTAGGTTTACACAGTGCTGTACATACAATTAAAATAAAATAAAATAAAGACCTGCCAATGGCGTACACTCTACAAAGAACAATGGAGATTAATACATATATTAAATTAGAAGCAATAAAATAAACAACACAGGTTAAAACAGCCTAGGCTAACAATCATGTAAGGCCTGGGAATGCTTCCCTAAACAGGATTGTCTGTTTCCATCAAACCTGGCCAACATACACAGTAGTGACACATAACAAAAGTTGCAGTCCAAAACGATCTGCCCTCCACTCTTCAACATATTGTCCATCCCTACTCAACACACCAGAATATGTGTATATTGATGATTGCAGAACTCTATGCTATGATGTAACATGTATAATCTACATGTAAACATACATATACAGATCTGATGTTATAGACATATCATCATTTTTTTCTTCTTCAAGAGTGCATCTACACTATAGAAATAATGCAGTTTGGCACCAGTTTAGCTTCTATGGATATATTCCACAAAATCCTGGGATTTGTAGTCTTGTGAGGCACCAGCACTCTGGTAGAAAAGGCTATAGATAATGTAAAACTACAAAGCCCAAGTTTCCATATGATGGAGCTAATAGTGTATTCTTTTTGAAGTGCCTTATTCCCGACAGGATAGAGGTGCATTTAAATATACAAATGGGTTTTATCATATTCACCCATGGCCAGGTGAATGCAGCCTGTATAGAGTCCGGATACCAGCTAGGTTTATTCTGTGGCTTTTCAAAAATGGATTTTTGGGGGTTTATTGATGAATACAATAAAATCCATTTGTACATTTAAATGCACCCCTATCCCATTGGCCATAAGGTGCTTTAAAAAGAATGTGCTAATCTCCTTAAAGTTGTGTCAAACTATATTATTTCTACAGTGTGGATGCACCTCAACTCAGTGTTTATCAGTGTAATCAGTTCATACATTAAATTACATTGATGAAAGTTAGTAGTACAGAGACATCAAGTAATGTACATTTGTAGGCAGAACTGCCCAACATCATTTGCTACGTTCTTTGCTACAAGAGTAATCTGGGTGAGTTCTGTTCCAGCTTGTATATGATAATGTACTCAATCCCTGAGCACCACTGATTATTTTGATAATTTGGCACCATCCAAACAGAAAAGGGAGTTATCAGCAAGTATGAGGGAACCCCAATGTTTTCAGAAATGCAAAAATAAAGATTTAGAAAAAGAATCTGAAGGGAAGAGAGCCCTTCCATAGTTCAGTGAGGATTCAACATGCTCAGTGGACCTGAAATAATGACTGTGGTAGCAGTCCCTTGGTAGCAAGGGATTGGCTGGGAAGAAGGATGGAATGGAGCATTGTGTAGGTAGGCATGTCTGACTGACTTACAGTGAAAGGGGCACTCTTCATTACAATGTTTTGTCACATGTCTTGTATAAGAGCCAAAACCTGGATTTGGAAATATTGGGGTTCGACACACGAACGGCTCTGTGCTGCTCGTTTTCCCCCCGCATAGTTGCCGCATCAACCAAATGATGTGGCAATGATGCATTCCCTCTTGGGAGCAAAAAGAAGCTCCTGAAAGGGGTGCAATTGGCGCGCTTGCATGCCCCAATTGCATCACTTCTGGTGAGCGCTGTTTGGGTGCTGTGCCACGCTTGCGCCATCATGGCTCCACTCATGTAGATGGGGCAAGCTATGATGGCGGCCTCCTCGCAGACTAGGGCTGCTGGACATGTAAATGCCCAGCCTTATCTAGTCCTAGTTCGCCAGGAGGATGCCGCTAATCACCCTTCTGTACCGGGCCAGTCCTTTTTTACTACAGATTTCAGAATCAGGATAGTAAAAGTAACTTTTCTGAGCTTTGCCTAAAACATGCTTAAATTAATCCACATGGGCATTGTGATTCCTGTACATCATACAGCTGATCAGAAAACTATATGGTCATCCTTGCTTGGATCAGTCTACAAGGCCAAAAATATAACAGAAACACTGACATGTGTCTCTCATGCTAATTTACTCCTGAATTATGCAAAAACAATTCTTAACAAGAAGGGACAACATCTTTCATGTGTGCTAGATCCATTTTAATCATTTGTTTGAACAGTTTTCTTGTGCAAAATCAAAAAGACCATGCAAGAATCATTCAGGATTTCCAAATGGAGTCTGAGAGAAAGGGGGACAACTAGTTAACACAACTTTAATCAGCGATAAGCAGCAGAGCAGCAGCAAATGTGGTGTACATAAACAGGTGATAAAACCAGATAAGAGAGATGACAAAAATTACGAAAATAAAAAACACTGTTATAAAGATTTATGGAGCAGCTAAAGCATAGCTAAATAAATGATAACAACCACTGATAAAAAGAAACGGGGCATCAGCCACATAAACACTTGGGGGAACTTCAATGCTTCTGTGTGTTACTATGACACTGGTTTGTTTATGCCAGCATTGACCTTCTGCACTGGGAGAAGTATATTAACCATCCCAGTGTCTTTTGTGTTGTTTTACTCCTCAGGAGAAAGTTGTGCAGGGCTGATTCTGATGAATGGCTTTTGCCAAAAGTCAAGTTATCCTTGACTAGATGCAGATGGCCCAGTAAAAAATGAATACTGCCAGCAGACGTTGTCTTTATCAGTTGTAAAAGTTCAGCAGGGACTAGACTTCCTCATCTCTGGCCAGAAAATCCCCAGCCGCACCCCCGAACATCCCAACCCAGCCGTCTTTTTCAGCACCAGATCACATCTTGTCCCGATGAATTCTTGCCTCTGATAAGTATGCTTCTATGTGCAAGGTTTCTGGCCATTTGGCACATGGTGCAGAATTGACACAAGCTTGTTGGATCCTGCCTGATGCAGACATCAGGAATTTATAGAGCTTATAAATATTAGACTGTTGTTATGTTGTTTGTCTTCCCTGTTGGCCCTACTGTGTCACAGACCACAGCTTGTGTTCTCCAGACTGTCTTCCAAGAAGGGAAGTTGGACACAGACTTGAGATGACCCCCAGAATCCCAGTCAAAACAGGACAAGAAATCAGCATGGAGTAGCTCTGTTCTTCCGGGGAATAGTTTAAAAAGACTAATTAAATGAGATTCATTTTAGAAAAGAGGAACTCCGAGTTCACAATTATCTTTCCTATTTTTGATTGGACAGATCTTTGGTCTTTTTGAGGGCTTTCCCGTGCCATTTATTCAAAGTAGGCCCTGCCCTGCCATTGCAAAATGGAGAAACACTTTACTTCAGTTCCAAGATCAATGAGTTCAAACAAACATTATACAAGGGACTTGATTGTGGGAATTAAATGCAAAATGGATGAACATGCTTGCCAGATTGTATCTTGGAACTCTTTTGTAAGGCTAAAGAAACCCTTCATTTTACAGGGCCTGAGAGAAAAGAGGAAGAATTGTATAATTTTCTTACCTGAAGAAGAGCCCTTGAAAGTTGCACATATATTTCTGCTTTTTTGGTTGGCCTATTAAAGGTATTATGGACTGCAAGAATAAAACCTCTGTTTGAAGCTGTGTTTCAACTCCTATGAAATGCTACTGTCTCCTAAAATACCTTTGGAAGCAAATCACTGTATATAAAAACATATTCTTGTGATAAATAACTTCTGTGGAGAAAAATAAGTGTTTTTAAAATATCTGAAAGCAGTGTTTGAATGTAAGGGAGATTTTAACTAAATCCACAAGGCCTATGAATCCTCCTTTTCAGTTAGCCAATGCATGCTCCTAAAGAGGCCATCACAAAGGAGGCTGTCATAAAGAGTGAAAAGGGGAGCCACTTCCTTGTAATCCTTCTGTAATTCAAATTGTTTATTTAAAAATATACCAGTATAAGAAAACTGTCATACACTCTACTCATTATGTAGACTCAAAGCATCCTTAAAAACAATCACAACGTCAGTTTGCATGTAATTCTTCTTCTACAACCACAGGTCTATCTGCTAGGTTGTAAAAATAAAAAAATAAAAAGTCCAGAATAGGGGACATTTTATTGTTAAAAGAGTTGCCACATCCCAGCCTACAAATAGTGCCCATACTTTCTCTGTTTTCATCTGTTGATTAAAAATTGTAGATACAGACCAGAGTACAAGTTAGCAAAGCTACATCTCCTCAGAGTTGACCTACATCCTCAGTGATTAGGCTAGCTATAGAACCTGAGTAAGTGCAAACTGTAGTTCAGCAAAGAAGGCCTCCTAATTATGTTTCCGTTTATACCTCATCCCTTCCTTCATCATGCAAGTGCTGTTAAGGTATCATCTAATAAAACCTTTAAAAAATGTCTGCAGTTCAGCATGGGACTTATGCCTTAATAAATGTGTAAGAGAAATAAAATTGGGTAATTTCACAATGTCCTTATTCACTTAGCAGCTGCTGTGATGTTACAACATTCCGGCTTCCCTTGCACAATGATAGCAAATGGAATGACTGATGTGCCATTGCCCTGATGTACAGTTGGGCACTGATGCACACCAGTGCACTCCTGAGTTTGTTTGTCCTAATGCAAAAGCTGTTGTTGTTCAGGCATGAGATGCTATTTTGGTTTTTTGTATTTTTAACTTCCTATTTGTAAAGATTTTATTTTTTATATTATTATATTAATTGTTTTCGTGTTGAATTAGAAATGTAAATTGTCTATTTACTAAATTCTCACAGGATTGTTTTGTTTTGAGGGGTTGTGTTTTGGGGAGATGTTTTTTTGTTTGTTTGTTTGTTTGTTTGTTTTGCTGACATACAAACCAGAGCTAGTCCTGAAGTTAGAATGAGTGATGAAGTCACCTTACATGCTTGAAGTTGTTATTTGCAATCAGGTTGGCTTTGATTTATGATGACGCTGTGTGAATAAAAAACCTCCAGAGCCTGGGTCATCAACAGCCCTGTTCAGCTCCTGCAAACCCAGGGCTGTGGCTTCCTTCATTGAATCAATCCATCTTTAATGTGGTTTTCCTCTTTTCCTATTGCCTTCCACTTTACTGAACATACCACAAAAGAGGTGAAAATGTTAGTTGCATTATTATTATTATTATTATTATTCCAGGTTGATTGTGGGCAGTTTCTATCTCAAATGCCAAAATAACTTAATAATAATAATAATAAGTTTTATTTATGTTTTCCCGCCTCTCCCAGTGGATCGAAGCAGGATTACAGTCAGATTATAAAATTCACCAACAATAATTCTAATAAATCTAAAACAAATTAATACAATATAAAGTCTTGGCTGGCTTTGGTAATTTTGGTAATTAAATTGTGGGGGAAGAAGGCTGATACCTGAATAGTTTCAGCCACCCATTGAATTGACTATCATGCAGTCTATTCCATTGATTATCTCGCACCCCAGCCTTTCGATGTTAGTCAACATAATTAATTTTTAATATGAATCTTTTAATGTATTTGTGATTTAATCAGTGTTTTATGGGGAGAGGATAGAATTTGGGATTATTGTGTATTGTTGTTTTATTATGTATTGGACTGTTTTACTGTAAGCCGCCTCAGTCCTAATCTGAGTAGGATATAAATAAAAGTTTATTGTTGTTGTTATTATTATTGTTCAACCTCAGGTGGCAAAATATCCTGGGCCTGTTGTATCTACAGTCATACCATGAGTTTACTAGACATTATCTTAAGTCAAACCAAATAATGTATTGGGTGGTGGATTGCTTGATGAAAGCAGGTTACAGAGAAAACAAAGGAGAAAATATAAAATAAATCCAACTATCTAACATAGGCTACCCTGAAGAATTTTATGGCTAGGTGGGATTTGATTATCAAGCTTGGACAAATTACATGTTGGACAACAATTCCCAGAATTGTTGGTTGTGGGGAGCTGGTTGTGAGATTCTGAGGGTAATAGTCCAGAAAAGTAAATTGCTCAAACTCTTGCTTTAAATCTAAGCCTATGTCTAGTATGTATCCACAATGTCCCTTGTGTAAGTATTTGGACAGCAAAAATAATTATTCTGTTGCTGAGGGTGACTTGGTCCCCCTTTCATGAGTGGCAACTACATCTTCATGTTTCAGTTTAAGCTTTGTTGAGCATCCTTTGGGCTTTCTCATTCTTCCTCATTCATCCCAGTGAAATGCTTTTGAGTACACCATTAGCAAAACTGAAAGCCACAGCACTGAACAGTGTGGATGACAATAGACAGATTCCTATCTGTCAGATTCACCGCTAGTGCAAAACTTTTGGACAGTTTACTTTGCTCCTCACATGTCTTCACTGGCATGTAAGTAAAAGGCAGAGAGCCTTCTCGGCTACTTTATAAAATACACCCAAATACAGGCACGCTCCCAAATTTTCAAAAGCTGCCTCACATCTGCCTCAGTCCTTTTCTTCTTTCCAAGTATTCTGTTTTGTTGCTGTTGTTCCTTCAAGTTATTTCTGACTTATGGTGCCTCTAAGGCAAACCTATTATGGAGTTTTATTGGCAAATTTCTTCAGAGGGGGTTTGCCATGGCCATCCTCTGAACATGAAAGACTGTGACTTGCCTATGGTCATCCAGTGGGTTTACATGACTGAGCAGGACACAGGATTCAAACCCTGGTCTTTAGAGTCATAGTCCAACGCTCAATCCACTAACTGTGCTGGCTCTATACTGTTTTATCCATATAAGTAAAAACATCCTAATCTCAGGCTCAGGTTACCATCGGTGAGCAGTTTCAAGAATTTCATTTCCACTCTTCTGTAGTTGTGGTTTCCCATCCTTCTTTCAATTGAAAACAAATCATATGGAAAACAGTCTTAGCAGGTAGACAAACAAGCCTGCAAAACCTTTTAATGTTAAATGTTTTTACCTCTTAATACTCACCCAGAAGCATTTCTGGGTACTAGTTGGGGTATATACTGGTAGCTATATCTTTCCTGAAGCAGCATGGTGTAATAGAGCTTGGGTGAGTCACACTCTCTCAGCCACAAAGGGAGGCAAAGGCAAGCCCTCAAAACAAATCTTGACAAAAAAATTCCTTGTTAGGTTTACTTTCACACTACACTGATGTAGAACTATGTTTCTATTTTAACTTCCTTGGCAACATCCTGTGGTATCCTAGGTTCATAGTTTGGGGAGGGTGCTAGAACTCTCTGGCTGAGAATTCTAAATATTTCTCACTAAACTGCAAGTCCCAGGATTTGATAGGATGTAGCCTATGGCTGCATCTGCCCTGTAAAAATAATGAAGTTTTACCCTTTTTTAACTGCCGTGGCTCCATGTTATGGAATCCTAGATTTTGTAGTTTGTTGTGGCACCAGAGCTCTCTAACAGAGAAGGCTAAATATCTCATAAAACTACAAATCCCAGAATTCCATAGCATTGAGTCATGGCAGTTAAAGTGGTGTTCAGCTGCATTATTTCTACAGTACAAATGCAGCCATAGCAGTTGAGGTTCATAGTGCTGCTCCAACTATATAGGAAGTTATCAGACAAGAGAAATTGGAAGTATAATCCAATGGCAATCCGAATGCAATCATGGGGTTTAACGTTATTTTTTTTAAAATAATTTTTTAATTTGATTTTCTTAAGTACACACAAATCACGACAAACAAAAACCAAATAACGAATTAAAAAAGCAAACAAAACAAAGAGCAGGAAAAGATACATGACAGAAAAAATAATAAAAAAAATCAACCTTCTACTGATTTTGAAGTGAAGATGCAGGAGTGTTTCTCATATTTTCCTGGGGGTTTAACGTTATTGCGTGAGAAGTGATCACATGCAATTTCGGGCAATGGCAAGCTACTTTCGGGCAATGGGAAGTCAGTTCAAACGCAATTCGAATTCACGTAAATTCGCTGAACTAGCAAATTCACGTGAATGTGTTCTGGCCCCACTTTCTTTTCATTCGAAATTAAGAGAAATTCCTCCTGTGTGATAAACTCCATAGTGTGAAAGGACCATAGGCAGAGGGGGGCATTGAATGAAAAAGTGGTCTCCTTCCCCCTCTGGCCTCTCATCAAGATTACAATCTTTATGGCTACAAAAATATTGCAAAATGCACACAACTAAGTGTTAGGCATAGTTTTGCTTTAGCCTCACTTTCATTTTCGTTTCCTTTCCTTTGTGGGGAGAGAGAGAATGAATGCTTTCTCTGTGTTATCAGATCTGGAAAGAGTCTATCTTTCTCCCTATTTTCTTCCTCTGAACTGATAACTTTGAGAAAGAGATAATCTTCTCTACTTTCTCCAAATGACCCAACAGTGCAAAATGTTATGTACATCAACAAACACTTGATTTTTTATAAGCTGGGTCAGTAAGGATTATGGCAGGAAGAGCAACTGCACATCATTGGCTGCAGTGTGACTTCCATCATCCTTCACCATTCCATCACCCCTCACCATTGGCTATGCTGGCTAGGGCTGATGGGGGCTGCAGGCCAACAATATCTGGAGAATGATAAGCTGCCCATCCTTATTCTGAGCTGAAACAAATCTCCAAATGTTGAGACCTATGGTCTGTGCACACCAGCAGGGAAGGATGGGTTGGAGGGTGGAGTCGGGGTGGGGCGTCCATATGATGCATGCCCTGACTCCACCCCCAGGGCAGCATGGCGCAGCACACTGCACCACATGGCACATGGCGTTGCACTCCTTTGGTGCTGTGTCCACACAACAGTGCCAATGGCGTGCTGTAAAGCTGCGGTGCTGCAGCTATCACACCCTTTGCAGGGCACAAAAAGGAACCGCTGCAACGGCCAGATTGGGACCGCAGCATGCAGTTGCTGTGGCCCCGATCTGCCTATAAAAGAGGCGGCTGCAGGCCACCCCTTAGGGGCAGTCTGCACAGCCACCTAGTTGCTCCAGTCACCTGAAAAAAACGGTTATATATAGGTAGGGGGGATGCTTTCTTGGTTATGAAATATCTATCTTCATCTTTACATATGCTTTCAGACTCAAAATTATGAAACTTAACCCATCACAATGGACACCAATCTTTCTCTCTCTTTTGTTTAGTAGTGCTTGCCTGACCTAACTGTTACCTTTCAAATGTGTATATTGTTAGTTTTCCATAAAAAGTCACTGAAACATACTGAACTGTTCTTTTTACTGAAAAATATAGGAATCTATCCCTATTCTTTCCATGTTATTCCTTCCTCTGGTACCAAATTTTCAATTAAAAAAGTAATGCCCATGAATTCATCAATGGGGCATACATGTATAAGATTTAAGCATCAGCATAGTGTAGCAGTTTGAAGGCTGAAGAAGACCACAGTTCAAGGAGACCACAGTTCAAAACCCACTCAGCCATGAAGATCCACTTAGTGACCTTGGGCAAGTCACACTCTCTGTCTTAGAGGAAGACTTCTTGCCAAGAAACTCTACAACAATGTCCCTGTAAGTTGGAGTCAACATCAAGGAACATAAGAACAACAACAACAATCATATATGGTTTGCAGTTTCTTTTGAGAGTTCTATCTGTAATCCTGAACATGCTCACTTATTGCCAGAGCTATTGCCCTTAAGGAGGGGTCGTGTGTTAGAAGAGGATATAGACAAGATATTCATTCACGTAGGAAGATCTTACATATTTTCCCTTTGATATGCTGATGTTATGCACTGATCAGTTTTGTAAAATTTCATGTATTATTTTCTCATTGTCTTCTCACTTTGGTAGTCACATTACTAACAGATTCCATGGTTTTGGTGTTTTGCCAAAAATGCACATGTAAACAGACAAAACTAATAATATCCTGGTTGCCCACTTTGATTCCACCACCACCACATTAAAAATAATTCTGGAATCCCTGTGTTGGCCTACTCAGGAGTTAGCTTCACAGAAATCAGTGAGACTTAGGCCCAGTACAGACCACCAGTTTGCAGCAGGCTAGGGCCAATTGTAGGTTTCCGGGGCATGTAGCATCCGCACACTCCGGAAACCTAGAACGTATGGGTGGCGCCATCTTTATGTTGCATTGTCCATACAGCATGCATGTGCATGATGCAAACATGGCACAGCATCCGGACCCCCGGATGTCACGCTTACGTCATGGACGTGCAACAGGGACAGTCATGGCATGCCGAGTATGCCACAAAAAGAACCTGCTTTTCACAGGTTCTTTTTACTCCGGAGGGACACCATGCAGTTTGACTGCTACAGCATCCCTCCAGAGGGAAACCAGACGCCTCCAGCCCACGCCCTTGGGGCAGTCTGGAGAACCCCATATTCTCAGGTAAGAGTGCATAGACTGTATATTTCAAACTTCATAGGATTAATGGAAGGGAAAATTGCAATCCTATGTATGCTTACATGGAAATAAGTCTCCTTGAGCTAAGTAAGACTGACTTCTGAGTAAACATGGTAAGACTGGCACTATAATATTTCTTTAATTTGACATTTTGAACACACACATACACACATATTTCCCTCCACATTTGCGGCTTTGACGTGTTTGCTGATTTAATTATTCATGGATTTTATTAATATGTTCTCTCTAGGAATATCTAGGTCCTCCAGTGCAACTCTATGGTTAACTTTAACCAAAAATCGCATTGAAGGACCTAGAGATTCCTAGAGAGAGCATTCCACTAGGCATTTGTAGCTCCTTCAGCACAATTCTATGGTCAATGTCTGGCAGAGACTTGCACTGGAAGACCTAGAGATTCCAAGAGAGGTGTTGTCTCAGGTAAAAACATAGTGTTTTATTATGTGTGGTTTTTCCACACTCACAAAGTTCCTGTGCCCCTAACCCCAGCGAATGTGGAGGGAGGAGTGTATGCTTCTTGTAATATTATTAATGATTACATTTTCAAAGTGGTAGTTTCCTTCACCCTATTCATTAGTCAATTTATTTCATGTTTTTGTTCCTAGCATTAAGCCTTTTAGCACATGTCTCTTTGGGACAAAACTTTAAAAGTCTGTATCATACTGATCTAGGGCCTATACAGACAGACAACTCCATGCCATCCATTTTTGCCTCAGGAGGCCGCAGCAACCACACGCTACGGCCTCCAGAGGGAGCAAAAAGAACCCGCTTCTGGGCAGGTTCTTTTTGTGTCCCAGCAGGGGCACCATAGGTGCAGTCACACACCATTATGACTGCATTGTGCCACACAGATGTTCTCATGGCATGTGCTGTGTGGACAGGCATGAGCTATAATGGTGGACGGGCTGCAGAACTAGGGTTTGGAGCATGTGAACGTTCAGCCCTAGTATGTGTGCAGGCCGGCACAAAGTGCCTCTTAGTCATACGAAGTCTGGATTTTTCTAGAGGCCATGTTTAAGATAGATCATTAGGGTATATCATTGTGTGTGTGTGTGTGTGTGTACACATAAACACACTACTTTTTCCAAATTCTTTTTTTTTTCTTTCTTGTTATGAGTTTTTCCAGAGGCATGTTGTCCTCTGACAGCAAAAGATAAAGCTGACTGATGCAAATGAGTCATAACTCCCTTGAAATAAAGAGTGATTTCAAGTTCAATGTAAGACTTTAAAGAATTAATTGTTTTGTTATCCCAGAAGATGCATTTGTACTCTGTGAAGGAAAAATAAGCCATTCCACTGTATTGCATATATAAATATGCACAAACTCATACTGAGCAGTGGAAAGAGAGGGGGGATGAAATAATATACTTAGACATTTAAGACGTGTGTTTACGTACATTGTAAAATAAAGAGAAGAATCAGCGTATTGTAGCGGTCTGAGCACTGGACCAAGATTCCAGAATACCAGGGTTTCAATCCCCGCTTAGTCATGGAAACCTCAAAGGAAGGCAAAGGCTAGCCCCTTCTGAACAAAGCTTGCCAAGAAAACCCCATATAGTTAAGGTTGCCATAAATGTGACTTGAAGACATGTAATAACATATAATAACACAAGGAGGCTCAGGGTCGACTCAACCTAGCATCCTTCTGAGGTCGCTAAAATGAGTAACCAGCTTGTTGGGGGCAATTAGGTTACACATTGTAAACCACTTAGGGAGTGCTTAAGTGCACTGATAAGCAGGGTAGAGGCGTACTTGCTATTACTATTAGAGCATTAGCCATTGCCCATGAAGATCAGAGTTCAGAACCTTAGTCAGACATGAAGCTCACTGGGTGCACTTGTTTTAGAAAAAGTCTTTCTTTATTTCAAAACTCAACATATACATAGGAGTATTGTGAAGATAAAATGCACGCTCATCCATGTATGTCACCTTAAACCAGGGACGTAGCCAGGATTTTGGGAAGGGGGGGGTCCAGACTAAGTGCCACCATTATTATGGGGCTTGGGTGCAGCGGCACGGCGGCACACACCATTCATTTTATCTAACGGAAGGGGGGTCTGGACCCCAAGGACCCCCTCCCCTTGGCTACATCCCTACTTAAGCCCATTATAGGAAAATACAGGATAAAGGATAAAGAGGAAGAGGATGGACACATTCACAGTTCCATCAGGACTGTGATGTGATTTTATGCTATTAAAGGTAGTGAAATTCTAATATTTTCCCTAATGCAGCTACATTACATTTCTACTGAAAATGTCACTGATGGCCTGTAGATCATTTTCTTAAAGGAGAACTGCTATCAGTGTCCAGGAAGTGGAGTGAAACATTCTCTGCAACATAATATGAAATGTGATACTGTTGTCAGTACATTTCCCCAGTGAGAAGGATAAATTGTGGTCAAGACCTGAACAGGTTAACTAGTGGTCATCCAATCTGGTGGTACCTTTATATACATAAAGAGGTCAACACTATTGGAGAAGAAATTTGAAACCTAATAACAGCCATGAAACAAGACATCTGCTGGACTCTTATTTGTTTCTCTTTAAATGGCCTTTAATTGATAGCTCAGTGAAAAATGCAGGTTACAGCCTTTGTGGTATCAATAGGTTGCAGCAACATCTGAACCATAATGCATCTAATATTTATTCACCTTCTAATTTGAATTAAGAGCAATACATTATTAGATATATATTTATAGATATATGTACACCACTCCAAGCAATTAATAGTAAATAATAAACCCTGAAATAATATATTTCCTCACATTGGGCATTTCTTTTTGCACATATAATTGTAAATGCAAACACGTTCAAGTCACTGTTTAGCTTAAGAGCAATATGTTAGTGAAAATTTTGGACCAGCCTCTTCTTAAGTTCAACTTTAATTTTATTTTATACAACTTGCCAGCCATATAACCAGCATGGCTGCACGTTAAACAAAGTCTAAACATCTACAATGATATTGACTTTATTTTGTGCAAGAACTTGTATCTTAAAGTGGAATAAATTTAAACCAGTTTCAGAAAACAAACTAAACAATGTACAGTTTCTCTACATGAAAGCTGTTGGTAAGAACAAGTCAGCTTCAATGTCAGATTTTCATTCACTGGGTAGAAAGATATTGTCTCCTCTTAACTTAGTTATCTTTAGAAACAAAACATCTTGAAGATTGCAGTCAATTTGAACTTCTCTCCCATAGATACCTATAGAAAGAGACAGTTCAAGGCAAGACATTATAATCCTATTCATGTTGGTTCAATTGCACAATGGAACTTACTTCCAGGAAAGTGTGTAAAGGACTGTTAGCATCCTTTTAAGATTGCAAATACACCAGCATTTCCTTCTGTTACCTGTCATAGGCCAAGAAAATGAAAGAGAAACATAGTGCTGAATAGCTTATTATGTGCCTGTCATGTGGCGAGTGGACACCCAGATATGGTGATAAAAACTCAAGGTACTCAGTGGTGGTCTTGGTGCCAGGAACTGTGGTTGATTAAAAGAATAGGAAGTATCTCTCAATTATTTTCCTTAAAGAGTGGACAGCAGAGGAAGTGGAAAGAAGAAACAGAAAGCTCTCCTTTTTCAGTGGTTCCGCCAACCAGACACCCCCCCCCTTGCTAATTAGATGCCTAATAAAACTCATGGGGTCCTCAGTTTGGGGGTGAAAATACTACCAACTATACTGTGATCAGTCGTGTCATCATGAAGGCTGAAGCCCTTTCAGATCATTCACACTGAATATCCATGGATAAGAAACAGGGTCGCTATAGCAGGTTCTTGACCAATTCTGATTCAAGGTCTTTAGAAAGTTTACCAGTGTACAACTGTTTGTGCTAGGTCACTCTTCACATGATGAGGAATCTGGAAAGGGCAATATTTCTGACTGTGCAAGGAAAGTCTTACTGTTAAATACTGATATACACATGGTGGTATGATATGATCATAAACTCCATTTAATTGCTGATACTTAATAGAGCATGGTTAGGGCGTGGGACAGATGTAGGAGGGCGTAGGAGCATGCTTAATCCCACAGAGATACCCACCAAAATATTCAATTAATTTCTGAAACTAGCATCAAATGTACTGGTGTTCTTCCTGTCTTCGACGCAGACAACAGTGGGAACAGTGCATCCTTAGGGACAGTTCTGGGTCGACAAGAGACCTCTGATGCACCTCTCTCTTTTTCTTTCTCTCTCACACACAGATACATACACACACACAAACTACATATGCTTATGAGAAACCCAAGCACCCACAGTTTTAAGAATTGCGGACAAAATATTTGTCATTCTTGACACAGAGGATTTACAGAAGAATAGAAAACTGTTCCCTTTGACTGTTAGAAAGATTACCAAAATTGATTCAGCATTTGTTCAAGACTACAGTAGTCTTTAGAAGCTTCTGTGTTTTCAGCAGTATGCATGAACGGACTTTCACACATATTGGTAATTATATATGAACATGACTGAGCATTGTCACTAGCTTGCATTTGCAAATTTCAAGTAAAAAATAAAAATACAAAAACTTCTGACCAGAAGAACAAATATACATAGCTAGAGTCTATAGTAATATTTAAAGTATAACATAGTCAACCTGGAATTATATAATAATGTTACAAAAAGAAACCATTTGAGGTTTTTGAACAGGAAGGTTTGAAAGTCCAAGCGGAAGCCTGAACTGAACCAAATCCTAGAGTTTAGTTAACTTCTCTTAACTGCATTTTGAAGGCATCCAAAAAATTCCTTAAGGAGGTGAGAGATGATGGTTGAAATGTTTGCAATAGTCCGTGGGGTCCCATCTGATTTGTACAGGCAATATGAGAGAGATCTAAAGAGTAAGCTGAAGTTTAGTCATGTTTCTGTTGTGCATATTATGATGACGGACCAATTCATCAGACCGAGCAAACTTTTTTTGACAACTGGGCCACCGGCAACTGAAAGGCTTCTCACCTGTTAACAAGACACACAATTATCAAGCTAGCATAGGTTGAAACTTTACATCATGCCCCCCTCCCATTAGAACACTAGTCAAAGCCTTTCCCAAGCCATGAATAGGTGGTGCTTCATTGAGATCATGGGAATCCAGCCAGTGATTCAAATGCAAGTATTACTGCACTCTTCACTTCCATTACTTTTTTCTTAGAACATTTGCTTGGACCATGCTTTTACTCTAAAGAGTTCAAACCCACTATAGCAGTTCTCCTATCCAGACAGCATTCAGAAGCATATATAATTAGATCCAGCAGATCACTCTCTAGATGACAATATGGTTCTCCTTCTACTCATATAGTACATTGGATTAAGTATTACAGAACAGGAGCAAACTAGGGCTGCCCATATGTATATAGGGAAAGTGCTTGATTTTAATTGTCAAGATAAGCAATAGTACATTGTTTTGGTCTTCCACTAGATGGCGATAAGTTTCTGTATTCCCCTTAATCTAAGTGACCACCCTGTGGCCCTCCAGATTCGGATTGAAAATCCCATCAACGCTGGTCAACAAAGCTAGTTGTGAGAGAAGATAGAAACCACAGTCCAACAATATACTGTATGCAAGTCCACATGTTGCCCAACCCTGCTTTAAGCAATATTTTCAGGTGTCACTGCTAGCAGAAAATAATGCCATTCAGCAATTTACCAGAAATGCTCTAAGAATATTAATCACAGCAAAATTAAGTTTAGGTAAAGTAAATTAAAAAATATAAATGGGAAAAAAGTATACGCACTTGTTTTACCTGTATGAGTCCTGGTGTGAGTCTTCAGGTGATCAGATCTGGAGAACTTTCTCTGACATGTTTTACATTGGAAGGGTTTCACACCTAAACAGATAAAAGAAGTCTATTCCCATATTCTAATACCTTTTCAGAAGAGCAGAGGACATTGTTATTTCTGAGTTTCCAGACTGCAGATTTTTGTTGTTATTTAATATACCTAATAATACTAACTACGTACCTATATGATGAAATGGACATTAATGAAACTTCTGGACTACATTCTATTTACAACCCTCTTTTCCTCCCTAACTTCTGTTAGTGCTTTCATAGTACATTTGGTCTTGGCAAAATAAGTAACTATTCAAATAATCTGAAATATTGAAATAATGGCAAAATCTTTATATTAAAAAATATGTTGTGCAGACCCCAGCACAATACAATCCCAAAATTAACACATGATTAGGAGTATTTTCCAACTAAAGATACATTCTTCTGCTTTTTAAAAAAAAATATATGCTCTTCCTAGTTCCGTTTCCATAAAGCATTTAAATTAATTGGAATATTTTATGAAAACATAAAGAGGAACTTTCCCACACCAGGACACTGATAAAAGGTGAGGCTCTATAACATCTAGTACATGTATTCTCACCATACACAATCTGTATATATTCTTTTTCCTCTCAGCAAACCATAGTGATTACCATGCAAATAGGGGTGGATATGATGGTTGTTATTAAGAGAAGGAAAATGCACAGACAGCAGGTCCCCCAATCTTGCTATATGAATGTCAGTCTTACGTTGCAGAGTAATGACAGGAAACAAAAGGAAAATATTACCCACAACGCTATTTGTGTGGTGGTGTAGTGGTTACAGGATTGGGACTTGGGTCTAAGTGCCTTATCACATGAGAAAAGAAAGCAGAAACAGAGAGGGAGAGTAGCAGCTTTTTCTGTACCTTACTGCATGAAATCATAGTGCTTCAGTTCTCTTTCTGCAGGAGAATATTGTAAAAGCATGTCTTTTATTGAACAGATTTTTCCAGCTAGATAAAAGACGTACTTTTACAATTGTCTGCCAACATCTACAACATCGACAGCTATGACATCTTGTGGTAAAACACGGAGAAAGCCACTACTTTCTGGCTCCTTTTCCAGTTTGTTTTCTCACGAGATATAGCATTAAGTTCTATTCCTCACAGTACCACAAAATTCATTTGGTAACCTTCAACTCATCCGTCTATTTCAGCCAGTTGTTGTTAACTGCTTTCAGGTCAATTTTGACTTATGGTGACTCTATGAATGCGACAGCTCCAAGACACCCTATCTGCAGATTCATGGACATGGCTTCCTTGATTGATTCTATCCATCTAGAATGTGGTCTTCCTTTTTTCCTGCTCCCCTCTTCCTTACCTAACATTAATTTATCTAGCGAGTCATGCCTTCTTATGATATGAACAAAGTACGACAGCCTCAATTTAGTCATTTTGGCTTCTTGATTTGCTCTAGGATCCATTGATTTGTCTTTTTAGCAGTTCAGCACCACTTCTCAAATGAGTTAATTTTCTTTCTATCATCTTTTCTCACTGTCCAGCTCTCAGATCCATACATAGTGAGGGGAATACAGTGGCATGGACAATTCTAACTTTAGTATTGTGAAATATCTTTGCACTTCCAGATCTTGCCTAGTTCTTTCATAGTGCCCTTCAATTTCTAGTCTTCTGATTTTTTGATTCCAATCTACATTCTTATCAATGACTGATCCAAGTTATGGGAAATCTTTGACTATTTCAGTTTCTTCATCACTTACATTAAGCTTATGTAAATTATCCGTGGTCATCATTTTTGTTTTTTGTTGAGCATTAAACCTGCTTTAGCACTTTCCTTCTTGACATTCCTCGCTACTTATTCTAGGTTGTTGCTATTTTTGCTAGTAGTACAGTGTCATCTGCACATCTCAAATTGCTGATGTTCCTTCCTCCCATTTTTACACCTCTTTCCTCTAAGTCTAATCCTGCTTTGCCTATCATACTTTTGGCAAACAAGCTGAACAGGTATGGTGATAGGATGCAGCTTTGCCTGACTGCCTTTCTAGCAGGAAAGCATTACAGTATGTTTCATTCTTCTACCAGGAGTCTGCCCTAATTAATATGCTCATAGTGAGAAAATAAAGTGGGGTGAAAACAAAACATATTTAAAGATATTTCTACTGAGCATCCATCTTCTCATTCAGAGTGGAAGCTTCTCTGCTGCATACAATCCTGACATTCAAAGTGAGGAGAAAGTGATTTTTAAAAGGAAAAAATATAGATTCAAAGGCTTTCACGGCTGGCACCCATAGTTTTTGGTTAGTTTTTTGGGCTATGAGGCCATATTCCAGAACTTGGCCTTATAGCCTGAGAAAACCACAAGAAACTATAGTAAATATAGGCCAGGTACACACCGCCAGAACGCGATGTCCTGGTGGCAATAGTAGGGCTCGGGACTGGACACCAGCCTCACGGTCCCAAGCCCTACTACGTGTGGACAGTGCCATTACAGCACCTCAATCATCCGGGGAGAGGCGAGCTATAAATAAATCATATTATTATTATTGTTGTTGTTGTTGTTGTTGTTGTTATTCAGACATGGGCAAACAAATTTATCTAAGGCCCCATTCCTACTATAAAAAGAAACTGATTGTTGAGCGAATTAAATGACCCTAGTTCCCACTTGAAACTGGTTCCTGTCGCGATGTGATCGAATCTGTCATGATGAAGTGAGGCAAAGGCAAAAGAACCATTTTTTCCAGACACCAGCTAAAAAGAGGCTCTTTTGAAAAAATGTGATTCCAAAGCTTGTCCAGCAAGTGGGAACGACAGATTGGAATCGCAGCATTCTGGAGGGGAGGCTCTGATGGCAGAGGGGTGTTTATCATCCCTCCCCATTTTTGGGAGATGTCATCCTCCCCTCCTAGTGCTGTCTTGTCATTATTGGTGTGATGTTTGGTTCTTTTAAATAAATAAATAAATAAAACTAAGCACTTAGAATGGTTTAACAACTACTTGCAAAGGTGCTAAACCACTCTTTCCCGTCACCACTCCCTTCTCCTTCTGTGTCATGTCTTTTTAGATTGTAAGCCTGAGGGCAGGGAACCGTCTAACTAAAAGGATTGCATGTACAGCGCTGTGTAAATTTACAGCGCTTCATAAATAAAGGTTAATAATAATAATAATAATGTCACTTAAGCACTTAATTGTATTTACAAAAAGAAAAGAAAAGAAAGAAAAGAAAACATGCCCTGACCTCCTTTTCACAGGCCTCCCTGGGTCCCAGTGTCCTCCATTTCCGTCATCATCATCCTCCTCTTCTCCCTTCCCTGTCCCCCAAGCTCCCTTCCCAGCCTTGCTTCCGTCTCCTCCTCCTCTTCTCCGCTCCCCTGCAATCTTGCCTTGCTCCATTGCCATCCTCCTTGTCACACTCTCTCAGCCTCAGAACACACTCTCTCAGCCTCCAACTGCCCCCCCCCATTGCCAAGCCGGGCTTACATCAGATGATTGACAGGGGAGTTTAAAGCTGTGCTGCCAGTGGGAACCACAATTGCCTTAAAAAAAAAACCAATCACACAGGATAAGGGAAAAAACCCTTTCATAATGAGAACTAGGGGTCTTTTGAAATCGCTTTCCAAACCAGGGCAGGAGCGAATCATGAAGCGATTCATCCTGCCAGTAAGAATGACCCCTAAGTGATTGACTAATTCCAGAATAAAGATATCAGAATTCCAAGACAACATGTTTATTTTAATTACATGTTCTAAATTATGCACATAAACTACATGCACACTGTATGTCATGGCCTCCTTTAAAAGTGCTTCTATTTAGTGAGGTCTGGTTATTGAACAGTTTGATTTTTCTTTTTACACACTCCTAATTCTGTAGCTCAACTCAGTTGGCTAGCTCATTTCTAAGCTATTAGCAGCACAATCAGCAGTGAATCTTTTTCTTTCCAGGGTGATTATTTATGGAGGACAGAGGGCAAGCCCTCGACCAAGTGCTTCAAGTGACAGGATGACTTGTCAGGATCACCTAAGTCAATAGACAACATTCTTGTTCCAGGCTTTGGCTATTGTTACAAACAGTTACATTGACCAGAGTCTAACTACACATGTCAAGTACACAAATCTCTCTGCTTCCCCACAACCATGGGATGGTTGACCTGTAATGCTCTAAGTTTTCTGAGGCATAATAACAATGAAAATAGAAGTGCAATGCTGCTTTTTTTGCAGTTTACTTTTGTGTGAGCCATAATCCTGTATTTTAAAATAATAATAATAATAATAATAATAATAATAATAATAATAATAATAGTAAAATTCTATCTGACTCATTCCAGATCAGAGAAATTAAAAACTACTAAATATTTTCATAGCCAAGATATTCAACAAACCTGTATGTCGCCTTTGGTGTCGTTTCAATTGATCTGAACGAGAGAATCTTCGTTCACAGTCTTTAAAGTCACACTGGTATGGTTTTTCACCTTAGACAGAAACAAGTATACAGTATTTGAAAAGCAGGGAGTGAATAAAGTTGCAAATCATTAAATAAAAATCCAAACTACAACTGTTGTCCCTTATACAGCAATTCTCAGTGTGTGTGTGTGTGTGTGTGTGTGTGTGTGTTTTAAACAAAGAAATAAATTTAGGGGAAATTGCCATAACTGTTCTTCAGTTGCAAAGACATAAAATGCAAAGCCATTTCATACCAGATTTTTTCCCCAATTAAATCTCAACAGATTTGCAGTGTGGCAAAAGTGTTTATTTTGACACTACTGGTACACAGATAGGGCAGCTGATCTCAATAGCAGTTTCCTAATCTATATATTTATGTCTAAATAAGACCAATTCTGCAATTCATATTTAATGTTATTTCTTGTTGTTGTGCCATCAAGTAATTTCTGACTTATGGCAACTCTAAAGCAATCCTATCACAAGGTTTTCTTAGCAAGTTTCTTTGAAGAAGTTTTGCCATTGCCATCCTCTGAGGCTGAGAGGCTGAGGCCCAAGGCCACCCAGTGGGCTTACATAACCAAGCTGGGTTTTGAACCCTGGTATTCAGAGGCATAGTCCAAAGCTCAAACTACTACATGTTTCTTTTTTACATGGGTATTATCTCCATGGTGAAAGAAGTATACTTGTGGAAACTGTACTTCATGATGAATATTTGTTTTCAATGTATAGTATTATCTTCAAATGTAGTAGCATTATAGTAATAGCATAGATTTTTTTAATGTTTTGAGCTATAAAATGACAACTGTATAGGGTTTTTTAAAAGTAATGGTTTAGTTAGTTGTACACATTTTACAAAAATTTTGTAGTATCTTGGAGAAAATTCAGTATCATTTAAATGTTTGGAGTGTTTGTCTCCCTCCTGTGGGTTTAATGAAAGCAGTTACCACATCTGTGAAATAAGTGTTTTGCAATATGAAGTCCAATAGACCATTGCTGACATGATATTGTAGGTCAACTCATACTCTTCTTTCGAGGTGTAGACTCTATATGCAATGACATTACGACCTCCAATTTCAAACCAAGAATAGAGGCAGGAAGGTAGGTGTTAAATGCCTCTGCGAGATGGTGGTATTCTGACACATTCTAGACATCTGGGACAGGAATGTGCTAGTTTCTAAAAGCAAGTCAACCTAACCTGTTCATATACCTTTTTTTTCCTAAATCTAAATGCTCCCTACTATTATTCACTGTAAGAAAAAAAAAACATTAGCATTGCTCCAGGAAGAAAGTCCTGACTCACAGATAAGCAGAACATGTCATTCCTATTTGTCTTTTCTTCTATGATCATCTTCTGTGACTTTTTTTTATTTCAGTCTTTTACCTTAGATGGCAGTTGATGGCTTGTCAATGGGGTGGTGAACCCACTCCAAGTTTTAGTTCAGACTTGAAAGGAGTTATCCAAAGTGCAGCATCCTATATCCTAACCAGTTACAGCAGTTTAGATGCTTTCGTTAAAGTTCAGACTACAATCTAGAACAAATTCACCACTCCGCTCACAGGGAGGCCACCAACCACCAATGGTTACTTTGAGAAAGAATGTACAGGAACAAAGCTTCCTCTATGCATGATACTCCTTCTCTTCATAGAAAAGCTATACCCATCTGCCGTTACTTTTGAATTCCCCACTGCTCTACATTTGAAGGTTGTCTACTGTCTACTGGGGCCATGCAATGAGGTTTCATTCTCAGATATTATATGGGTTCTATTCATATACGGGTCCTAATAAGGCATTCTCTGAGGTACTGGTAAACACCTGGAATCACCATAATCTACTGTAGGTTTGGGAGCCTAGGGAAATGACTCTAAATGCCCCATTCTGCCACTATAATTTCTTTCCATTTTCGTTAGTTACCAAACTTGGGGCACAATTGTTATACACATGTATTGTCTGGTTATAGCCATGAGTCAACTCTAATATTTTGGTACTATGCTTACCAAAATAAGGGTGGAAATGCAAGAAGCATTGTTTTAAATAGGCCAATATACAATATAAATGTATGTCAGTGCAGAGCTTGTACCTTTTGAAGTAAAAAGGTAAAGGTAGTCCCTTGACTTGAATGTCTAGTAATAACCGAATATAGGGGGTGGTGCTCATCTCTGTTTCTAAGCCGAAGAGCCAGCATTGTCTGAGGACTGCTCTGGTGGTCATGTGGCCAGCATGACTCCATTGAACGCTGTTATCTTAAGTGGTACCTATTTATCTACTCATATTTGCATGCTTTTGAACTGCTAGGTTGGCAGAAGCTGAGACTACTGATAGGAGTTCACCTCCATCATGCAGCACTCAGGCCTCAAACTGCCAACCTTCTGATCTTCCAATCATCAGAACAGGAATCTTAACCACTAAGCCACCACATCACATACACCTTTTGAAGTACATCTCCTAAAATTCTCCAAGCATGCAGAATAGCATGTCACACTGGATAATCGATAAGTCAGCAGTAGAGATATTACATGATTGAGGAGTTCTAAGAGCAGTAATCCAAAAAAAGTATTTATTCTAAGCTCTGCTCAGTAGAATGTTTATTTTCTAAGAGCCAGGAACAAAGCAATGTTTATGAACCTGCCTTATATTCACATGGTCTGTTGGCCCATCTAGCCTAGTGGTTTTTTCCCTGGCTAGTAATAATTCTTTTGAATCTCAGAGAAGGATCTTTTGGAACCCTGCAAAGTAGATAGAGATACCAGAAACTGGGCTTGGAACCTTGTGCATGGAGCGCATGTACTAACTCTACCACGGAGCTAAGGACCCTCTAGTGTGATGTTCCACCAATCCTGATGAACACGTGGATGCAGCTACCCCTGCATGTTTGCTGTTATTCTATAAGATTTTTTTTGTGTGAACTAGATTGAATAACTTGCTAACATGGCATAAACCATATACTTTGAGACGCAAGCACCAACTCATGCCCCAAATACTAAGTTTTTTGGATATATGTTCTGAACAATGGGATCAAAATCTAAAAGTCACTGTTTGATAGCCATATGAAAATTTTTATAACTTCCTGTACAGCCTCCTAAAGTAGTTTACTGGTTATTAAACCCCCAAAAGGGTAGTTTCTATGTCTATTCAATTTAATTTATTTTTATGCAGAAAGCTATATTTGTCACATGTGTTTAAAAAAGATTCCTTTCAAATCTGACCACAAGCTCTCCCACAGGAATGATTGTGCCTTCAAAGTCATTCTGAAAAAGCCTTAAACTTTGGCAGATTTAATGAAAGAAAGGGGCTGTTGGTAGAACAGAATGGCCTGGCCAAGTGATAGGCTGCAAAGTGCAATGTATTTCCAGTGCTAAACCATGTTAATTTCCACAGAACAGCGAGATAGGTCTTGCATTGCTTTCTCATTGCAAACAAAAGCTCTTTGTTATTGCTAGTTTTGCTGGAACTTTGATATCTTTTTGAAGCCAAAGAATAGCTGAGATCTGCCAGAATAGCTCAAACTGCTATTATTTTATTATTATTTTTTTCTCAATATAGGATGCAAAATGTTGCCTGTCATTCACCCTTTTCAAACTGTTAGTACCTTATCACAAGATAAGTGTTTGGAACCAAGTGAAATCATAGTTTCTTCAATAGTCCTCACAGAATATTCTTTATTCTTTAAGATTAGGCAAGCTCAGGGGATCAAGGGGTAATTTTGCACCTCCAGGACCCACAATGGGCTGCTTATTGTTGCTGCTGTTTGTTTTCAATTAGTTTTTGTTTTATAGTAACCATTAGGCAAACCTATCATGGAGTTTTCTTGGCAGGATTTATTCAAAGGAGGTTTGCTATTGCCTTCCTCTGAGGCTGAGACTATATGACTTGCCCAAGGTCACCCAGTGGGTTTGTATGTCTGAGAGGGGATTTGAACCCTCGTCTCCCAAAGTCCTAGTTTACCACTCAAACTACTACATCATGCTGGCTCCCTGCAATGAACTGCACCAACCTATAAATGAAAAACAGGAAAGGGGAAATCAGTTTGGAAGTGGCCAGAAGTCTACTTACAGTACTAGAAGACACCATTGGGGTGGGGTGGGGGGATAAGGCACAGAAAAAAGTCTATGCCTTCTTTTACTGCAAAAACATTAGTCCCGGAGGGCTAGAGATTAACATATGTGGATAAAAAATATCAACAGGATGGAGCAGGGACCTAAGACAGGCCTGGGGCCACTAAAGAGCTTTGAAGGGCCACATATAACCTACTGAATGGCAGAGTTCCAGACAGGAGTCCTACCCAGAGAAGCCTTTTGGTATGTGAAGCATGTGTGTATGATGAGCCCTCCCCAATAACCAATTATGTATTTTTAATGGGAATCAGAAACCACAAATGCTGTGTTGAGCTCCACAAATTAATAATAAATTGAAAACCACATGCTTTTGAAGAAGACTAATTCCATCCATCTATTGAAGCCTTCTTGCAGTATAATTTCCAAATGATAGGAATCCTGCCAATGGGCTCTTTCCATCCAATTCAAAAAGGGCAATGAGATATCAAATCATTATTACTGAAAATGCAATAAATGAGCACTTGTGGAAAAACCCTCATTGAAGAAAGTATAGGGAATACCCTGGAAGCCAGTTTTGCAGTCTCTACAGCAGGAAGAACAGATATATTTGATTAAGGGTTGTTGTTTTTTAACCTCTCACAATTATGATTCAGAAAATCCCATTTATTAAGATACCTTTTAAAAATACACCAGCTAACTATAAATTTAAACTGGCCTCAAGATTACCTTCAGTCCAAACTGTGTCTCCCACTCATTTTCTTTTCCGACCAAAATGATTTCGTATGAACCTGCTGTGGTTGAAGGCCAATAACTGCCTGGCTAAAAGGAGTTTAAGGGATACCCTCTTCCTGATAATCTGTGATCTCCACCACCACAACCTTTTCCTTTAATAAGTATCAAAACCTCTGAGAGGTCAAGTTCACTACTAATCTCTCCATTGCCCAGAATCAAATCCAAAGCAACATTAAATCCTCAGTCCCAGGTAAGACCAGGAATCCATTACAAAGCAACATATACACAACCTTCAGAAGCATTGTTTTAGAAAATATTGTTTTCCATGTCAGGGTGAGGAAAGAACCAGGACTAAGTGAAGAGCTGGTGTTCTTCATATCATTAAAGGATCTATAACCTAGAAATATTTTAAGACTTGGGCAAGCTCAGCAATTTTCATGAAAGCAAAGCCAGAGTGGAAAAGTTAATTTTAACTGTATACAGTGGTGCCTCGGGTTACGAAATTAATTCGTAACGCGGCCGCTTTCGTAACCCGAAAAGCCTTCGTAAGCCGAATTGCCAT
>NC_056522.1:284560326-284596018 GCF_019175285.1 Sceloporus undulatus | reverse complement strand
GTACAGTGGTGCCTCGGGTTACGAAATTAATTCGTAACGCGGCCGCTTTCGTAACCCGAAAAGCCTTCGTAAGCCGAATTGCCATAGGCGCTAATGGGGAAAAGCCGCGATTCTGTGCGAAAAAGCCGAAAAAAGCACCAAAAGTTTTTTCGTAACCCGAAAAAACATTCGTAACCCGGAACAATGATTCCCTATGGGATTTTTTCGTATCCCGAAAATTTCGTAACCTGGGTATTTCGTATCCCGAGGTACCACTGTAGTTTAGTTCCTTTTTTAGAACTGCCTGTATGTGTTGATAAATTTGCCCCTCTCCACAGGTTGTTGGAATAGGGCTCCCATCATCTCTAATCACTGCCACTGCTGACTGGGGATTATGGGAATTGCCATCCAACTGCATCTGGATACCCAATGTTGGAAGCCACTGATCACCTTCACTAATATTGCAACAGATATATTAACATCAGTAGTCAGCCAGTGTGGTGTAAATTTTTTATGTTGGACTAGGACTCTGGGAGTTTGAATCCCTTCTTAACTTCAGAAACCCACAATTCTCACACACATACTTAGCTATACACAAAGGCATTGGCAAACCATCTCTAAATAATTCTTGACTAAATCAAGAAAACTCTGTGATAAAGTTACATATGTTTGAATTAACCTGAGAGTACGTTCTTTCTAAAAGTAAATAAGTAAATGTGAAGTCGAAGGATTTCATGGCCGGCATCCATGCTTTTTTTTGTGGTTTTTCGGGCTATGCACCAATGTTTCTAGAGATTTTCTCTTCCTGACGTTTCGCCAGCATCTTGGCTGGCATCTTCAGAGAATGCTTGCCTGGAAAAAGTGGCCGACAGGATTTACCACATCCCCTGCAGCTGAGGACAAGTCTACATAGGGACCACCAAAGGCAGTGTCAAACAAGAATCAAGGAACACGAGAGACACTGCAGACTGGGCCACCAGAAAACAGCAGTAGCAGAACTGCCACAAACCATCCTGGAAGAAAATACTGTTTGAAAACAATGAAATTCTGGACCATGCCAACCATTACCATGTTCAGGATGCACAGGGAAGCCATTGAAATCCACAAACACGACTGGACAATTTCAACAGAAAAGAGGAAACCCTAAATAAACAAGGTTTGGCTACCAGGCCCTGAGGAATAGCAAAATAAGGACTCAGCAAATGCCAATGGGAAACCATCTCAGAGTCAGGGGCTTTCCCAGCAGATAATGATAACCAATTAGCAGACATTAATCCTCTTTGCATATAGCCTCCTAGCCTGAGGCTGCCACAGCACAGAAACAATACACATGCAAATCACCCCTGCATTCCCAGGTTCACACAGGTATATATACACCCACTTTTTCCAGGCAAGCATTCTCTGAAGATGCACACCACAATGTTGCGAAACGTCAGGAAGAAAATCTCTAGAACAGTGGCCACATAGCCCGAAAAAAACCACAAAAAACCATAATAGGTAAATGACTTTATTGTTAAAAGCTAAAGGCTGTCACAATTTTACTGGTTGAACCAGTGAATACAAAAGCAGTATAAAAAGATCAAGCACAAAATTTCTTTTGAAAAACATCAATAAATAAAAATAATGATTAAAACATATCACAAATGAGACTCTAATAATCACTCCCATCTTGAAAACTAAGCCTAATCTTACTAGCAGCTAAACCAAGTTTTGCCATCATGGAGGTAATGTATACATCAATTACCAGCAAAAAGAATACAGATCTGCTAGGAAGAAGATCTGTCAGAAAGAGAATGTAAAATTTGATCAAGGAACTTTTGTCTAAGAGCTATATAGAGGGGCAATATAAAAGATAGGTCCAATATTTTCCACTACCACCAATTTTACAATACAACAAATCTTAGATGGCCAGGGGTGTATTATATCTGCCTGTCAATATATGCAGAAGGCACACACTGAAACCGTAAGGCTGTAAATGTTTTCTAAATGGCCCCCCAGTAAGTTAAACCAATGTTTCTAACTTTCTAAATAATCTTTCCTTCACAGAAAATCTGTCCTCCTCAACTTGGCATTCTCTAATGGGCAGACTACAACTTTCATCATCCTCACTCCCGCTCCCCTATAGAGTTGCCATATCCCGATTTGCGCGGATATTCTGGATTTTTAAGGGTCTTTGAGATGTCCTGCCCAGTTTAGAGATCATGTCCTGGCAAGGGCAAGGCCTCCCTGAACGGGGCACAGCCTCATGGGGCCTTGGCCTGCCAGCCAGCCACTCTACCCCCAAACACATCCACGGGGCAAGGTCTGCCTTGCATGGCTGCACAACAGGGCCTCCAGCCAGCCCCAAACACATCTAGTAGGTGAGGCTTCCCTAGTGCAGCTGCACGAGGCCTCCACCAGCCAGCTGAGCCACAAGGCAAGGAGGTCCAGGGCAGTAAAGCCTCAATGCTGCCACTGCCCTCGGAGGCCAGAGTGACATTGTCTCCAGCAGCCTTTCTTCTCTTCACTTTCTCTCCACAAATTGTGGCCTGGTGGCAGCCAAAGTCCAGGACATGTCTTCAATTGCAGACTTCTCTCCGGGTCCAGGAAGGAGAAGCCAACCCATCTGCCATTTGGAGTATGTTTTTTTTTTGGTTGTGGTGTGCTTTCAAGTCCTTTCCGATTTAGGGCCACCCCCTGCTGGGGTTTCTTTGACAAGATTGGTTCAGAGGGGGGTTGCCATGGCCTTTCCCTGAGGCTGAGAGGTGTGAATTGCTAAGGTCACCCAGGGGGTTTCCATAGCAAAACAGGGATTCAAACCCTGGTCCTAGAGTCCTAGTCCAACACACAAACCATCATGTTTTTTTTTTTAAATTAATGTTTTGGGCTTTTAGTTGGATGTCCTCCATTTTTCTTGAATGTCCTAACAGCTGTCCTACATATTTCTATAATAATATAATAATAATAATTTATTTGTATACCGCTCTGGCAAACCAATCCGGCAGTTAACAACAGTAAAATATAAAATATGACAATTAAAAACACTATCCCTCCCCTCCCCCCCTTAAGACAGTATTAAACAGTATAATAACTATTAAACACAATGTCAATGCATAAAACAACAATTAAAAACTAAAAACCCTGATATCCTCTGTTGATCCTCAACCATCACTAAGATGGGGGCCACGGGAGGAATGAGGGAATCAGGAACCTGGCCGGGATGGTTAATCTGGAAAGGCCTGCCAGAAGAGATCCGTCTTGACCGCTTTTTTAAAGCTGTCTAATGATGTTATCTGACGGATCTCATCGGCAGGTCGTTCCAGAGTTTGGGGGGACAGCAGAGAACGCCCCTGGGAGGTCGCCGCAAGCCTAGATTTTAAAGGCTGTAGTAAGTTCCTCCCAGAGGACCGGAGAGCGCGGGAGGATTGTACAGGAGGAGGCAGTCCCTAAGATAGCTTGACCCAAACCATTTAGGGCTTTAAAGGTGATAACCAACATTGTACTGGGCCGGAAGCTGATAGGCAGCCAGTGGGAGGACCTCAAAACCGGAGTAATGTGGTCCCTCCTAGATGTTCCTGAAACAAGCCTGGCTGCCATATTTTTGAACCAGCTGTAATTTCCGAGTCAAGCACAGGGGTAGCCCATGTAGAGTGCATTACAGAAGTCAAGGCGTGAGGTTATATTTTGTTCTGGTTTTGTGGAAGGGAATTATGGCAACCAAGCATTATCCAGGCTGCCTGGGCATCAAGGTGATTATAATCCAACACAAACTGAAGAGTGCCCAATGAGGGAAGGCTTATTCATAGGGACCTGCACCCACTCTCCTCTTCCCTGGGGTTCCTTCCCCTCAGTCTTCAAACATGCCTTGGTTTCCCCCATCCTGAAAAAAACCTCTCTCGATCCCTCTTCCTTGGTAGCTATCGTCCAATCTCTCTTCTTCCTTTCTTCTCTACTAAGGCAGGGGTGGCAACCTGTGGCCCGCGGGCCGGATGCGGCCCAGCGAGCTTGGGACCAGGCCCCAGCCCGTCCTGCCGCCGATTGCCGCCGGGGCCTTTGGGGGGCAATTGTCTATAGAAGCCTCAGAAACATGCATTTATATTAACATTTTTTAAAAATCAGCAAATTCTTTTGCGTGTCCTCCATTTTTTAAAAAAAGTGTCTTCCATTTGAAAATTTTGTCCTACATTTGTCCTGGTTTATTTATATATTTATTTTTTTTTAAAAAAATTATTTAATTATTTTTTTTTTGGCTTCGCCTCCCGTTGTCTGAGGGACAGCAACCCGGCCCCCGGCTCAAAAAGGTGCCTACCCCTGCTCTAAGGTGTTGGAACGAGTGGTCTATTCACGCTGTCTGAGTTTCTTGAAACCAACTCCATTCTGGATCCCTTCTAGTCTGGTTTCGTCCACGGCACTCCAGAGACGGCCCTTACTAAGATCTCGAATGACTTTTGCGGGCCAAGGCGAATGGCCTTCATTCTATCCTTGTCCTTCTTGATCTGTCGTGGCCTTCGACACCGTGGACCACTGTCTCCTAATAGATGTACTCTCTGACCTTGGTTTCTCGGGCCTTGTTCTCGATTGGTTCACACATCTTACTTGAGATCGATCTTTTTCAGTGGTCTCGGGTGGTCAGACCTCGTCTTCTGTCCCCTTATCTGTTGGAGTTCCTCAGGGCTCTGTTTGGGTCCCCTTCTGTTCTCTCTATACACACTCTCCCTTGGCAAACTTATCAGTTCTTTTGGTTTTCTCCTACATCTGTACGCCGATGATACCCAGCTGTACCTTTCCACCCTAATCTTTCGCCAGAGCTAGAGCAGCAAGTGTCATCCTGTTTACACTGTGTCTCCCACTGGATGCACCATCGGCGTCTGAAGCTCAATATGTCCAAGACCGAGCTTCTGTTTTCCCTCCTAAGCCACCCTTCACTACTCCTTTTCTATTTCTGTCAATAACGTCTCTATCCAGCCGGTCCAGGAAGCCCGTAGTCTTGTTTCACCTTTTGACTCCTCTTTGTCATTTATCCCCCAGATCCAGACCACAGCCAAAGTCTGTAGATATTTTTCTCTATAATATCGCCAAAATCCGTCCATATCTCTCAGCTTCTACGCAAAGACACTGGTCCATGACCTAGTGGTCTCACGACTAGACTATTGTAACCTCCTCTTGGCAGGCTTCCCCTCTCTCACTCCACCCATTATTTCTGTTCAGCATTCAGCTGCACGCATTATTTCACTCGCTCGCCGTTGATCATGTCTCCCCTCTGTTGTCCCCCCTTCACGGCTCCCTCTTCTTTCCGCATCAGGTACAAACTTTGCTACTCACCTTTAAAGCCCTGCATGGGCTGGCCCCTCTTTATTTAACAGATCTTCTCTCTCCCTACATCCTACTCGCACTCTCTCGCTCGGTAGCCAAAGCTCCTCTCTCAACCCAGGATCTCTCTGCCTCATCCCAGATCCGTCCCTTCTCTTGCTGCCTCTCATTCCTGGAACCTTTTTCCCCTGCATACATGGCTCATCACTTCCCTAACCAGCTTTAAGGCTGAGCTGAAAACTATATGTTTAGGGAAGCGTTCTCAGGGAATTTGTGATTGTCATCTGGCTGTCTGATAATATTTGATGTGATGTGATTTGTTTTAATTTGATGTTTTTAATTTGGTTTTTTTTTTTCTCTATATGGTAATTTTATCTATTCTCTTTTTAATTGTTATTACCTTAGAATGTACAACTTGGGCAGGCTTTTATATACCTTAATTTTACGACTTGTACAGCGCTGTGTGCAATTACAGCGCTTTAGAAATAAAGTTTAATAATAATAATAATAATAATAATAATGAATCAGTCCTTCCTGTAAAATTCAGAAGGAAATGCTTTCAAAATCAACTGGGTCCTATATAACGTGAATTAACAGGCTTAATTAGCAACTTTGTGCCATGATACATGAAAAAAAAAACCTGAATAACTAAGGTGGCTTAATTTGCAAACCTCATGCCCTTTCCCCTTTTTTCTCTTCATTTTAGGAAATGTCATGCATGGTTTTCCAAATTCAATCACTTGATATAAACCTTTTCATTTAATAAAATTCTAATTTTCAAGTCCGGATACCCATTTATAAGAACTGTTCCTTCAATGATGGTCTATTTTATTCATAGTATTTTTATAGTTTCACTGAAATAAAGCTTTTCTCTGGAACAATGTATCACTTTTTGCTGGTAAAAAAACACAACATTCTCAAACCATAATCTCAAGTTCCTGAAATATTTCAAACACAGAGTCATTGTTTCTGGATCATGCTGATGGCAGATGGAAAATCCATGAAATCTATCACCACAGTTTGTTATTGTAATCTTGTTTTCATTATATTTAGAAGCTGCATGATGCTCCAAGACAAAAGTATCATTTTATGACTATAGTGTTTCATTAATGGCACTTAATAAGTGGAAGACACTCAGTAACAGACAGGGGTCATGAGGTGTCAGCAAAAACTGTGTTGAAAACATTGATAAATACTGATATAAATTGCAGTTTGTGTAACAGAGTTCTACAGATAGTACACTATCTAAAAGAAGAGTCTGCGAGAAAATGTAATGAGTCAGCTGCCTCTAAATGTCTAAGTGATGAGAAAAGGGAATCTACCATCATTTTCCTTTCCTTTTGGTAAATTGATGGCTGTCTAGCCTGTCCCTCCCAAAAAATATGAATCTCTGTCTTTCAAGCACCACTCATGAGGTTGGAGAAAAAATCAAATTAGAGTCACTTGTCTAGAATGAAGTACAGTGTCCCTCCATATTCGCTAGGGTTAGGGGAACAAGACCCCGTAAATATTGAAAAACCGCAAATAACAAAAACACTGTTTTACCTGAGAGGACACCTCTCTAGGAATCTCTAGGTCCTCCAGTGCAACTTGTGGTAAAAGTTGACCATAGTGTTGCACTGGAGGACCTAGATATTCCTAGAGAGAACATATTAATGAAATCCGTGAATAATCAAATCCGCAAATATCAAAGCCGCAAATATGGAGGGATGACTGTATATAAATTGCCTTTGATCTCACTTTGGGAGGAAGGCAGTATATAAATGAAGTAAATAAATAAATAAGCACCCTATTTGTAAAAAAAAAATCTACTTGGAAAACACATTTTGGTTGGCTTCTTATTGGTTAGATGAATTGGTCAACTAGTCCCCATGCTACAATGAGTAGACCCATTCATCAATGGTTGTACAGTAAGTCATCACATAGGAAACAGTGTGATGTACTGGCCTAAGCATTGGACTATGACTCAAGAGACCAGAGTTTGAATCCCCACTTAGCCCTGGAAACCCACTGGGTGACCTCAGGTAAGTCATAGCCTCAGAAGATGGCAAAGGCAACCCTCCCCCCAACAAATTTTGCCAAGGAAACTTTGTCATAGAGTCATTTTAGAGTTCCATGTGTCAGAAATGACCTGAAGACACACAACAAAATCAACACATAGATAAAACGAATGGATTCAATAGATCTACTCTAGTCAGGACTAAAACACAATTTAGGCCTTATTATGGTATAAGTTTTTATGACCTATTTCACTGTTGTACTCTAAGAGATGAGTTATACTTGCATTTTTTGCACAGAGAAAATCACATCTGTCAATCAATTCAAAATTGATTCACCATTCTCACTACATTTTAAGGCAGTGAATCTCCCTCTGGCATTTAAATCTGGTCTGAAGTTCTCATTTACCACCAGTCACCTCAATTTCCTGAACAGTGGCTATGTGATCCAAATCGATCCGATAGCTTACTCACACTATCGGGGATGCAGATCGATGCGGTTCTAAAAACTGATGCGGTTCTTTAAAAAAAGAACCGCTAAGGGATCTGGTGCCAAATGCACCAGTCTAAAGGGGCTGTTTGGTTGTCCATCCCCCCCCCCCCACCCCAAGCAATCTGCACCAAGTAGAATTGGTGTAAGTCTGAACTACAGGGAAACTACAGTTTCCAAACCAGGTTATTTTGTAGTGTCAATGGAGCCCAAAGCTACAATAAAGGTAAAGGTAAAGGTAAAAGTTTTGCCTTGACAAGACTGTCAAGGGAAAACCTTGACTGTAGGGGATGGTGCTCATCTCTGTTACTAAGCCAAGGGAGCCAGCCTTGTCAAAGACAACTCTGTGATCCTGTGGTCATCATGACTGCACAGAATGCTGTTAGCTTCCACCAAAGTGGTAACTATTTATCTACTTGCACCTTTACATGCTTTTGAACTGCTAGGTTGGCAGAAGCTGGGATAGTGACAAGAGCTCACTCCGTCATGCAGCACCTGGGCCTCAGACTGCTGATCTTGCAATCATCAGAATCTACAATACACCATAATAAATCTGATAATTTTTGTTGCTTTTACATGAACAAGACTTCTTGTGGTTTTCACTGCTACAAAGCTACTTCAGGTTTGAGTCTACACCTGACAAATAAATCAGCCATCCAAATTTCAGAGGTGCATCCGCAAGGGGAACAAAATGAGGGTATTTCCCCTTCCAAATAACAATTGAGCCCTGAGATGAAATTTTTCCTTCAGCCCGCAAATCTGTAGGATTCCAGAGAGTGAGAAACTGAAAATCATTCAGATCTCAAACTCTTATATTTACTGTTTTCACATTCCCTTGGTAACTTTGCCTGCCCCTTTTCTCTGGATGCCTACAAAATGTTTCTAAATGCTCAAGTGAAGTTTTAAATTACAGTACAGGAGTTCAGTTAGACAAGGGGCTGCGTTAGACAAGGGTTAGACTGGAGTCGGAGTAAGAGAAGAGTTTTGGTTGGGGGTTTAGTATGGTTAGGCTGAGATGAGTATGTGTGTGGTGTTTTTCAGTGTAATAAATACAAAATCTGCTTTGGTAGGTTTAGCTGCTGTAAATAAGGAAATTGTTTTATTTCTGTGCATAGTTGGCCTCCAAAAACACTATCTACCTGAGAGCTTTGATGCAGACAAGATGTCTGAGGTAGTAGCATTGAATATAAATGGTGATGTCCACTGAGGTTAGAAGTTATATAAATCCTCATATGTACCCTGAGGGCACCTGGTATCACACAGGTGGGACAAGAGGACATATTTACATGCTGGCAGAAGTGGGGATAAGGGAAAACTCTTGTTCTTGGTAATTGCAGTGAGCACCATGGAGCAGAGACATAGCCAGGATTTTAGGAAGGGGGGGGCAGACTAAGTGCCACCATTATAATGGGCCTTGGGCGCGGCGGTATAACAGCGTGTGCCATTCGTTTTTCTAATGGAAGGGGGGGTCTGGACCCCACGGACCCCACCCCACCCTGGTAGATCCCTGCATCGAGGTCTTCACATTTGGTGGGTTAAAGGGCAGAACCCCCACAATTGGCCACAGTGGCAGGATTGTCTAAGATGATTACTCATAGCTGGTTTCACTGGTGAGATTGCCGAAATGGAAAACCCCACAGTTGGTGAAATACAGTTGGAGAAACAGTTTTCATTGAAAAACATCCTGTATATCACATCCTCATTATTTACAGCCAGCAAAGCATTACAGTATACTAATCTGTTAAGTGTCAAAAGCTCAGAGAATGCCTCCCATTGGAGGATCTATGAAAGGGTGTTGTTGCCAGGGATAGGACAAAGTCATCAAGACCCAAAACCAGATAGGAAAAAATATTTGGAATCAATAAAGACATTTACCAGTGTGCTTTCTACCATGCATCTGCAGATGAGACAGCTTAAAATATCGTTTATTACAGCCAGGGTATACACACATGAAAGGCCGTTTCTCATTTGTCTCACTTGTTGATCTGACGATTGTAGGCGCTACTCCAGGCACTCGTCGCACATCCTATAATGACATAAAGAAAGGGAGGGAAATTCAATATATTATTTAGCCAACTGTAGCATAAGCAAGAACTGTCAGGCTACCTTACATGCCATCCCACCAAAACACATTATATCACATCTGGATCATTTTATTTTTGTTGTTGTTAATTTCCCTTGAGTCGATCTCGACTCATGGTGACCCTGTGGCTGAAACAACTCCAAGACTCCCTGTCCTCCACTTAGTTCCTGCAAATTCATAGCTGTGACCTCCTTAATAGAGTTCTCCCATCTAGCATGTGGCCTTCCTCTCTTCTACTTCCCTCCACCTTTCCCAGTATTATTTTTTTCTAATGAGTCCTCTGTTTTCATGATACGCCAAAGATACAACAGCCGAAGTTTTGTCACTTTGGCTTCCAGGGAGATTTCTGGTTTGATCTGTTCTAGGACCCATTTGCTTATTTATTTTAATTTTTTATTTTTTAGTTGTCCACAGAATTCTCATTGCTCTTCTCCAGCAACACATCTCAAACGAATTGTTTTTCTTCCTATCTTGTTTCTTAATTGTCCAGCTCTCACATCCATACATGGTAACAGAGAATACAATGACTTGTATGATTCTAACTTTTGTACAGTGTGCTCGCATCATACGCGGGCGCACTTTACACAGCTTTCAGCCTATGCTGAAAGCTGCGTGGGGAGAAGGGGCAACGCATCCCATAGGGACTAATGGGCCATGTGCACATGGGGCTCGAGCATAGGCAGTATTTGCTTTATGCGGGGGAGTCCGGAACAGATCCCCCGCATAAAGGAAGGGCGAACTGTACTCAGTTGTGTATCTTTGCATTTTAGGATCTTTTCTAGTTCTTTTATAGCTGCCCTCCCCATTCTTAATCTTCTTCTGATTTCCTGGCTGCAGTCCCTGTTCCTGTCAATGTTTGATCAGGTATGAGAATTCTTTTACTATTTCTATTGTCTAGGTTGAATATGTGTAGATTCTCCATGATTATTATTTTTATTTTCTTTATGTTCAGCAGTAAGCCTGCCTTTGCACTTTCTTCCTTGATCTTTCTCAGTAGTTGTTCTAAGTCACTGAGGTTTTCTACCAGTATTATGGTATCATCTTCGTATCTTAGATTGTTAATATTCCTTCATCCTATTGTCACTCCTCCTTTTCTGTGTCCAAGCCTACTTTTTTCACAATGGGCCTAAACAGACAGGCCGAAATAATGCTGCTTCAGGTCACTTTGGAGGTATGCTATGTAAATGATGCATGCGTCTTAAGAGGCTGGAGCGCAGCTTTGGCGCAGCTTCTGGCCTCTTCAGATGTGTGTGTCATTTAAACAACATATCTCCAAAGTGACCTGAAGCAGCTTTATTTTGGCCTTTCTGTTCAGGCCCAATATGTTCTGCATATAAGTAGAGCAGGTAGGGTGATAAGATGCAGCCTTGTCTGACCTCTTTGCTAATTGGGAACCATTCAGTTTCCCCATGTTTTATTCTGACACAGCCTCTTATCCTGAGTACAGATTCCTCATCAGGACTTTCAGATGTATTGGTACTCCCATGTCTTTAAGAGCATTCTGCAACCTTTCATGATCTATGTAGTCAAAGGCTTTGCTATAGTCTATAAAACACATGTTGATTTTCTTCTGGAATTCCTCAGTGCATTCCATTATCCAGCGTATGTTTGCAGTGTGGTCCCTAGTGCCCCTTCCTTTCCTGAACTCTGCTTGGACCTCTGGGATTTCTCTCTTCAATGGTTGGAGTCTATGTTGCAGAATTTTGAGCATAATTTTGCTTGTATGGGAGATTAGTGCTAAGGTCTCATAGTTGCTACCGTCTCTTATGTCTCCTTTTTTGTGGATGGGGATATATATTGATTGTTTCCAATCTGATGCAATCCTTTTATTTACTTATTTATTTTTGTTTTTCACCAAGCAAGTTGTACGGAGCTCAGTTCAAGGTCTTCACCTATAAATCCCTAAACAAATTGGGACCAGTATATGTGAAAATCCAACTTCTCTCATATGAGCCTGCCTAAAACCTAAGAACGTTGAGGCTCTTTTCTACACCCAATCATCCCATGAGGCTAGGATAGTGTCTACAAGTATGACAGGGTTTTCTCCATAGCAGCATCCCTACTATGGAAATCCCTCCAAGGATCATGCTATTTCACTTGGCCTTTGGTTGTTAAAATTAGGGAGTGGCTGCTCTGGTTGAGTTCAGCTGTTTTTAACTATCTTTCTATTATCAGTGGTTTTAGAACTATTTTTAAAAATGAGTTTTAGTTTGGATTTAATTTTCATATATTCAATGTTTTTATCCCTTTTACTTTACCTCAGGTACCCTGGTAGATGGAGAGGTGACTTTAAAAAAAATCTTATATATAATCATAGAATCATAGAGTTGGAAGAGACCGCAAGGCCATCTAGTCCAACCCCTTGCCATGCAGGAAATTACAATCAAAGCATCCCTGAGAGATGGCCATCCAGCCTCTGTTTAAAGATCTCTAAGGAAAGAGACTCCACTACACTCCGAGGGAGTGCATTCCACTGTCGAACAGCCCTTACTGTCAGGAAGTTCCTCCTAATGTTGAGGTGGAATCTTTTTTCCTGTAGCTTGCATCCATTGCTCCAGGTCCTGTTCTCTGGAGCAGCAGAAAACAAACTTGCTCCCTCCTCAATATGACATCCCTTCAAATATTTAAACAGGGCTATCATATCAGCCCTTAACCTTCTCTTTTCCTGGCTAAACATCCCCAGCTCCCTAAGTCATTCTTCAAAGGGTATGGTTTCCAGACCCTTCACCATTTTTTTCTCCCTCCTTTGGACACTCTCAGCTTCTCAACATCCTTTTTGAATTGTGGTGCCCAGAACTGGACACAGTATTCCAGGTGAGGCCTGACCAAAGCAGAATAGAGTGGCACTATTACTTCCCTTGATCTAGACACTGTACTTCTGTTGATGCAGCCTAAAATTGCATTGGCTTTTTTAGCTGCCGCATCGCACTGTTGACTCATGTTCAGTTTATGGACTACTTGGACTCGTAGATCCCTTTCACATGTAGTTTCATTCAGCTAAGTGTCCCCATCACATAGCTGTACATTTCATTTTTCCATCCTAAGGGCAGTACCTTACATTTCTCAGTGTTGAATTTCATTTTGTTAGCTTTGGCCCAGCTTTCCAATCTATTCAGGTCATTTTTAATTTTGATCGTGTCCTCTGGGGTATTAGCTCCTCCTCCTAATTTGGTGTCATCTGCAAATTATGTCCTCCAAGTCATTGATAAAGATGTTGAATAGCACTGGGCCCAGGACAGAGCCCTGTGGGACCCCACTGGTCACTCCTCTCCAGGATGAAAAGGAGCCATTGTTGAGCACCCTTTGGCTTCAGCCAGTCAACCATTTACAAATCCTTATAACAGTTGCCTTGTCTAGCCCACATTTTGCAAGCTTGTTTGCAAGAACGCCATTGCTAACCTTGTCAAAGGCCTTATGAAATCAAGATATATTATGTCCACAGCATTCCCTTCATCTACCAAGCTGGTAATTTTATCAAAGAAAGAGATCAGATTTGTCTGGCATGACTTGTTTCTCTGAAACCCATGTTGACTTTTTGTGATTATGGTATTGCTTTCTAGATGTTCACAGACTCTCTGTTTAATGATCTGTTCTAGAATCTTTCCTGGTATTGATGTCAGACTAACTAGACGATAATTGTTGGGATCCTCTTTTTTCCCCTTTTTGAAGATGGGGGCAATGAAGATTTTCAGACCTGGCTGAAACATTCCTGAAAGGAGCCAGGACCATCTTCAAAAGAGTCAGGAGGAGGCAGTGTTTGAAAGTGTGAAGCACTTTTCCCATCGCCATGGAAACGTTTTTCCCTGCTAGTGCTTCTGAATCGTTCCAGAGGAGTGAGTTTTCTACAGACGCAGCTTTTGCATCTATAGAAAACTCACTCCCCTGGAACGATTCAAGCAAGAGGGAGAAACGTTTCCATGGTGATGGGAGAAGCGCTTCAGGCTTTCAAACACTGCCTCCTCCTGGCCCTTTTGAAGACGGTCCTGGTGGTTCGTTTCAGGAATGTTTCAGCCAGGTCTGAAAATCTTCAATGTTTGCCCTCCTCCATTCTGCTGGGACTTCTCCTGTTCTCTAGGAGTTCTCAAAGATTATTGCCAATGGCTCTGATATTACATTTGCCAGTTCCTTTAATACCCTTGGGTGTAGTTTACATAAGTAAATAAATATTGCAGTTGGATAAAAACAGATTCCCAGGCTTTCAGTTGACATCCTCTGTCACCTGAAAAGTAAGGGATAATATTTGAGACACCTCAAGATCATTTGGAGGTGTCAGATTTAAGGAAACCATGGAGTTAGTTGTCATTTTACTCTCAAATATGTTGTAGTGAAAAGGAAATGTGAGGTTTCCTTTTCTTTACTTTGTCAAGCAATGACTTTATAGTGATCTTCCCAACAACAAAATGTATTCTTACTGAAATTTATTACTGATACAATGGAACCTAAGTACAGCAGTAATAATTAACATCAGCCAAGTAATTACCCTAAAATCATCTATTTTCCCCTACATACTCACTTGTATTCCTCTAAAAACTCCATGGGTGTGTATTCTGTATTGGGCCCCACAGCTATATAACATGGGACCTGCATGGTTATCACTTTCATATCCTGTTGCATGGCTGGGCAAAAAAGAGAGAAAAGACTTTATACTTGGTTCATAAATCTCTACAAGGAAGTGTCTTTGCAGTGCTTCTTCAATAAATGTCAAAACAGTTACATCCAAACATCTGGTGAAATAATGGAGGTAAACACTTCAATTCTGTTTAAAATATTAGTTCCACGTGAAAAAGAGAAAATTGGTCTACTTTTGCTGTAAAATGTGATTAGTGAAGAAAAGATGGAGAAAATGGAGAGGAACAAAAGTTAATGCTCTGACTACGTGCAAGTTATTTATCAGTGAAATTCCAGGTCGGCTGTTGCTAATATCTTTGGAATGACCAAAATGCCTCAGGTTTCACATTAAGTGCAGCGGATTTTTGTCAGCACCTCATGACTCAGATATAACCAGATAGGGCTGAGAAAGTGATGACATTTACAAGAACAGCTGTGGTGCAGCCACAGGATAGGATTACAAATCAGTGTCCTAACCTATTTAACCCACACATCAGCTTGGAAGATGTACTGTAGCTTAACCTTCTGTAAAATCAACAAACATGAAACCCTTACCCTATCAAAACCTCTGGACTTTTTTACTGTCACTGCAACAAAATTTTCTCCACTTAAATATTTGTGGCTTTAAAGCCAAGACTAGGAATCTCTGAACTTTATAATATTCCACAACACAAAACTTTCTCTCTATATAAACTTTTGCCTTCCAGATTGTGGATGGATGAGGGAATTCTTTATCTGAATTAAAACTAAATTAACCTTGCTCTTTAAAGTTCTCTGTCAAGAGAGGAGCCCATCACCCTCAGCTTCTCCATCAGTCATTGATTTCAGTGTGTTTCTTAAAATTAGAAGTTCCACTGATTTTAAATGGAACTTACTGTACACAGCTGTGCAAGAGGCTGCAGACATGCAGAGTAATTTTTTTTACCCACCTCGATCCAATACAGGGAGAGGTGGGATACAAATAAATATTATTATTATTATTATTATTATTATTATTACACATTTTCTCAGAAACAAATTCCCTTTGACTTATAACACTCACTTGTGACAGGAAGCTAAATGGTGCATAGATCTAGTCTTAGCTGATTCAATCACTAACAGAGCAAAAGGACAAGAATAGCTATGGCTTCATGGGGAGGTGCGTAACATGAAAACAAATTTGTACTGAAATTTGATAGACAACACATACCCATGTGGGGGGATCACATTAAATAAATAATAATAATAAATCATTTATTTATATCCCGCCTTTCCTTGGAGATCAAGGCGGGTTACATAATGATAAACTATACAATAAAATACAAGATATAAAAACAGTAACAGACAAAGTTAAAAATACAAATTACAAAACAACAAGACTAGCTAAAGTACAAGTGCAAAGGAGGGGGGGAGAAGGAGCATTACAGCGTCTGGGGGAAGGCTTGTTTGAAGAGAAAGGTTTTTAATCTCTTCCTAAATAGATCGGGGGAGGTGGTCGAGCGGAGCTCGTCGGGAAGAGAGTTCCAACGCTGCCGGGCCGAGATAGAAAATGCCCTCCGTGCAGTCATAGAATGTTTAGTATCTGGAACCCTCAAGAGTAGCTTCCCGACCGATCTGAGTGTGCGGAGCGGATTATATGGGGAGAGGCGGTCCTTCAAGTACCCTGGGCCCAAGCCATTTAGGGCTTTATAGGTTATAACCAATACCTTGTATTGCTCCCGGAAGCGAATAGACAGCCAATGTAGATCCTGCAGGACTGGTGTTATATGGCTGGTCCTGGAAGATCCAGTGACCAGCCTGGCTGCCATGTTCTGCACTAGTTGAAGCTTCCGGGTTTGGTACAAGGGTTGCCCCATGTAGAGCGCATTACAAAAATCCAACCGAGAGGTTACCAGAGCATGTACCACTGTTTCAAGGTCCCCCCGGCCCAGGTAGGGTCGCAGCTGGCGTATCAGCCAAAGCTGATAACAGGTACTCCTGACTGTCGCATCCACCTGAGATGTAAGGTGGAGCGACGAGTTGACATTAGTCAACTAGGGCAGGGGATACTTTCCTCCAGTCTCTGAAACTGTACTAATGTAGCCATTTCTACTGCTGCCATCACCATTTGTCACATCACAACCAAAACAGTGGTCTTTCTGCTGGTGGAAAAATGATACATGGGGAGTGCACACCTCGTTTCCCAGCGGAATTGTGTTCTTGACAGCCCATTGGGAGCACAGTTCTGCTAAGAAACAAGGTGTGCATTCCTTACACACCATATTTCCCATTAGAATCACTAGGGTTTTGACAACAGTGGGCCAGAGCAGGGCACAAATACGGCCAGGACTACATCTATGTCCTCTCTGTAACATTTCATTCTTAAACACACATGTTGAAGCTCAGTGCTTTTAATTTTACAAAATTGTGCCTTTAGATAAGCATGACTACAGCAACCTTTCATAAAAGGAGCCCCGCAAGATCAGAACTAAGGCCTATCTAGTCAAGCATTCTATTCATATAATGGTCAACCAGTTGCCTATGGGAAGCTCATAAATCGAAACATGAATGGAGCATCACTTTTTTGCTTGTGTATGCCAGTTACTGTTTCTGCTACTACAGTGGAGATACGTCCATCATAAATTTCCACCTATAACCCCAATCTGATATTCTCCAAGACATTTTGGCCTATAACTCTCGTAAACCCTGATCATTGCCCATGGTAGCTAAGGACAGCAGGAGATTTTGTCTCAAAGATATGGAGAACATCAGGTTAGGGAAGCTGGACTAGAATCACAACTTTTAATCTAGGCATAGGGAAAATGTGGTCCCTGGGCCACAAGCAATCCCCCAACCCCCACACATAAAACAACAATCCCAAATTAGTAAAGAAGTACTAAACTTTTTTAGGGAACCTTGTGACAAGTTAACAAGAATCAGCATGAAATATGAATATACAGTAATCCACCACCATCATCATTAAAAATCTTGAAATGGGAAATAAAGGAGAATACACTGAAAAGACAAGATAGCATTTGTATAGTGCTTCAAAAACAAACAAAAATGTAAGACACAGGAAATATGCCATTTTTATGTTTAAAAACTAAAAAGTTTAATATGAACAGTTGTTTTTAAAACACAACACTAAAAAAATATACAGTACCAATTTCTCTGGAAATAATGATTCTATGAAGTATGAAGATAGTTTTCTTTTCATAAAAAAAGTGAAGTATTTGTTGAGACATTCTCATCTGTCTCAGTTGGTCTTACAATCCCTGTACATAGCTCAAAACAAGATTAGGTTGCTTAAGACAATTGCTTTCAATTGTGGGCCTAACTCTTCACTGGGCTGAACCTAACAGATTCAAATTTCCGTTCATGCAAATCCTTCCCCACATTTTCTCCATGTCCACTTCCTGATGCTGCCCCCTTTTCATCCTTTTTCTATGCCATACCATCTCCAGCTTCCGTGATACACTTTTAGATGGAGTGTGACACAATGAGAAGAAGATGAAGAAATTGGAAAGGCCGGTTGTATGAACAAAGTTTGGCTTATGCTTCTTGGGGTCTGTGCTACTATCTATCGCAGTGGTCTTTACTTCGGCACACTTACTCAAAGAATCCAAAATATAAACCTAATTATGATCAGACAGTTCTCAGAAAATGTCATTATGGCAGGTACATGACAACTACTGGACTCCAGTGTTCTATCAAAATGTGTCTAAAAGAGTTTCTAAAGGGAAGGGCAAAAAAACCAACCACATCAACTAGCAATGGAGCATACCTTTGCTGTTATGAGCCTTTATGTTGATTCCAAGTTATGGCAACCCTATCATAGGGTACGGTACACTCAGGCCGTCTGGGAGATTTCTACTTTAGATCAAACTAGGCAGATGGTTACCCAGAGGGCATTTTCTTCATCTGCACCCAGATGGTGGAATCACCTGCTAGAAGAGATTTGTCAGCTCAAGCTACAGTACTATCTGTACTTAAATAAGCAGTAAAGACCAGTCTCTTCCAGCAGGCCTATCCAGATTATTTTGAAATTATGGATTTTAAAATATTTATTGATGGATTTTAATATGTATTGGTTTTATGTGCTCTTTTAACTGATGTTATGTGCTTGTTGTTATTCCCTGTCTCACTCCATCTGGAAAGGCAGGTAAGAAATTGTCATGTTGTTGTTGCTCTTGGGGTTTTTTGGCAAAATTTAATCAGAAGAGTTTGCTATTGCCTTTCTCTTGGGCTAAAAGTGTGTAAAATGCGCTCAGGATCACCCAATGGGCTCCTGTCTGAGAAAGGACTGAACTCTGATCTCCCAGTGTCCTATTCCAGCAGTCCAACCACTACCCCACATTGTTTTGGGCTTACTATTAGGGCCTGGGAAAGGGCATAATGTTTTATCCCTTTGCACTTACATAATATAGCACATCTAACCAGCCAATTATGTGCTATAACCAACCTGGCAGATTCCAGATGTTTTGTATGAAACTTCCAGACGGTTGGTCATTTGGGGATATTTTTAATAATTTAAAGTGTTTTTAGTTTAAAATGAATGTGCTAATAACATGTGATTAATAGTGTAATTAACTGTAATAATATCATATCATGCTTTCTTAAATTAACTTTATAATATGCGTTTAGAAAAAAAATTACTGTGCAGTGCTCCCTAAAAAATTCAGTGTTAACAAATTGATTTCTTTTGACAATTTAACATTAATGTGTGAGTGTTAAAATTTACATTTCCATACTCAGACTATGTATTCTGGAGAGTACTTCCATGCACATATGCCCACCAGTTGAATCAGTGAAGGTACTTGATGGTTTTACATTTTGAGGTTTGCAAAGCATTTTAAAGAAGTAGTAATTATATCCCAGAAAAAGAGAACAAGTATATAAAGTCTGTCAACTCTGGAGAAAAATAAGAAAGTTACAGTTTTCAGTGTAAAGCAAGATGCAAATGTTTGTTGAATAATTCAAGAAGTAGAAAAGTATGTGAAACACTAACCTCCTGGGAATCCTTTATGAACACTTCATGTATTTTAGAGACGTAAATCTTAGGAAGAGTAGCTATGTCCATAGCCAGTGAAGCTGAAGGCAGTGTGTATTGTAACTCTCTCAGCCAGAGAAGACAGATAACTATTTTGGCTCATATTACCAGTGATGAGACTATGTCTAGCTCTGATTTTCCACAGAATCTACAGTCTTGGCCTATCCCAAAAACATTTAAATGTGCTATACTATAGATTCCTCATCCTGATTTCATTTTCTCTTTGCTTTTTCCTCACATCCCAGGTCATATCACTGCTAACGGTCATCATTGATAGATGCCTACAAGACCATTCATTTTGCTCTTTCCAAGTTTAATATTTCTGTTTAATCCTGGAGATTTTCCCCTCCCACTTCACTTCAGTCCACAAAGAATAATCTCTTCCTTGCTTTGATTTTTTGAATATGTTTCTTTATTCTTCAGGTTATTTTTTTCCGGAGAAACCAAATAGTGTCTAATATTACATTGGTGAGTCTAAAGAGGAAGTAGCAGACAATAAAGGATAAAGTCAGAAATGGCCTCAAAAAAGACAACAAGGAGTGTTTGGACTGAAATGAAAGCCATGATATGGAAACAATTGTTGTGGAAGTGGGAGATCTTATTCTTTTAAAAAGAATTTTTTAAAAAATAGCATCCCATGGTTTTAAAGAACTCCTGAATTCCTTGTCAGACTTAACTCAGTTCACTACCACTTTACTGTTGGGGTGTGTGTGTGTGTGCGCGCGCGCGCGTGTGTGTGTGTGTGTGTTTTATCATGACACAATTTTTAAAGCAACATTTAAATTATCAATTTTGAACAAGCTGTACAGGTATTAAAGCAAGGCTGCAAACACATTATAAATATTGCACAGTATCATTCAGGAACAGAGCAAAAAAATGTTCACATAGGAAGAATGAAAGGAGACAAAGTCCGATATGCTGTGTAATGGTCCAAAACTTTTATTTCATAAAGTCCACTTCTATAGAGAGTACAAGTGCAACTCCAGAAATAAAGGTTTTCAACCATCACACAGTACGTGGGATTTTGTCTCCTATCATTCTCACACAGTAACATTCCCACAGGCTGCATGCTCAACCACCCTAATTATGCAGCTCCCACCACTCTCTCAAAGTCAAGCAAAATTCATCAACACAGCACTGGTGACAAAAGAGAAAAGTTAATTCTCCCTTAAGAAAAATGTTTTGGGGGTTGTTGTTGTTGTTTTAATTCTGAGACATTAAAAAAGTCTCGAAGGACATGTGCATCTATGGCTATGGTTCCTGTTGGGGGCTGGGGGTTCATCACTCCTTCAGTGATATATATTGTGAGTCAGACTGCAATGTTTGTATACTGAATGACTTCAAGATGGACAAGAATGGCAAAGGAAATTTTGCATCAGTGAAACAGAATTTATGCACCAAAATGCTGTAATAATACAACTCTAAGGGAAAACAACAGCAACTGAACTAACACAGGAACAACAAAGCAAAACTCCCACCAGGAAAAAGTTAAAAGCATTTGTAATGTTGGTGAACTAAAATGAATTGGTTTTATACTTGTGAATGTTCATTTTATCTCAAATATATTTCTAATGAGTAAGCCAGATGCTAAGTTGTGTGTTATATATAAAAATGTCTATGCATACACACGTGTGTCGCTCTCATTTTTAACTCTATAGCCTAGGATTCTGATCAATCTAATGATGTTAGTACCAAATTCTATTAGCTCTTTTCTGACAACCATATTTGCATTGACCTTCATCTTTCCACTTGGTCTGAACTCCAGGCAAGAAAGGAGAACTATGTCCATGACAGCCCCCATATCCTGTCTGCAGCCTCATCTAATATCTTTAATAGCTTGAGGCTTCTTCAAGAAGGACTTCCTGCTTCCAGGGTAACAGGAAAACATTTTTGAACAAGCAGTAGCCAGTCTAGCTCTCACTCCCTACAGGTGGGAGAGGACCACTGTCTGTATAGAGGAAGCTCAGGAAAATGGGAGGGACAGCGGAAACGCAAAGAATGTAAATCCTATGCTGATGCAAGCTAACAAAAGGATGCAAGAGTCTGCAAGAGTATGAAGAAATGACAGTAAAATTAAAACAAGAAATGTGGAAAAGGATTAAAGAAAAGAGAGATATGGGCTGTAGCTTATTGCTGCCAGGAATCACAATGGCTAAAACCGTTGTGGAACTTTTAATTTTGCTCTCTTGTCCCTTTTATGAGTCACAAGTGCTGCACAACAAAAATAAGTCAAGACTATGGTGCCCTTCAATGTTCCAGAGTGTTATTCCTGTTATATACTGTTTTTAAAAGTCACTTGAAATGTGCACTTGAAAAAGAAATGCAGTCTTTAAAGAATGAAATGGAAGTTCATGAAGTGGTGGGAGAGCAGTTTCTGGGAAGAGGAAGGGAATATATTTACTGGAACCCCACCTCTTTCCTCCTTAGGGTCAAGATGTTCCAGAAAGTGTTGTTATCTGTTTTCACGAGAAAGGCTAGATCCCATGCTACACAACAGTAACATATGCATAGGTATTGCCACAAAAATAAGTATATGGTATGGTGCTGAGCTAGTTGGCCATTGTTAGGTTTTGTTTTGGTTTGGGATTTTGGGGGCAAACAATCACTTCTTCGTTTTTATGTTGTGCTTCTGAGATTAGCCAGAACACTGAAGTAGGGTTAGTTTTGTTTTTTGTTTTTAAATCACCTTTGAAGATGACAGTTCGGGGAATTTAAAACAAAGTTGCTTCCTTCTTAGTGCTATAAATATATTTCCTGGCTTTTCTCTTTGATTCGTTCCTTCACAAATCTACCTTTCAACAGCAGCTGCTGGTGGAGCGATAAATCTGCTCCAGGTTGCAGTCCAAACTGTTTTTAAAAATCAATCTGAATTTCTAAACCTTATCCTCAAAATAGCATCTTAAGTGCTTCCTTTAAGGTTTGGCCTAAAAACTGAGGCAGGACTCACTGTTTCTGCTGACTTAGAAGCTACCAGCTACTATTACCTTTCTTCACTCCAACAAACCATATTTTCATTTGCTGTTGTCTGAGCAATCTTGCATCCCCCCACCCCACCCTCATACAGACACACATACACACAGTTTGATCTCACATCATGCTTTGAGCAACGTGGACCAACTGGAGGCAAAGTTTGGTATCTCATAATGAAGGACTTAATCCATCCTTCACATAAACAGCATGGAGCTGCCACTGTGGAAAAACCTGCAGAGTTTTCTCTCTGGGTTTGGGAGAGAAATAAATAGGTATCAAATATGCTGAGGGAAAGAAAGTGTCAAATGAATGGTCTCTTAGTGAGAGTAAACACGTGACCATCCCCATTGTAAGTCGTGGAGGCGGGATCCTGGCACTGAGGATCTTACTTTAAAAAAATCATCAGGGGGCAATGAAACAGATCAGTGACTTACTCCATAAATGCAAAAAAATATGGAATAAGGGGTGTCCAACAAGCATTTTTCACTGACTGAATAGCTCCCATCTACTAATTCCTGAATAGGTAGGAAGTTGTTTTCTCCTCCCTCTGCATACCCCTCCATGCATCCACAAAATTTGCAGGACAGGGTTGAGAAACTGAGAAATCACAAACGTCTTAAGCAAATTATTGTAGCCCTGAAGCTCCCTGCATTACAAGACTTGGAGATGACTCCCTGGATTTGCTGTGGGCAAAAATCTTATATTTTAAGCAGAGATTCATTTTTGTGTCAGTCAAGTGGGAAAATGAAGCAATAGGTGACCTCTTTATTGGTCTTGCTATTATCAACTATTGTGCACTACTTAATAATAATAATAATAATAATAATAATAATAATAATAATAATAATTTTATTTATATACCGCTTTTCTTCAAATCAAAGCGGTTAACAACATCTATGCATACAATACAAAACATCATAAACACCAAAATTACACATTAAAACCACAATTAAAACCACATCTCATGCCAGCTCAACAATGCTGATGGGGGGGGGGAACACATCGGGTATCAGGAGTCAGGGGTATGCCTGCTTGAAAAGGTGTGTTTTTAACCCCTTTTTAAATTGGTTCAGTGAGGTGGCTGAGCGGAGCTCATCGGGAAGCAAGTTCCAGAGGATGGGGGCCGAAGTAGAAAAGGCCCTCCTGGTGGTGGTAGCTAATCTAACCTCTGGAACCCTTAACAGTTGCTTCCCGGTTGATCTGAGTGTGCGGGACAGATTGTACGGAGAGAGGCGGTCCTCCAAGTACCCTGGGCCCAAGCCATTTAGGGCTTTATAGGTAATAACCAACACCTTGTATTGCGCCCGGAAGCGAATAGGCAGCCAATGAAGGTCTTTAAGGACCGGTGTTATATGACTGGTCCTAGGTGTATTAGTGACCAGTCTTGCCGCCATATTCTGCACCAATTGCAGCTTCCGGGTATGGTACAAGGGTTGCCCCATGTAGAGCGCATTGCAGAAATCCAACCGAGAGGTTACTAGAGCATGTACTACAGTTTCAAGGTCCCTCTGGCCCAGGTAGGGATGCAGCTGGCGTATCAGCCTAAGCTGATAACAGGTGCTCCTGACCGTCGCATCCACCTGAGATGTAAGGTGAAGCGACGAATCAAGGAGCACCCCCAGAACGTGATCCCGTTCAGAACAGGTGGAACCACCGCCATCCCCGGGCCAGGGGAGCCTTTCACGAGTACTTCCATTTTCTCTGTATTCAGGCTGAGTCTGTTTTCCCTCATCCAGCCCATTACCAACTCCAGACAAGCAACGAGAGGGGAGATGCCATCCTTGGTCACTGAATCAGTCGGAGACATAGAGAAGACTATTTGGGTGTCATCAGCGTACTGATAACCCCGCGCCCCATGCCTCCGGATGATCTCTCTCAGCGGTTTCATGTAAATGTTAAAAAGCATGGGAGACAGGATGGCTCCTTGAGGGACCCCAGATGTAAGGGCCCTCTTATCGGAGCACACGTCCCCCAGCTGCACCATATTTAACTTTAATTTGTGTTGGTAGGGGCTGCTATTTAGTAATGGCAGTAGTACCAACAACAACAACATAAATTATTATAAATTATTATGCACTGTGGGAGCCAAACTTGGAGCAGGTAGAATAGAGACATTGAAATCCATGGGAAAAGTGAGTCATGACTAATCTAAATCACATGGATTTCAATTGGTTTTCTCTAAGCCTGTGGTAGGGTGCATCTACACCGTAGAAATAACACAGTTTGGCACCACTGCCCTGACTCCATCTTACAGAATCCTGAGATTTGTAGTTTGGTGAGGCACCAGAACTCTGTGGCAGAGAAGGCTAAAGACTTTGTAAAACTATCAAGATTATATAGAATGGAGCTACAGCTCAAAATGGTGTCAAACAGCATTAAGTCTAACACAAGAGCTGTATATTATTTAAGATGTATGCATGGCTGAGGAGGCAAATAATTCTCATTGTTTTCCTTTAACTGTCTGAAAGCTGCCACCATTACCCCACACAAAGTAAGCAGATCGCTTTGTTTCTGGATGACTAGCAACATCTCTAGCTTGCGATAGCAGTGCCCCATTCACTTCAATTAAACTATGCCATCAGTAAGATATTCAAACATTTTAAGCTGCAGTCCTAATGAATTAAAAGTAAGCCCCACTGAACCCAATGGGACTTTAGGTGTGAAAATATTTAAGGCTGCACAATAAATCAATGGACATTTGATTTATCTATGAAATCAAAAGTATAAAACCATTATAAGTTAATGTACAATTATTAGAACCAGTTATGGCAAGAGACTGTTCAGACATTTCAAAAGAAATACAATCCACACCTAGAATGAATTTTGCAAAGAAAGTACCTATGGACAGAAGAAAGGATAACAAATTTGAAGTATTGATCTTATGCCCTTAAGCTGTTAATACTCTGAATTATTTGATTTTATTTAGCATGCAGGATTAGATATAGATACAATGTTCTCTGAGATTTTTAAATGCCTGGTATGTTCAGTGACAAATGTCCACATTCTATTATGCTTAATATTTTGACTACAGTTTATTTCATCTGTGATCAATTCATAATATAACCGTGTAACATTGAAAAAATTGAAAAAGCCCAGCACCTTACCCTTTAAGTGTGGATCCCAAATTCATTTGATTCCATGTCATGCATTCAAGCTGTGAGGTCATTTGGTATAAATTGTCGCTGTTATGAAAATATTTAAAATTAGAACTAACGTTATATGACTTGGTTTAAACAGTTTCTTTTACAAAGAAGCAATATTCTTAATTTTTTTAATTCAGAAAAATTGCAAAGCAGTCCAAAATAATTTCTTACTTTACTAACTCATATTCCTAATATGAAGAAAGAAAAGTTATAAAGAAGAAAAAATTAGAGGAAAATGCAGTGTGTCCATAAAATATTGCAAAATAATCCTCAAAACATTACACACATATATATGGCCATATCCAATAGTATCATTCCACTAACTGACATCTAATCTGCACTTCAGAAATAATGCTATTTGACTCTGCTTTAATTGCCATGGCTCAATGTTATGCAATTCTGGGATTTGTAGTTTGGTGGGGCACCAGAGCTCTCTGACAGAGAAGGCTAAATATTTCACAAAACTACATATCCCAGGATTCCATAGCACTGAGCCATGGCAATTAATGCAGTCTCAAACTTAATTATTTCTGCAGTGCAGATTAGACCTTTGATTATCCAGAAATCCTGTTTGTTTGGGTTTTTTTTTTTTTAGCAAATTCTGCTTCATAAACCACTGAGCATAGAATTGCATATAGGTTTTAACTAGTCATGGCTTCATTATGCTAAATATTGCTTGCACTTGATCCGATGGTTGCTTCAGTAGAATTTGCACCAAAAAAGAGGTGGAACAATTCCACATTGTACATTTGCAGCTAGTGTTACATTTGATGGAACTCTAAACTGATTTCTGTAAAGAAGAAAAATATTATTATATTCAGTTCAATTATTTATAGACCCATAACGGCAACTTACTGCTATGAGGGTAGATGATTTTTTTTTTTACTCTTTAATGAAGACAGCATTACATAGTTAATTAGCTGAAACAGCTCTAGGGATAAGTGATTAATGGTGCTACATAAAGTAACCTGACACCAAGTGGAGGGGGAACAGAGAGTCTGAACTTTCAAGGGGGCTCAACCATGTGTGAACAGGCTCTGAACTCTGCAGACTCCAATGCTTTCTCAAAATGGTTCATTACTATTTACCCATTAGTAGCAGTAGTAATAGTAGGAAAACATTCAAAGACAACATCTTTTTAATTTTAATATGATATAATATCTGCTTTTAAGATAATGGCAAACATTCTTTAAGAATATATAGAATATAGTTGCAGGCTATGGGAGGGGTGTTGGGGGGGGTGTTACACTTTTGTCTTCTAAAAATGGGTTAGGAATATGTCTTTTGCACTATTTTCTATAAAGAAATCATAGAATACTTTGAACACTTACACATACACACAGAGGAGTATACACATGCAGATACATAAACCAAGAAACAAAGTTAAATGACCTCAGTTGCAAAGTATGTGTAATATCATTTGTTATTACCCCTGAATGCTATTATTCATCAGTGTGTCTGAACTGCTATTATGTGACTACAATGTCCTGCATATCAGCACAGAAATTGCTAACTCTCCTGCAGTTTCCCCATTTGCAACAGCAGCTCGTGCTGGTCTGTGCCACTACATTTTGCAATTCCATGAATTCTTCCTGTAATGTTGATGTAATTAATTCCTTCAGGGCCATGATTTTTATTAGAAGTGCCAGACCTGTGCATTTACAGCAGGAGATTTCCCTTTAACTTTATTCCGTTTGACAGTTCATTTATAAGAACCCCTCCACAAGATCCCTTTTTTTCTTCATTTGCTTTTTTCATCAAGTAATTCACTTACTCATCTTGTCATCAGCCAAAAGCCACTCAGGTTGCCAGGACTGAACCCTGAAAAGACTCCTATAACTTTATACGTTGTATGGTTTTTATAGTTGTACAGTGTGGGCAATTTTGCTGGAGGCATTTTTGTCTTTATGAGGTTCTACAATGACATGAGAAGCTGCACCAGGTGTAATTTTCCCTTGTCTAAAGAAAAATAAAATAAACCAAAACACTACTAGATTTGTATATAGCTTGTGGGGGGCCACACTGGCCAAACAAATAAGTCAGTATTAAGACAATTTTCAACTCAAGAAATAGTTGCACTATCAAAGAACATGAGAAGAACCTAAAGGATAAGCCTGATCCAGAATTCTGCTTCCTAAAGGGACTAAGCAGATGGCTCTGGGAAGTCCACAAGTAAGGCATAAAGGCAAAAGCTCTGTTCCTCCTGAAGTATTTAGTGACAGACTGCTTCTGAACATGGAGGCTCTCCATAAACATCATGATATATAGCTACATATAGACATATGTTGTGTGTAATTTATATTCCTCCTCCTTCAAATCTGTCTAACCTAGTGTCTGTTACATCACTTGGAAATAAATTCCACAAATTCACTACTCTGGGGACCCTGGAAACTGTGAGACTCGACAGATGGGTGGCCTACAGCCACCCCTTTTTGCCACAGATCATTGCCGCAGCAATCAGACACTGCAGCAATGATCCATTCCCTGTCGAGAGCAAAAAGAAGCTACCAAAAGCAGGTTCTTGGAAGGGGTGCCATGATAGCGCTCACACACCATCATGATGCTCCTTGTGCGGAGCACCGTTTGGGCGCTCTGATGCCCATGCGTCATCATGGCACGCTCCGTGTGGATGGGCACGTGCCAACATGGCACATGGGCAGCAAAAGTAGGGCTGGGCACATGTGGACGCCCAGCCCTACCAAGCCCTACTTTTGGCCCCAGGCTAGTACAAAGTGCCGGTCTATTTAGGGCCTGTGTTACATGTGTCATTTACCTGGTCATTTTTATCACAATATCATGGGAGAATTAAATTCAATTGTTCTCTCAAGATTCCTTGGTAAAAATACTAGTTGTGAAATGTTTCACAGTTCAGGCGATCACAGCACTGCTGTTACTGAGAAAGCTAAAATATTTTCTACACACTGGAATGCACTGAAGCACTCAGGGCTGTGCCTAATTGGAGTCCCTTCACAGATTGGTCAATGTAATAAGGAGATGGGAGTGGAACACCTTCCAATACCATCTCCTATCCTATTGCAAGCATTCTCTGACCTTCTGGAGTAGATCTGTGTACTGGAGGGAATTATTGGAAATTTCATCCTTCCTTGTCCCTGCTGATAGAAGCTGACACTGGTTCAAAGAAACTTCCATCAGCAGAAAGACATCACCTTGATACAACCTTCAGTTAATGTATATTTGTTCAACTTACATTTTGGTTTAATTCCATGTTGATGACTTACTTTGATTAGTTACAGCTGCCTATTTGTTTAGAAAGTTCCAGATATTATGTATCTTTTAAAAATTTCTGTGAAATTGTTAATGACCATAATAAATCTGCACATTCATAAATGTAATGATGCATTTATGAATAGACTCCTGGCAATCTATCTGACTGAGTAACCCCCAATTTTATTATTATGCTGGGGGGGGTCTCTGTTTTCTTTAACTATACTGTTCATAGTTTTCTAAACTGTTATCATGTTTGCACTTAGCTGTATTTCTAAACTCAAAAGCATGGAATGTTTTGGCCTTTCCTCACAGAGAACTTGCTCCAGTTCCCTGAAGTTTTGGCTGCCCTTTTCTTCACCTTCCCTCACTGTGCAATATTATACAGGCATAGCAGTGACTCTGTAGTTAGGGAGAGTGATGTTTTCAATATTCTAGTATTATAAAGCCTACAAATTAACTACCTTACTTAAACAAAACAAAAAAGTGATCTGGTAGGGAGAGTGTTTCACTGGGAATTGAAATGTCCAGGTTATAGTCCCCATTCAGCTCTGAAACTCACCAATTGACCCTGAGCTGGTCATTCTTTCAGAATGACTTGCTCACAGGTTACTCTGCCCTGAGTTCATTGAAAGAGAGGCAGCATATAAATCTAACTAACTAAATGTAATTAATGAATTTAACTCATCATACAGTCAAAACAATGTGTCTTGTCAATATGAAATTTGGCATAAAAACCCGGCTTAGTGAGGGATGCAATCTAACCAAATTTCAAAAATGCTGATGATTAATGGTTGAACTGCACAGCAATTTAAAACATTTGTTACATGTTATAACTATGATGACCGTACTGTTTGCAGCAATTTTGTGCCCTCGGAAAATATATCTTAGATTATCTTGTTAGATGAGATACTTCATGGACATGCTTTTTTCTGGCTTTATAACAATCTGTTTTCCTTAAGCTATGAGGTTTTAATCAGTCATTTTTTTAATGACAAGGCTTGTGACTCATGTCTGTTTTGTAGTTTGAAGTATCCCTTATGGAGTTTGCTTCCCAAAATAAAATGATTGTTGTGAGAACAAGCAGCCTACAGCACTAGAAGAGAACAAATGGGGGAAAACAAGCTGCTACAAACCATATTATTTATGAAGTGCTGCTATGTGACTCTTGGGGAGAGATGCTGCCTTGTGCTCCTGTATGTGAAATGTTGATAGGTGTTAGTGTGTCTTTGTGTGTTATATGCTAATGCATTTGTTTGCATGCAAAATATTGTTTCATGTTTTCATGGATGAAATACTGCATGGAATCATAAGACCTTTACAATGTAAATCTGTTTGCGTTCCCTCCCCCCATCTTTCCCCATCTCCTCCTTACTGCTACGGCACCTTTTGCAACACCTTGCCTAAGAACAAATTCTGGAGACCTCAAAGGCTTCCATGTATGTTTGCATGTTTATTGTTTGTGGTAGTGGTATTATCCTAATATGGATTTTGATTTTTGTCTTATGTCCAACATGACTGCCTCCATCTTCTGTCTCACAAAATTATCAATTTTGGTGGAAAGTGCAGCTTCAAAAAAGTCTTGTCTGGCAGATTGGTATGTATATGGGTGGTCAAACAATCTCAGATAGATAGATAGATAGATAGATAGATAGATAGATAGATAGATAGATAGATAGATAGACAGACAGAGGATTAAGTCCCATCAATTGCATTGCTGGTTATTTCTGATTTCTATTTCTATTCCCTCATTAACCATAAAACCAGACCATTCCTGGAAGATCCCTATTGTTTTTAATTTATGAGGGACCAGAACACGGCTCCGTGACACCATGTTTGGTGTTTTCTCTGCAATCTTTTTAAAATACTCTGTGTTACATAATATAGCCAAATATCACTTAAAATTGGTTTATAGCTGAGAGTAGAAAAGAATGCATTCTTGGAATGAATAGCTCTAACCGGGGAGAAAATTATTCCAATTATTTTCAACTGAATCGCCCAAATCACACTAAAACACACACACACACACACAAAATACTACAAAACTCATTCCTTCTGTTAAGAGATGTTTGTAGAAAGAAGAGGGTTCGGGAAAGATATTAATATCCATTGGAGTGAAATAAAAGGAAGTTAAGGGAGGGGACCTGAAAGAAAACTAGCAGTAGATTATAGAGCGTTTGTTTTGGCCTACGTTGCAGCCTATGAGTACTTGACCTTAGTGCAGAAAGGGCTATAACCTGAGCTGCAACTCCTCCACTCTTAGAGTCTTTGCAAGTGTGACTCAGTAAATTTTCAGCATTAAACATGTTTACTACATCCAACTGTATGAAGTTCACAATTTCATTTAACTGAGCAACAACTCAGTTAATTATAGAGCTGTACTAACAGCCCCTAAGGGGCAGCATGCAGCCGCTCCTTTACTGGCCAGATCGGGACCATGACCACTGCATGCCACAGCTCTGATCCGGCCTCTGGAGGGCAGAAAAAGGAGCCACAAAATACAGCTCCTCTTTGCACCTTCTGAAAGTCGCCACAGCCATGGCGGCAGAGCTTTGTGATGCACTTTTGGTGCTGCATCATCTAGATGCAGCGCTAGGGTCACACCATGATGCCGTGCACTGTCTAGAATGTTGCACACCATAATGGCATGAGGGGGGTGGTGTCACGCATCAAGTGTGTGGACGCTCCACTGTGACTCCACCCACAGGCTGGCACTTTGTTCCCATCTGTACCAGGCCTATGTCAGCATTTCTTCACTTTCTCTGCCTGGCCTACATACTTCAGTACAATATTCCTGATGGTCATGTATGCTGTTGTAACTACGATTGTCTGGTTGTACTAACACACACTGGTTCTGGTTATTCCTCTTCCTCAAGGGAGAAGGAAATATTTTTCCAAGTAGAGTATTTCCTGTGTGATTGATAAGAGAACCTAAATCTTTCTTTATAACTGATGCCCCATAAACCTTATCAAATTTACTCAGATCAGTTTGGTTCAGTGGGACTAACAATTTCATTTAGGACTGTAGCCTTAAAAGTATAGATGCTAACTATATTTACAGGGAACCACAATTTGTTAACAGAAAAGTGTTAAGAGATCTCACACATTTCATAATAAGAGTAATTAGAAACAGTATCTGTTCATCCACTGTACCTTTTTACAACCCAGATCTTCTTTGCCTTCAAAGGCAAAAAGACAAGAACTACAGAAGAGTCTGAAAGGCCCATAGATCACAGTGGGAAACACAAAAGGTGGGAGAATGTTTGCCCAATTTTCCTTTCCAGTTTCACAAGACTTCAACAGAGCTGGTTGGAAAATCCTTCCCAACAAAGCACTCTCTTTAACCTTCTTCACCCATTTGCTACAAAGAGTAAGGGTTTCCTGCATGTCTCTACCTTATACATGCTGTCTCTAAAACATTCCTCATTTACTCAATCACCCACTGTGGGGATGTATTTAAGTAACCAGACCATGTGACTAGAAGACCTTCCAGGTGTATTGGCAAGCACTGCATGAAGGGAGGCAAAGGTGAACCTCTGGACAACCTCTCACCAAGAAAACTCTATCAGGAAACAACCCCAGATAAAACCAAAGGCAGGACTAGAACACAAACAGAGAATAATCAAGAACAGAAGGTTGATCAAGGGCACAGAGGAACTCAAAAGATGGAAAGTCAAGCAGCAGACATATTCAGCAATGCAAACACTGTCTGACGCAGCACTACATATATTATAGGAGTGTGGAATGTGAGAAGCGTGAGCCAGGGGAAGCTGAGCACAGTAAAAAAGGAAATGGAATGCATAAACATAGCAGCACTAGGAATGAGCGAACTAAAATGGACAGGATTGAGTTATTTTGAATCAGACAGCTACACAATGTTCTACTCAGGAAATGAAAAGAAACAAAGAAACAGGGTACTTTCATACTAAGGAGGCATGTAGCAAAAGCAGTCAAAGGATACAATGGAAAGTCAGACCAAATCACATCAACAAGCCTTCAAAGAAAACATATAAATATTACCATAAACCAAGCATATGCACCAACCACAAAGGCAGAGGAAGAAGAAATTGAGAGATTCTATGACAAAGTCCAGGAAGAAATTGACAGCACACTAACACAGGATCTCAAGTTAATCATAGAAGACTGGAATGCTAAAGTTAATAGCAAACAGGAATAAAAAAACGTAGGAAGATTCAGACTCGGTATAAGTAATGAAGCAGGAGAGTGACTGAGGCCAACAATCTGTTCATTGCAAGCATCTTCTTTGTACAACCAGAGAGGAGACTATAGATTACAGTGTTAACTAAAATATGTCAACAAATATAGAAAACAAAATGGTGGCCAACAGACTGGAAGTGATCGATATACATTCCCATCCACAAAAAAGGAGACACAAAAGACTCCAGCAACTATAAGACCAAAGCATTAATTTCCCAGGTAAGCAAAATTATGCTCAAAATTCTGCAGCATAGATTCCATTCATACATAGAGAAATCCCAAAGGAGCAATCAGGATTCGGGAAAAGAAGAAGCACTAGGGACCACACTGCAAACATACAATGGTTAATGGAGTGCATCAAGGAATCCCAGAAGAAAATCAGCATGTGCTTTATAGACTATAGCAAAGCCTTTTGACTGCATAGATCACGAAAAGCTTTGGAATGCACTTAATGACATGGGAGTACCACTATATTTGATATGCCTCATGACAAATATGTATTTAGGACAAGAGACTACTGTTAAAACAGAATATGGAGAAACAGAATGCTTTTCAGTTGGCAAAAAGGTCAGACAAGGATGCATTCTGTCACCCTACTTGTTCAACTTGTATGCAGAAAATATCATACTAAGAGCACGCTTAGATTCAAAAGAAGGAGGAAGAAAAAAATAGGGGGAAGGAACATCAACAATCTAAAATATGTGGATGGTACCATACTACTAGTGGAAAACATCACAGACTTGGAACAATTATTAAGGAAAGTCGAAGAAAAAAGTGTAAAAGCAAGCTTACTGTTGAAGATAAAGAAAGCAAAAATAATGACCACTGAAGATCTACACAAATTCAACCTAAATAATGAGAAAATCAAAATAAACTTTCCCCATATCTTAGAAACCTTGATCAGAATGGAGACTGCAGTCAAGAAATAAGAAGACTAGGAATGGGAAGGGCAGCCATGAAAAACTAGACAAGATCCTAAAGTGCAAAGATATAGAACTGAGCATTAAAATTAGAATCGTACAGGCCATTATATTCTGCATCACTATACTGGATGTGAGAGCAGGAAAATGAAGAAAGCTGATAGAAAGAAAAGAAACTCATTTGAAATGTGGTGCTGGAGAAAAGTTGGGGGTACTGTGGACAGCTAAAAAAGACAAACAAATGGGTCCTTGAACAGATCAAGCCCAAACTCTCCCTAGAACCTAAGATGATGAAACTAAGGCAGGTTACAGACCACCAAAAAATACGTATGGAATACGTATTAGGGTTAGGAAGGGGCGGTGCTTCCGCACCCCCTAACCCTAGTACGTATTCCATACGTACAACATGGCGGTGCCCCTTCCACATGGGGGCCGCCATGTTTACGTATCAGACGCATAGCGTCCAGACGTGTCGCGGCGCCTATGACATCGCGAATGTGCCAGCCGCACCTCGCGACGTCATAGAGGTGCTGCAAGAAGGAGCTCCATTTTGGAGCTCCTTTTTTGCTCCACGCGGGAGCCGCGCGATGTGGCTGCTGCAGCTCCCTCACGGAGCAAGCGGCGGCGGCGGTCTGTAACCTGCCTGAGGCTGTCATATTTTGGCCACATCATGAGAAGACATGACTCACAAGAAAAGAAAATAAATGCTAGGGAAGATAAAAGGCAGCAAAAAAGAGGAGCCCACACATCAGATGGCTAGACTCAGTCAGGGAGGGCACAGGCTTGAATCTGCAGGACCTAAGCAGAGCAGTGGAAGACCGGGGGCTTAGGGGTGTCTCATCCATGGGGTTGCCATAAGTCAGGGCCAACTGAAGGCAATCAGCACTGACTGAAGACTGAGTGCAGGCTCTGTTGAGGTCCTCCTCTTCCTGAAACTTTTCTGTATTTAGCTAGGGCTTAGGCACTGCATGTAAATATGTTTGAATGTACCTTTAAATGTAATTACAGTCAGCACTCTGTATCCACAGATTCAGCCATCCATGGCTTGAAAATATTCAAAAATAATATACATTCCAAAAGCAAACCTTGTTTTGGACATTTTATATAAGGGACACCATTCCACAATGTTACTGTGCTTAATGGAACTTGAACCTCCACAGATTTTTATATCCAAGGAGAGTCTTGGAATCAAACCCCAGTGGATACCAAGAGCCTACTGTAAACCCATGGCCTGGGTCCAGACTACTTGAGGGATTGCCTCCTCCCATACAATCCTTCCCACACACTCAGGTCCTCTGTCAGGAACCTACTACAGCTGAAGAAAACCAGGCTGGTGGCAACTTCACAGAGGACCTTTTCAGTCACCGCTCCAAAAATGTGGAATGATCTGCCAGAGGAGATCCGCCAAATTACATCTTTAGAGGCCTTTAAAAAGGCAATAAAGACGGATCTCTTCCGGCAAGCCTTCCCAGACTAACCTCCAAAATGAGAACCTGAACTGTTCAACTATTCACTGTCTCTCCCTATAATAACCACTCCTGTAAATATTTTTCTGTGCTCCTAATTTTTGCTGCATTCTCTAGGCAACTGGATGTAATGGTGATACTGCTACTGTTATTATATAGTATCATGTTTTATTTGTATTTTAGCTCGAGGAGGAAGAGCTAGGGGATTGGGATCATGTTACTACTGTTTTTAAATGTTGTATTGGACTGTTGTTACCTGCCTAGATTTTCGAAAGGGAAAGGCGGGATATAAATAA
>NC_056522.1:284549433-284560316 GCF_019175285.1 Sceloporus undulatus | reverse complement strand
ATTATTATTATTATTATTATTATTATTATTATTATTATTATTATTATTATTATTATTATTATTATTATTATAGTTTTTGGCTATGAAACATGCATACTACTGTTTGCCTTACTTTATTAAAACTACTCTGAGAGACCCAAAACAGTGAGAGATGAAAGGGAAGAGTGTTGTTGATGTTGTTTCATGCCTTCTAGTCATTTCGAACTTCTGGCAACCCTAACACAAACCTATCATGGCATTTTATTGGCAAGATTTGTTCAGAAGAGGTTTGCCATTGCATCCCTGGGGGCATCCCTTTGTATCCCTGGGGCTGAGAGCATGTGACTTGCTCAAGGTCAACCAGTGGGTTTAAGGGCTGAGCTGGGAATTGAACCCTGGGCTTCAGAATCCTAGTCCAGCACTCATGCCACTATGCTACACTGGTGAAAAGACTCCACACTGGAGTCTTTTAGGTGCTTGCAAACACACTTGGAAGATTCTCTGGTCCCACGGTCTCGTTGCTTAGCTATATCCCCTCAATATGTGACTGAGCCAATGGGGAAAGTTTTAGAGGTGGCATTGTATAGAGTAGAGGCATGTGGGAAACCCTTACTGCCTAAAGCCCCATTTGCTCTGATAGCAAACCAGTGGAGGGGGTTAAAGAGAATGATTGGCTGGGAAGTTTTAATCAACAGTTATCAAGAGGGCCATAGTGTTCCCAACCCTGCATTGATAATTGTATTAAAATAACAACTTTTGAGAAACAAGCCATTGTGGTCTGAAGCAGTCCCTGAGAGGAACTGTCTTTCCAGCCAGACATTGAAACTTATTAGCTGTTATTCCAAGATGCTACCTTTCAGGAATTCACATAAATAAAACTATTTCTGTTTCTCTGATTTGCTCCTCTGGATGGTAATACCTTCCTCCTGTCAACTGTATGAAGAAAGCCACAATATGGTTACAGATTTCTTGCTGCAGCTCTCTGGAGCTATACTGCTTTCAAGTGTGTTGTTTTTATCTGAGTAGTATTATTACTTCCAAACATGTATTATTTTTGTGTTAAAGGATGGTGAGCTCTCCCTCTGGGGACAGAACTGTTAACCTTTAGAAAAACTGCAAAAAGCTGCTCAGAGCCATTTGCAAGCACCAAAATGCGTATGTGTTTAGGACAGGTTTATGAAACCTGTTTGTGCAACATAAATCTACAGAACTGGAGGAAACATAATGTGCAGCTTATATATGTTTGTGCCACAGCCTCTTTGTCAGGCCTGAAGGTATCCAGGAAATCGTTGTCATGTCTCTACAGCAGTCTAGCAGTTATTCTTTCAGAATCTTGCAAGACAAATCACTTGGATCATTCTTCATCTGCCCTTACTTTTAGCCCTAAACATTCATAATATTCCCTCCATGTCTTGGATACCTTCTGAAGAAGAAATCATAGTCAAATACTCTCAATCTGGTTCAGTCCCAGGGCCAGCAGAAAACTGGAGTAAATGAAACAGTGTCTCCTCCTTTCATGTCCAGGTTGTTATTCACTGAGTGGAAAATTTACCCGATTAGTGGGGGAAATTGTTTGCATTTACCCAGAAATTAATTTAAGTCAGTTCAGTGGGATTTACTCTCAGATAGAGTCCACCTGGTGCAGGGCTTGAGTGTTGCACTACGACTCTGGAGACCAGGGTTCGAATCCCCACTGGGCCATGTATCCCACTAGGTGACCTTGGGGAAGTCACATACTCTCAGCCTCTGGGAAAGGCAATGACAAACCTCTTCTGAACAAATCTTGCCAAGAAAACCCATGATAGGGTCACCATAAGTGGGAAAGGACAATAGCAACAAACAAAGTGTGAAAGGGCTTGCAATATGGCAAAGTGATGCAGTCACTGGCAAGCAAGCCAACAAGAATGCATGAGCAATTATACCAAAAAGGGGATCATATTCCATGAAAAGGTGTAGGAAATATTAAATAATGTCAGAGATAATTGGCAGAACTCTTTGAAGATGTGAAAAAATGCTGGCTTCCATTACAAATTGGACTAGGCAAGAAATGCTTTGGGTTAGCAGTTAAGGACTGGTGCACGATTCAATATTCAAAATTTACAAACTCAGAACAAATTTCATCAGAGGAAAAATGGTTTATTAAGATGAGAGAAGCTATGGGCCTGGACATTTTAGCATCCATTATGAGTGACACATCAAGAAAGTGTACAGAAGATAATTGGAATTGTTTTAAACTCTATGGAAATAAAAAAAAAGGCTGGAGTTTTGATTAATGATGATATATGGAATACAGTATTGGGGGGATCCTCCATCATTTGGAGGAATCAGAATTTATAATTTTTCCTTCAATTACTACCTCGTACTAATATTGAAAATTGGGAACAATCAAAAAGTAAAGGGACTATCCTACGGAATATATGATGTAAAGAGGAAATCTAGAAATTTTGTAATGATAAGGTGATTTCAACTGATTTGGGGAGGTTTATAATAGAAGACAGTTGACAATTTTATGTTATCTTTCTACGCTTGATGACAATACTATGTTATCTTTCTACGCTTGATGTTTGTTAGCTGCGCAGTTGGTCACAAGTTTGTTCTGGGAATAGACTACTATTTCTCGATTGGACTCTCATTAATTTAGTGTAACGAAGGAAGCCTGACACTATCTCAACTTCTGCCTTTCTCCAGCACTTGCTTGTATTGCTACACGGTATAGTGCTAGGCAATACTATTCCCAATATTATACCTATATTGCCACGCAATAAGATTCCCACTTCCCAGGGGCAGAAGATCCTGGGCTTCCCAGGATTTGGCGCCCTTAGACCCAAAGGCTTAGAAGGTGGGCATGGCCTCTCTAGGTTACAAGGTTCATTTGCACCTATAGGAGCCTAATATGAAGAGCCATGTTCTCCATCAGAGGTCTAAGGGGACCCTATAGAGCCATAGGATCTGGAGAGAAGATAGTCTCTCTCTCTCTCTCTCTCTCTCTCTCTCTCTCTTTCTCACACACACACACACACACACACACACACACAGTGCATCACTACAAGGCTTTCCCTACCCATGGTGACCCCAAAGCAAACCTATCCAGGGGTTTCCTTGGCAAGATTGGTTCAAAGGGGGCTGAGATAGTGTGACTTGCTCAAGCTCACCCATGGCCCGGTGGGGATTCAAACGCTGTTCTCCAGAGTCCCAGTCCAACAGTCAAACCACTACATGGGCTTCATGAAAGAAACCAGTTGGCAGTTAAGGAAGCAAAATCCTGGGATTTTCTGGGCAGGCTGTAGAGATGTGAAAGATTTCTTTGGCATTGTTATTGCAGGGCAATGTTCCCAGGCAGATAGGTTAATGCATTTGGGCCCTCTCTTTGTTGCCACATCTCTAACCTTGAGGTTAGAACAGACTCAGAAGTAGCAAAACAGCTTCTGGAACTGAGGGACCAGAACTTGGGGAAATGTATGGAATGCTTGCGACTACAGTTCCCAGAATCCCCCATCCAGCATAGAAGCTCCCTGTGCTAGCTGGGGGATTCTGGAAGCTATCAGCCAAAATGGTCTCTTTTCCAAGATTTGTGAGTAATACCCCATTTCTGCCATCCTCAAACAGATTAGGGAGCCAATTGGTTTAGCAGTTTGACTATCCACACTGGTTGACACCACTTTAACTGCCATGGCTCGATGCTATGGAATTCTGGGAGCTGTAGTTTGTTGTGGCACCACAGTGCTCTGACAGGGAAAGGTGAATGTCTCACAAAACTATAGTTACCAGAATTCTTTACCATTGAGTCATGGCAGTTAAAGTGGTGTCAAGATGGATTATTTCTGCAGTGTGGATGCAGCCTGAAATAAAACCTCCGAAGATCACAGTTCGAATCCCAGGTCTGGAAATCTTCTGGGCGAGTCCCACTCTCTCAGCCTTAGAGGAAGGCAATGGTTCACCTCCTCTGCACTACATAAAGTGCAGCAACAACAACAACAACAATAATCTGAAGAAATGTTGCCAAGAAAACGCTGTGAAAAGAATCACCATAAATCCCAGCTGACTTGAAAGCACACAACAACTTATCCGGATTGATGATGGTAAAAGCAACAAGCTCTGTGTAACAAGAGGTGCTGTGTGTGTGTGTGTGCGTGCGCGCATACATTTTCCTAGCTGCTCCAAGAGAGGTGGGATTGGTTCTAAGTTCACCAAAAGTTGAAGAATAGTTGGGGGAAAGAAGGAGGGGAGAAGGATTTGGTTCTGGCTCCTAAACAAACTCAAAAATAAACTCTCAGAGGGTTTCTCCTTCCATCGCAGCAGCTCAAAGATAAAATGACTACAGCAACTGCTCCCTACCTCTGCAACCTATCAAGTCTTGGGGCCTATAAATGTAGGGGCCCACAAAGTTCACAGGGATGGAAGTGTTTGCGTTTGTTTTGAAGCATCTGCATTGGAGGAACTCTCTGGTTTGACACCACTTTAACTGCCATGGCTCAGTGCTGTGGAATTCTATGAGCTGTAGTTTGTTGTGGCACCAGAGAAACTACAGCTCCCAGATTTCCAAAGCACTGAGGCATGGCAGTTAAAGCAGTGTCAAACTGGAGTGCTTCTCCCTCCGGTGTGGATGTAGCCTTTGTTTAAGAGCCAGGTCCTGGAGGGCTTTCTCAGCCAGTCACATTCTCAACTTGGGTTCCTCAATCATTAGGGAAATAAAGAAGAAAGTTCAGGGCAAGACCCCACATCTCCTGCAGCAAGCATGACTTATGGGGAGGCAACCAGCATCTGATTGGAATGAGGACAGGGGGTCCCCATTGGTTCCAAGCACACCAGGATTAAGCCAAAACCCCTACAACTGCCTTTGGACAAATCCAGCACCCTGCTATCTGGCGGTTTGAAATACAGGCTTCAAACAGTAGCATGGTCTATTGTCACAGTTGGTCTTTATCTCCAGGAAGAAGCAGCTTATGGGGATTCATTTAAAAGCCAGAATGTTGTCTTTCTCACAGAGACACACTGGCAGTTTTCAAGTGCCATGATTTCATCCTGTCATTCTGAGTTCATGGAAAGGATGGTCAACTCCCTTTCTGCTCTCTGTCAGGGAGATGGACGTTTGCCACTGAGCAGAATGGAGAGAGAAAACACCAAAATGAACACATTCTTCATTTCCTTAAGCTTCCTAATTAACAAAGGTCCTGAATTTTCCTTCTCCCTGACAGGCCAGAGATCTCTGGAATGGTTCTGTCAATGATACTTTTGCCTCAAACCAAAATGATCCCCATGAATGTCATTGGAAACTGGACTGAGCTTAATTCCCAATAAAGTCCAGTGGAGAAAAGGGTGAAGTTTTCTCCAGGCCTTTCTGCTGGCTCTGAGGACCAGAGGACAAGACAACCAAGTCTTCACTGCAAGCATACTTTGGGCAAAACAGTGCATACTAGATCCACTTCTTACTGACTCTAGCAGAAATGCTTAAGGGCCAGGCAGGGAGAGGGAATACATATTCAATACAGAAGTTGAAGGCTTTCATGGCCAGCATCCATAGATTTTTGTGGGTTTTTCAGGCTATGTAGCCATGTTCTTGAAGAGTTTCTTCCTGATGTTTCACCGGCATTTGTGGTTGACATCTCCAGAGAACATGGTCACATAGCCCAAAACCCCCATAAAAAACTATATTCAGTACAGCCTATTTGTGACAAAGTTTTAAGGCTGTTGATTGGATGTTTATGGCTTGGAAACCCACAGTGCCCCAGAGTTGTTTTTGCTGGATTTAGGCCAGCTTGGTGGCTCCTCTGAAAAAGATATTTCTCACCAAAGAGATCTCCCAGAAGCAAGGGCCTGGCAGCCTGCTGACTGACCACAGTGTCTTCCAGTATGGAACCTATATTTCAGGAGTGGTGTCTGCCATTCAAAGAGACAAACTTAAAAAGAGCCTCTCTGGCCCAGCATGCTTTCACCCAGCCATAGAGAAAGCCCATAAGCAGAGTATCAAATGCCCTTCCAATAAACAGATTTTCACTAACTGATTTGGCTTCCACCAGGTTATAAACTGTACATCCCTAGAATGATTATAACTTTGAATTATTTTAAAATAATTTCACCAAATCAATTTCTCCCCCCAGCCACTCCTCTGGAAAACAGATTAAATTTAATTTTTAGAATAGCAAGAGGTATGCACTCAGAGATACTAAAAAGCAAGGATTTTCTTTCCTCACTTCATAAGTCCATAACACACTGCAGAAATAATCCAGTTTGAAAACGCTTTAACTGCCCTGGCTCAATGCTAGGGAATCCTGGGAACTGTAGTTTTGTGAGACATTTAACCTTGTCCGTCAGAGAGCTCTAGTGCCACAATAAACTGCAGTTCCTTAAGATTCCCTAGCACTGAGTCAGTTAAAGCAGTCTCAAACTGGATTATTTTTGAGGTGTGTTTTGGGCCTGAATCTCTGTGATTACTATCCTCTCATCACTAAGAAAATATCAGGGTGTCATTAGATGTTACTCCTGTCCTTGAAAGTGAAATATGTCACTATAAATATACAATTCATATTTTCTATAAATAAGACCAGGCAGGGTGAAGGAGCAAGGAAGAAGTAGAGGAGAGCATGTCCAAGCCACTGTCTTATTGCAACCAACAATAAATAAAACTCTTGTGCCAAGATGAGAGAGGTGCAATGTAGGCCACAAGGCTGGAAGAAGCAGAGGAGAGAGTAAACACTGCTAGGGAAAGGCTTCTCACCTGTTGTAGGGGTTCCTGAGGAGCAGAGCCTGGCTGCCTGTGCAACTGTCTGTGGGGGTGTGGCAGCCATAGACAGGGGGAGGCACGGTATACTGCTGCTCACCTGCGGACAAAGCGGAGAAAAGTCACCTGCTGCCCTGCACAGAGAAGGATCAATATACCATAATGAACACTGGAGTGACAGGGCCTTTCTACTAGCCATGCTCTGGAGTTGTATTTTTAAGGCCCAGAGCCAACCAGTTGTTTCTGAACTAAAACACCCATTCCATTTGCAGTAGCTTATCTTCTTCTGGGGAAAGGGCAGGACTAGGTCCCTCTTTATTTTCATTCTGTGAATAGCCTGAGTCAAAAAATTAATGTAAAAAACAAGTGAATACAGTGGGCGCTTGGCCTCCACTGGGCTCTAGTTCTAGGACCCCTGCCATGGATGTCAAAATCCGTGGATGCTCAAATCCCAATAAATATAATGGGATTGTGAAATGATGTACCGGATATAAAATGGCCAAATCAAGGTTTGCTATTTGGAGTTTAGATATTTTAAAAATATTTTCAAGCCTTGGATAGTTGAATCCTCAGAAAAGGAATCCATGGATAAGGAAGGCTGGCTGTACTTTGTTTGGGAATATGCAGTAGGATTTGCCTGGCTAGAAGTCCCGAGTTGAAAGCTCATCCCAAACAAGCCCTTATTTCTCCGGCAGTCTGCCATTTGCAGAAGCTTAAAACACCAGCCAAGCAAAGCAAATGTAGGCAGCAACGGTTGATTTTTAAAGCTCAAGGGATTTCAGTAGGATCTGAAAATGGTTGCTAAAGAAAATACTACTTTTGGTTCCAGCACACTAGAAATTGTCTTCTTGAGATGAGAGATGGACTTAGGTCTTAGTAGATACACCAGCCCTGCACACCTCTTGCAGAAATAGTCCTGCAGCATTTAATGCACCTTAATGCACAGTGCATCATTTTAATGGACACTCTTAACCATGTTTACTCAGAAGTAAATCCCATTGTGAGCACTGGGAGTTACTTCCTCATAGGGCAAGGCAGCCATCAAGATTTTGGCTCAGGGATTGGGGGGGGGGGCTGTAAACCTGTTTGGGTGCTAACATTAACACTCTAGACTTCCAGCAGCTATCACTGGATTATATCTCCATCTTTTCCATTTCTAATCTGATGTCATGCATTTGAGATTTTTTTAAAAATCAAATCAGTGGAACACAGCTTTCCTTTGAGTCACCATTAACAAGTGATACAGCCACTAGAGTACTGGAAACCAGAAGAGGGGAGGGGGTTAAGGCTTGAATGTTCAAATCATTTCCCCCTTCCACTTCCCAAACCCTCCATATTTTGTCAGAGGCCAAGGATTTCTCACCATTGGCTCTGCTATCTTGGGGTTCCTGGGAGCTGTAGTCCATCAACATCTGGAAAAGTCACACTTCCCAGGCCTGCTATGAGCACTATGTGCTTCGCTCTGGTGCCACAACAAACTGCAATGCCCAGAATCCCATAGCCTGAAGCCATGGCAGTTCTAGTGGTGTCAAACCGGGTTATTTCTGCAGTGCAGCTGGGCCCTTCCTTACCTAGCGAGGTCTGCTGGCCGATGGCGATGGGGTCCTCGTGCTTGAAGGCGTGGTTGGGGAACTGGGCGGCGTGGTGGGAAGGAGGGTGTCCGTAACTGGGAGCCCCATCAAAGGCCACGGGGCCATAGCCTGCCAAGAGAGAGAACAAAGATGCTCAGGAGCCGGGAGTGGCAGCGGCAGCAGCGCCTGCCCTTGAACTCGCTCCCGTTCCCTCTGGGCTTCCTGCAGCAGAAAAAGAAAGGCCTCCTCCTCCTCCTCCTCCATCAGGCAGCGTCCAAGCCTCAAAGCCTCCGTTTTTCCTAGCCCTGAACCCCTAGAAACCCAAGGAAAGGAAGGACCGAAACAGCCCTGGCCCTCTGGGCGCCCTTGAGGAGCCCAGCCTCCGCAGCCTCTGCTCTGCCCCGCGCCCCACGCCGCCTGGCTGGAGAGACACAGCCCTTTTCCCTCTACAACTCCCAGGATTTCCCAACCGACGTGGGAGTTATAGTCTGCCTTTTTTTAAAGGAGGAAGTGTTGAGTGGAAGTCTTAGAGGAGGGCAAGGCGCTGCAAAATGTCGGCCAAATCAAAGCTAAAAAGAAACACTCCCTGAAATATCAATTCATGCTTCTTCGTCGTGCTCCAAACGGAGGACGTTCTGGAATTCCTCCCGGAAACGAGGTTGAAATGGAGGACATGTCCGGGGAAAGGAGGACGCTATTGAGTCTGCGCCTGTTTCTCAGCACAAAAGCACAGCTTCCTTCCGTGTAAAAGGACAAGACCCTGTGGTTAAGAGAATAGGAGGCTCACAAGGCCAGGGCCTTAAGCCAGTCATTTTTATCATTCATAGATAGATAGATAGATAGATAGAATTCATATGTGTGTACACGCACACATTGTGTGTGTGTGTGTGTGTGTGTGTGTAAAATTCCATAGTGCATCTGAAGAAGTGGATTGATATCCACCAAAGCTCATGTTAAAATAAAAACCAGTTAATCTTAAAGGTGCTGCTAAATCCTTTGAGTGAGAGACCTCCAAGCCTGCTCAGGTCCTGCAGACCCAAGGCGACGTATCTTCCTTGATTTGAGTCCATCCTCCTCTAAGGCGGGTCTTCCTCCTTGCCAAGCATTATCTTTTCTACGGAGTCCTTTATCCTCACGATAGGACCAAAGTATGGTGGCCTAGGTCTTTTTCTGCTTTTAGGATCTATGGGGTCGCCATAAGTCAACTGGCGACTTGAAGACACACACACACACACACAACTTAATGCTGAACACCAGCCCTGTTGGCCATATAGCAATAGCAAATCTAATCAAAAGCTCACCAAACTGTGATGTCTTTCTTGGCCAACCAAAATGCACAATATGTACGTTGCAAGCTTTCTAAGCTCCACTGGCTTCTTCATCAGGCAAGCTTCCAAAGCTTGCAACGTCTATATTTTGCATTTTGAGAGTAACTGAAAGGAAGACATTGGCAGCATGAGCTTTCGTAGACTTCAGTCTCTACATCCTCAGTCTCAAAAGGCGCTTTCTCCATACTTGATTCTCCAGACTAACACAGCTATATCTTTGATGCCTACCATTGTGCATTTGGATTAGCCAAGGAAGGCCTGACTGCTTGGTGCACATACAGCTGAGCCTGAGCATTGCTTTCAGGGTGACTGAGTGCCAAGTGCCAAGCCATGCCAATTTGGAAATTATATCTGTTTCTGCAGAGAGATGTAAGCCAGGCTGCTGGGAAGAGAAAAAAGCTCAAGGGATGTTTTTCGCCCTGCAATGCCTTCTTCGGTGGGAAGGAAAAGCCGGCCCCAGACGCTTCCCACCAACCTGCGTTGTTTTCTTTAATCTCTCCACATAGTTAAGAGCAAAAAAGACCCATCCGTGGAGCAAAGCCGCCCTCCGTTTCACACGTCAAAGCTGCCCTTTAATCTGGGCTCTCGCTCGTTTTATAAGATCGATTTTCCGCAATAAAAAAATGAAAAAATAACCTCCTACTTTAAGTGAAAATTGCTCCTTCAAAGAATAACAAACAGCCTACTTTTAAAACAAGAAAGAAAGCAGCAGCCAAAGCAAGAGAGCGGCTTTCCGATGGCAAAGGATGGTCTCCGCTGACCCTCGGGTGACAGCGACTCGTAAATCAGGCGCTCCGACACCCCCCTTTCATTAATTACTCGGAGCCAGTGAAACAACTTGGGCTGGAAAGTAATTACAAAGTAATAGTATCTGGGCAGCGGCTTCTCGGCTCATCGGCCTTTAGCGAGGAATGTTTGGGGCAGGTCGGCGGCCTTTGCTTTCCCCGATCTCACACCCGGTGAGGGTTGCCAATAAATAAATAACGGGAGGCTCTGGAATACCCCGAAAGTAGTGACTGCTCAGCAATAACTACTCGGCAGTGTTGGTGTTGCTGTTGTTTTTCCTCCTCGGAGTGGACATGCTACAGGTTTGCTTCTTCCAAGAAAAACACCAGCTGGCAATGGACAGGGACACCGGGGAGCGCTTTGTGTGTGTTTGTACACTGCTTTTCTTGCGCTGACACCAGCAAAGAGCCTCCTTCCTTGGGACACATGAGGACTGAAGAGAAAAACTGGGAGGTGATGCCCTAAACCAAGAAGCAAATGGGAAAACACAGAGTTTAGGGG
>NC_056522.1:284457714-284544433 GCF_019175285.1 Sceloporus undulatus | reverse complement strand
TTTTAGATTTTTTGGCTTCATTTTCCCCTAAACTCTGTGTTTTCCCACACATGAGGACTGGCCAGTCTCTCTTCCTTCCATCCATAGGGGACATCAGGGCGACCAGAGGGAGGAGGGACACAAGGGACAACACTGACAAAAGTCAATGCGGTAAAGGTCCCATGAGAAGGATTTCCATGCCACCCGAGCCACAGCTGCCCGGAACAGAAGAAGGCGGCTTGATAAAGGGCGATGTCGGCCTCCCTTCCTAAATTCATCTCGACAGGACTTAGAACAAGGGAAGGAACATAAAGGCAGGCTATAACACTGGTTGTTATGAGATAACAATAGCGTTTGTATACCACTTTTAAGTGAACTAGCACTCCCTAAGATGTGTAAGCCAATTGTTGTTATTGTGGAACCAAACCCCAGTGCCTACTGTAGTAAAGTTTTAAGCTATGAAACCTGCATACTACTTCTTTGCCTTACTTTGGTAAAACTACTCTGAGAGTCCCAAGACAGAGAGAGAGAAAGAGAGGGAGGAATGTTGTTGTTGCTGCTGTGTGCCATCAAGTCATTCCCGGTTTAGGGTGACCCTAAGACGACCCTGCCCTAGGGTTTCCTTGGCAAGACTTGTTCAGAGGAGGCTTGCCATGGGCATCCTCTGAGGCTGAGAGCATGCGACTTGCCCAAGGGCACCCAGCGCGTTTCAGAACCCTGTTCTCCAGATCAATAATCCATCACTCCAAACACTCTTGAGTTATTATTACCTTGGGGGAGCATTGTTTAACCTTCCACTAGAATTAACAGAGAACGGCACGTATTCAGAAGGCGAACTTTCAGTTTTTGTTTGGCTTGAAAAGAAAGAGTAATCAAAATATCCAGGACAGGCACACATCCTATAAACAGACCCGCGACAGGCTCCAGAGCCCCTGGGCCCTATGTATTTGCCCTGATAGAGAAGCTGAAACATGGCCCGAAAAGGGATGGTGGGCTACCATCGATGTACATTGGAATCCTGCCCCTTCCATAGAAGCAAACATACCTGCGTTAAGTATAGGGCCTCCCTATTAAAACACACATACTCTACTAGGGATTTCCTAAACTTAATTCATAGTAAGGGCATCTAATTCTTGCAGCTTTCCTGGATAATAAAACCCATTGACTGAAACTTATATAATTCACCCTTAGAAATGAATGTCCTTGAATTTAGTCATGCTCCAAATGGAGGATATTTTTAAATTCCTCCTGGTCAGAAGGCAGAAATGTAGGACATGTCCTGGGAAACGAGGACGTCTGGTCACCCTGAGCCTAGGAGGGCTTTTTAAGTCTGTAAGAGGGCAAGGGAGAGTTTCCCTTGTAGGAATTCCCTTCTTCAGGGCCGCAACTCCCCAAATTTCTCGCATTACATTGTGCACACCTTCTATTCACTGCCTTTGGCCACTTTGCCTGTCCTTTTCCTTGGGATGCCTAAACCATTTGAAAAGGACATATTCAGGGGTAGCCATGTTGTCCATATAGCAAAGTGAAATAACATCCAAAATCCACAAGACTGTGATACCGTTAACCGGCCAACCAACATTTATTTTGGTTAGCCGATTAAAAGTATTTGCTATTTGCCAACTAAAAGGGTATTTTGGTTGGCCCATTAAAAGCATCCCTGATTTGTGGGTTTTAGATGCCAGTTGCCCTATTTTCTAAATGGTAGGACTCAAAGACATAGCTACGTTGGTCTGGAAAATCAGTATGCAAAGGGATCTTTCTCTGCACCAAATGCATCTGAGGGAATATAGGCTCAAGCGTAGGAAAGCTCAGGCTACCAATTTCTACCTTCAGTTCTCAAAGGTGCTGCAAGATCTTATTTCTCTTGAATGGTTTAACTGAAAGTTTAAGTTACAGCCACGCTAGAAATTGTGAATAAAATGTCATTGCGGAGGCAGAATCCTTATTTGAGGGAAGCAATCCTCCCTTCTCCCCCTTGTCGGGGCCCTGCTGGGGGGCTGGGAAGGGCTTTTCTGCAGCACTGTGAGTCCACTGGGCACACAGGGTGTCCTCCTTTTCCAGGACAAGTCCTCCATTTCAATCTGGTGGCATTCCAAAACGTCCTCCCTTTGGGGCAGGACTCAGAAGCATGAATTTATAAATATATATAAGGAGTGCTTTGAGCTTTGATTTGGTCCTGCCCTCCTTCTTTTTTGGGAATGTCCTCCAAAATGCCCTCCTTTGCGGTGAGGACACACCTGGTGACCCTGAGCAGCGTTGTCAAGGCCGGTGTGCCCAAGCCTTGCCCTCCTCCTTCCACCCTGCAGCTGCTCCGGGCCGCCTTATCTCAGCCACAAAGCAAAGGCAACTCTCCTCCTTCCTTCCTTCCTTCCTTCCTTCCTTTCTTTCTTTCTGCTTTCCCCAAATATTGAAGCTTCCCACCCACCCCGGACCTCCCCCTCTCATTCCCCCCCCCCAAAGTGGGCAGCTGAGTCTGGTTGACCTTCCCACTTGGACTGGGAGCCAGGCGGGGGTTTCGGTGCTGCCCTGGCCCAATGCTTCCCCCAGGAATGCGATAAGGGACTTCTGAGCCAGGCTCTTGATAGATAGCGGGGTCTCTTTAATTAGGACTTTTATCGGAGGCCGCCCTGATTAAAACGTGCTGAAAAGGAGGGCAATCGGGACATCTGGAGAAGAAGGCAGCCCTTCCGAAGGGATCCCATTGGGAGGAGGAGGAGGAGGAAGAGGAAGCCAGCTGCCAAAAAAGAAGGGAGGGGAGGAAAAGGCACCCAAAGGGGGCCAAGATTCAAAACAAGAGAGAGCAGGGCTGGGGCTCTCTTTCTCCCCCCCCCCCCCCTCCTTCCCCATCAAAGATTTGGCAAAAGCACCAAGGTAACCTCTTTCCCACGGTGGGAAAACCCGTCTCAAACCTTAACTTCAACCTTGACTGATTCCAAGCAAAAGAACACTATATCCATTTCCCCCCACAAACAACTCTTGGCCAGCTGTCCTGGGTTCTTCCCAGCCGCCAAAACACACAACACACGCACGCATACATCCCCAGGAAAGGGAAAGCCAGGTTGGCCGCTTGTTTTTGGTGGAAGCTGGAGGAACTCCAAGGGTTTGAGGTTTTGGTGAAGAAGGATTTGGGGGGTAGCCTTACCTTTCCTAATTCACCGCTTCTGTGTATTGATCTTCTCCTCCCTTTGCCAAAATATAAAGAGCGGGATCCAAGTCCGAATCCACACGGGAGAAATAATCCGGTGCCACAACAAACTGCCATTCCCAGAATTCCACAGCATTGAGCCATGGCAGCTAAAGTGGTATCAAATCGGATTATTCCTCCCGTGTGGATGCAGCCCCAATCTCTATCCAAGGTGCTCTCCTAGAGCTGTCACTCAAAAAGAGTGACAGGACCCCTCCGCAGCGCTCCTATTCTCCGCTAGTTCTTCTGATTCCCCATCCTTTAAGTCAGGAGTGGGTCAGTGAGTTTAAAGTATGAAGTATAAATAAAAGGGGGTAAAGTAAGAGGCTGCTTTCTCCCCTCCATGCCAGAAAAAGTTACAGAACTTTGAATTTTGTAATATGAATTTTAGGCGGAGTCAGATCCTTTGGGTGCAAAGGTGCTTGCGCTGCCAACGAAAATGGATCCTTTCTCCAGGAATGGCTGAAAGGAATAGATATATTCTTGCTTTCAGCGAGAAGGCCAGCGGTGGGCCTCGGATTTAAAAGAGAGGGGTTACACACTGGGTCTCCGACAAGAATCCCGTAGTTTCCTCAAGAGGGAATTTTTGAGTTTCTGCCTTTAAACAGAACTAAACAGTTTTGTTTTTTAAAGCATTGACATGTTTTCCAAGCAAGCATAGATTTAGGATAAAGTAATTTACCTAGCACTGTTTTCATTTTAGTTGTTAAATATACATTTTTGTCCTTAGAACTGTTTCTTCTTTTTTCCCCATATCTAAACCCTTTAATGTTTTCTTCAAAGGCCAGAAATAATCAAGGAATAAGGTCAGACTTCTGTGGGGTGTTTGATCACACAAAAGGAAATGGGTGGGAAATGGGTGAATTTGAAATCATGTTATGATGTTTTCTGGGAAAGATTTATTCTGAGGTCTTTGTCTGAAGAGTGGAGCTTGCTGATGGCAAGGTCACCCAAAAAGTTCCCGTGGCTGAACAGGATTTGAACCCTAATCTCCTTGGTCGGCTCTTGGAACAGAACAGAAATACCATTTTTATTGAAAGGAAGTCAGTTTCTCAAAAAATTATGTTTCAGTCTGCCTAAAGAGAGGTTTTCAGTCAGATGTAATCTGCTGTCTGTAGTGACAGAGGTAGTCTGAAATTTTGACTTTTCAAAACCAGCTAAAGGTTGACCACTGGCATTTAAAAGGAGGAGACACTCTGGTTTTGTTCTGACACTTTTGCCAAACTCCTCGTTCTGCCCAGTCTTCCACACATACCTAAACAGACAAACACTCCCTCCATAAAATCGCTAAAGGTATTGTCAGACCCAATAGCAAACCAATGTTCATCAATAATTGCTATATAATATTAAAAGGGTTCTTAAAAGGAGGGGCAGTGGAACAACTACTGTATTTAGGAAAGGTTTCTTGGATTAACAAAAATGGATTGCCTTCCCAACCTAACCATTTAGACAATATAAGACAGGTCAGATCTTCAGCCCTATAGGGCAGGTAGCTTATTTATAGGGAGCGGGAAGTGTTTTGAAGTGTTTTAAAGTGAAGTCGAAGGCATTCATGGCCGGCATCCATAGTTTTTTGTGGGTTTTTCGGGCTCCGTGGCCTTGCTCTAGAAGAGTTTATTCAGCATCTGCTGATGAAAAGTCAGGAATAAACTCTTCCAGAACACGGCCACAGAGCCCGAAAAACCCACAAAAAACTAAAGAAGGCAAATGTTTGTTTCCTGTCCATCAACACTAAAATATCTTTAAATATGAAGATTCTTACAAACAGAGTGTGTAGGTAGAAGTGTCCTCTACATGCTTACTATAGCTTATTCCCAAGTAAATTGAAACAGGCATCTTTCATTATTCCTGGGAGGTCTCATTATTATTATTATTATTATTATTATTATTATTATTATTATTAGAGCTGATCATTTAGTACACTTCTGATTAACCAATTCCTGTAAAGTCTCAACTATAAAGGAGTGGTGGTTTTCCAATTCAGGACAACCCACCCATCCCATCCCATTTTAGTCTTTCTGGGGCAGGAATCCCCTCTCTCTCCTCTTAAAAAGTATAGCAAGAAACAGGTCAAGACAAGTATAATAATAGACCATGTAAAGTTGCCCTAAGTTGACAGGCGACTTGAAGGCACAACAAACAAACAAGGCAAGTTCGTTTCTTTAACCCCACCGAGGAGATAGCTTTTTAAAAGTACTGTATAGGATTAATTTAAAGGGTGAGAATAGTTTTCTGCATTCATTTGGGTTTTTTAAAACTTTTTTAAAACTGAAAAAAAAAACCACCTCCTCCTCTCAAATATGAAATAAATGCGGTGGGAGAGTTAATCCAATGAAATGGATTTTTCTGTTCAAATAATGTACCCTCGCTGTCGATTTGACTAGTCCAGCCACTGCATCTTTTCTAAGATCTGTTAGCATGGATCAGAAAGTTAGTGAATCAGTCAGGAAGGGTTCCTTCTCTTATTTTCCTGGGGATGAACTGCAACAAGGTCAAGAGAAAAGTAAACACAAGTAATTATGGTATTCACAACGAATTACCTCCCGCAATCCTCAGCTAAATATATTATTCTTTCATTCCATGTATCTGCGGAGGAAAAGCGAGTGCCACAATAAACCAACTAGAGAATAAGCAAGCCAGAACTTCTCCCACAAAGCCTTTACTAAAATGAACTGGAATCTCGTTTTTCAGCGGCTCTAATAATTTTGTCATTTCTCAAAAAGTTTATAGACTTTTTGAAAAGTTAATGGAAACTCCTTTCCCGTTCCATAGAGAAAATCAGATTAAAACGAGAGAAACGGGTCACTTCAGTAAAAGGAACTTTTGCTGAAAGGTCCTTCCAGTTCGTGGTCACCTCTCTTCCGAAGTAAAATCGAAGACCTTTGGGTCTATATTTTTAAGATAAAGTGTTTTAAATCTGCGGGACTTTAACAGTGTTCAGTGGGTTTACTCACTAGTAAAATGTGTAAAAGGAGAGGTTAAATCCCACCGATTTCAACGGGATTTAAAACACTACACAAATAAGTTCTGGATCGGAGCTCTAAATGACGATTAATATTCGGTTCTCCTCCAAAGAACTGTACTTTTTAAAGCAAGGGTTTTGGCATAACCCTCTGCAATGATCGTAGGATTTACAGAACTCTGTAAATATCTCCCTGTGGATCCGGTTATTAATACAGAACACACTAATACTAGCTGTGTGGGTTTTGTGTTTGTGTTTAACATCTACTCCAGAAGGAAAACTATTAATTTCTCCTTCCACTTTCAGCCACCAATATTTCCTCTGGTTCAGAAAACCTGCCAGCATCACTTACCAACAGTTTTTGGAGTCAGAATCCGCAGAAGTCAGTACCTAAATTCCTGTGGACCAATGTCATTTCCGCGGTTTCGTTTTCATAACATCAACCAAATATTTTCAGAGGGTCATCAAGAGTTCCCCTACTATCTGCCACAATTTTTTTTCAAGGAAAAAAAAGCACTACTACAACCTGTTTGCTTGAAGGAGGCGTTGACAATGTGAATTTACTCCTAAGGGTAAATACAGTAGTCCCAAATACAGTAGACCCAAATACTAGTCCCAAATACAGTAGGCCCATTGAATCAATGGCTTACTTAAGTGTTGACATAACACTTCGAATCCATTCAGCGGGTCTACACTAATCGGGACTTAACAACTAGTTTTTGCCACCGATTAAAAATAAGTAAACACTGCCTGATACAAGAAAGACGGGTGTACTTAAAGGCAACAAAATGAGGGCATCATATCCCCCATAAGTATTTTGACCCCCTAAATGAAATTTTCCTTCAACCCCTCCCCAAATTTCTAGCGTTGCAGTAATGCAAAACCTCGGCTGAACATTTGGAAATATTGGTAGAATTCAAAGATGTTAGTCTGTAGAATCAGTATGTAGAGAAATCTTGTAGCACCTTTGAGACTAACTAACATTTACTAACAGTTAACTAACAGTCACTAAAGTTAGTACTTTCAGTTCGTAACTAACTAACTTCAGTTAGTCTCAAAGGTGCTACAAGCTCTCTCTACATTTGGAAACACTGTTTGGGCATCCAAAGGAGCAAAGTTACCAAGGGAACCAAACACAGCAAATGTAAGACCTCTCTAGGTGTTTCCCTCTAGTCGGGGAAAGTGGGGAGTGAGGGGGAAATAATTTGGGGGCAGAGTTCTTACTAGGAGGAGTAATACCCTCAATTTGCCCCATCCCCAACCCACCCCGTAGTTACATTTCTACTGATATCCCTAAGGGTTATTAAAAGTAATTTCCACACCCACTAAAGATGTCACCAGACAGTTACTCAAAGCACTTTCCTACTACACCTCTTGACTCACTAGTAAGACCTAGTCCTACGCATTCCCACCCACCTCCACTGACAAACCTATCGGAAGATGTTTTTGCATGGGAACTCATAGGTGTATAGAACACGAAAACGAAGACGGTACTTCCGACATACATAATAACTACCTTCCGAACCAGAATTGTTGAAAGAAAAAACTCGGACATGTAATGAAACGCGCATTCTGAATTTTTCATTGAATTCCTCTCGCTGGAACAAGAAACCTAACAATCTAGTGTGAAAAGATGAACAAGGACAGGCTTGTGCTTTGGGACTGAAAGGCAAACATGCAGAACCATTTTTAAAGAAAAATTAAGGGAGGGTTACCAAAATCACCAGCGTTATCTCCTGACCCCTGAAACCACTGCTAAATGCTAAATAGCCCGGTGGTTGCAGTAAATTTGGATTTCATCCTGTGGATTAAATTGCGAAGTCACACAATTTGGATTTGGCCGAATATAAAATGCAAAACTATAATTCACAATCCAATTCCCAACCTGCATTGATTTTCTGTCCCATCCTAAACACACCCTTCCTCAAGCACATCCTTAGAAATGCAATCCCCTAGGTATCCACTCAGAAACGGGTCCCATTCTGTTCAGTGGAGCCTACTCACAGGTAAGTAAGTATGGGACTGAAGTATTACTGAATAGTTTCCAAGTCATGGGAGGTGAACACGCTGCACCCGCTTTATCCAGAGCTCAGCCCCAAAACATTCACTCCTGACCTATTTGGTCCCTAATTGCAAAGGGATCTTGTAGCACCTTTGAGACTCGTTGACAGAAAGAAATCGGTAGCATGAGCTTCCCTAAGACTTGAGCCTACTTACTCAGATACCTGGGGTCCCTATTCATTTCATTGTACCTTAACAGAGTAATTTTACTATTCATTGTAGCGATCCCTGTGCCCATAGCCTTCAGTACTAACTCCTGCTTAATGTCTCATGGACATTATCATGTTTAGGATGTTGACGCCTTCAAGGATGGCCGCAGCCCAAGCTTTGGGGGGAACTTTTCTCGTAAAGATGCCCAGGCTCCTGCTCCAAAGACGTGGGCAAGAGGGTTGCTTTCATGCCAGGCAAAGAAAGCGGGATTTGTTTTGGTCCATTGAAGATCTCAGCCAAAGGAATTTGTTTTACTCCAGTCCTTTCTGTCCATTGACCTCAATGGAAGCGGGGGATGGAGAGTTGGAAAGGCAGGGTCCCGCCAGCCACTATGGCTGCATCCGCACTGCAGAAATAATCCGGTTTGACACCACTTTGATTGCCACAGCTCAATGCTATGGAATCCGGGGAGTTTGTTGTAGCACCAGAGCTCTCTCACTGAGATGGCTAAATATCTCACAAAATACAACCCCCAGAATTCCATAGCAGTTAAAGTGGTGTCAAACCGGATTATTTCTGCACTGCGGATGCAGCCTATGCCAGCTGCCCAGAGATCGCCTCTGAGAGAGATCCCCACACCCACTTTCCCAAACCCATGTCCCCCGAAATTAGGACATTGTCCCCCGTCAACAAGAATTCTGCCCCATGAAGTTTTCCTTTAGTCCCTAAATTTCTGAGGGTGAGAGCCCCGTTCACACCTAAAACGCTTCCGAGGTTTGCTGTGTTCACATTCCTTGGGTCACTTGGCTTGCTCCTTTTCTTTGGGCGCCTAAGCTGTATTTTTAAATGCTCTCTTGGAGTGTTAAGTGTTAAAGGGACTGCGAGGCTATCCATTGGGAGAATGGAGGAAAATGCCACCTGCGGAGGGGATTTCGCCCTGGGCCTAAGGCTCCCCCTTCCTCCCTCCTTCTCCCGGGATCCGGTCTGCCATCGGACAGGAGGTGCTTCTTTCCCATCGGCGGAAGGTAATGGGGAGGCAGGCAGGCGCAAAGATTTAGGGCTAAATCTCGTTACTAGTCCGCAATGGTCTGAGTGTTGGACTACGACTCTGGAGACCAGCGTTCGAGTCCCAGTTCGGCCATGGAAAGCCACTGGTGCCCTCGGACACGTCGCACTCTCTCAGCCGCAGAGGAAGGCAATGGCCAGCCCCCTCTGGAACCCATCTTGCCCAGAAAATCCCATCACAGGGTCGCCCTTAGGGTCGCCATAAGTCGCAAACGGCTTGAGAGCAACAACGACAGCCCAAGTCCCAGTTGGAGAATGAAGGGGACTTGATGATAGGGCAAAGCCCAAGTGGCCCAGTTGTTCTATGGGTCCACTTAAATTGATTCTATGGGTTGGTCTACTCATATATTGATTCTATGGGTCCACTCACGTTGGTTCTAGGGGTCCTCCTATCGGTTCTATGGATCCACTAAAATATTGGTTCTATGGGTCCACTTATATTGGTCTATGAGTCCACTCCTCTTGGTTCTATAGGTCCACTCATCTATTGATTCTATGGGTCCACTCATTGGTTCTATGGGTCTCCTCCTGTTGGACCCGCTGGTTCTGTGGGTGCCTATCATTCCGGGGCGAGGCTTCCCCCGGGGCGGAGGGGCAGTGTCCCCGTGGGGGCTTACCTTGGTTGCGGAGGGCTTGCTGTCCTTCCAGGCAGCTGGGCAGGTACGCTCCGGCGGGGAAGAGCCTGCCTTGCCCGGGGGGCGCCTGTCCGGGTCCCGGGGGCGGGGGCGGAGGCGGGGGCGGCGGGGGCGGCGGGGCGGCGAAGGGCCCGTAGCGGCAGGCCCCGGCGGTGCCGGTGAACTGTCCGGAGAAGTGGACGGTGAAGGCGCTGAGGCACTGCTCCTCGGGGGAGGGCTCGCTGGCGCTCCAGCTGGGCTCCTGCTTGATGAAGGCCGAGGCCGGAGGGCCAGGAGGAGGAGGAGGAGGAGGGGGCCCCAGGGAGCCGTAGGAGGCGCCCGGCGGGGGAGGGAAGTCCAGCATCGGAGCCCACTGGCCCGCCATCGGGCAGCCCCCGTTCCCCGGCGGCGGGAGGAGGGCGTTGAGGTCGCGCCCGTCGGAAGAGGAGCCCATCTGCTGCTCGCCGGCGGCGGCGGCGGCGGCTTTCCTCCTGGCCGGGAAGAGCCACTCGCTGCCGGCGGGGGGGCCCTTGGGCCAGGCGCTGCTGGGGCCCCAGGCGGAGCTGAGCGCCTTCGGGGAGGCTGGCTCCGGGAGGGGGAGGCCGGCGCCCGGCTCCAGCCCCGCCAGCGCCAGGTGGCTCTCCAGGGTGGCCCTCGGAAGGACCGAGCGGAGCAAGAGGGCGGCAGGGAAGGGCGAAGGAGGGCAGAGGGAGCAGCCAGGCCGGGAGGGAAGCAAGGAGGGAAGGACCCAGGCTGGACCCAGGGGCCGAGAGATGCCGACGCCTCCGACGCCGCCTCCGATGCCTGGGCTTTGCCCTCTCCAGCCCCGAAAGCGCCGCGGCTCATGGAGGGGGCTGGCCCCCGAGGAAGGGGAGGAGCCAACGCCCCCAAGGAGGCCACGCCCACCCCGCCCACCCCCCACGGACCCCCCCTCCCCACGGAAGAGGCGGCAAGGGACCCCCGCCCCACGGTCTCTCCGCTCCCCCTCCTCCTCCAGGCCTTACTTTGCCACCTTTCTCTCCAGGAGGAATTCCCAAGAGGCTTTCTGTTCTCAGCAGGCTCTGGCTAAGAAACACGTGTCTCTGTGTGTGTGTGTAGTGAGATGGGTGTTGTGAGCTTTCTTTTCTTTTTTTGCTCGTGTCCTCCCTTTTTCTTGGCTGTCCTCCTTTTCTGTCCTCCTTTTCTGTTCTCCTTTTCCAGGACGGATCCAACCTCTCTCTCTCCCTCTCTCTCTTTCCTCCCTTTGGAGCAGGAGCACCACTTGCAGGTATGAAATGTGAAGCCGCACCCCTCGTTTTCTGTGGGCTTTTCGGGCTCTGGGCCCGTGGTCTGGAACAGTTTCGGGCAGCATCTGTGGCTGCAACCTTCCGAGAACGTGAAGGAAGAAACTCTTCTAGAACAGGGCCGCAGAGCCCCCAAAACCCTCAAAAAACTAGGTAGGAAATGTTTGGAGCTTTTATGTCCTACATTTTCCCTGCCACGTCCTACACTCAGGGCGACCAGAGGTCTTCCTTTTCCAGGACAGATCCGCTCCGTTCTGGGCCCACAACAAACTCCAACTCCCAGAATTCCATAGCCCTGAGCCAGAAAGAGTTAAAGCGGTGCCAAACCGGGTTATTTCTCTAGTGTGGATGCAGCTCGGCCATGGAAACCGACTGGGGGACCATGAGCGAGTCACACTCTCTCAGCCTCCTCAAGGGAAGGCCAGGGCAAACCTCCTCTGAAGAAATCTTGCCAAGAAAAAACCTGTGATGGAGTCGTTCTAAGTCGGAAACGACTTGAAAGCCCACAGCAACGAAAGTCGCATTCCCAGCCCCTGCTTCCGAGGCTCCTGAGGCAAATTATGGCCCGGCTGGTAGCACAGGGAAGGGAGGCATTTATTATTTACACTGTTTGTTTGTTTGTTTGTTTGTTTCATTTTTTAACTGCAACCTTCCACTCGATTCCATTCGCCTCTTACTCCAAAGGGGTTAAGGGGGCCACCTCCCTTGCACTGGCGCCTCTTAGCGAACTAAGCTTTTTCTCAAAGGTCCATGGAGTCTGGTCCGGAGTCAGGACTAGTCTTGGGCAAACCAACCTTACCAGCCAGTTTGAAGAACTGCAATAAGCACTTTCTCCATTCCGAAGTTCTATGTGAAAGAGAAGCCATACATGAAAGAGGACCCAGTACCTCTAAGAACATTAGAAGAGCTTTGCTTGATCCGATCAAAGGCCCCAAAAGTGCAGCATCCAAGTGCCATAAAGATTAACAGGTTGCCTCTCCAGCATTTAGTTTCTAATACTGGAGGTAGGATATTTGTTGTAATGTCGCTGCAACTCAACTCCTACGTATGGTCTCCCCATCATAGGGCTCTCTGGGCATGTTTTATCCAAAGGAAACTGGTCTAAAGTGGGTTTCCATGGCCCATCTGGGATTGGAAACCTGGTTTCCCTGGATGAATCCTAGTCCAGTAGTCCAGTCGTCAAAGCACTACTCTAGCACACTGGCTCTAGAGGGCATGTCCATCCGGTTTAGCAGCCACGGATAGCCCTTACTTCCATATGTTGCCTAGCCTAGGCTGCATCTGTACACAGAAATAATTCAGTTCGACTCCGCTTTAACTACCATGGGTCAATGCTACATAATCCTGGAATGTGTAGTTTGTTGCGGCACCAGGGTTCTCTGACAAAAAAGGCTAAGTATCTCACAAAACTGCAAGATCCAGAAATGCATAGCATTGAGACACGGCAGTTAAAGCGACGACAAACTGCATTGTTTCTGCAGTGCAGATGCAGCCCGCCTTTTAAAGTAAAGTAACAGAGGATTTGATGTCATTCATGATCTTGTGGAAGCTTCCACCTCTGCTCCCAAATGACAGCGAAGTTTCGCCACTGGACAGCTCTGCTGAACAAAAGGAAAACGAACTAATCCCTCCAACACATCTGCCCTCCTTTCTTTCCAGACCTTCTTTCCCAGTTGTCCTCTCCTCCCCTCCGGCCCTCTCTTGGGTTCCTCCCTTGACAGCATCCAGCAGCAGGCAGGATCCAGGCGCCTTCCCTCCGGAGGAGCATCACTGTTTTGGCCCGGAATTGCTCGGAAGTGGCATTTGAAGTAATGGGTCTGGATTTAGCCCATGAGCTAAACCTTAATCCCTTCTGCCCAAGAAGGGATTAAAATCCCCTTGAAACAGGTCTCCTCAGAACATCTACAGTCTTAAGAAACACTTGTGTGGGGAATGGAGGGAAAGAATTAACCCCCCCCCGCCCAAGACCCCCTGGTTGCTTGAAATGAAAGACAGCCCCCAGCTCTCACTTCCCTCCTCCTGCTGCTGGTCGCTTCTTTAGTGGGTTTCGAGGAGGCACCGCTCCGCTCTGGGCCCACAACAAACTCCAACTCCCAGAATTCCATAGCCTTGAGCCAGGGCACTTAAAGCCGTGCCAAACCGGGTTATTTCTCCAGTGTGGAAGCAGCCCCAAGAAAACCTCTGGGCTGCGTCCTTCTTTTCAAAATGCTAATGCCAGACCTCTTCATTTTTTTAAAAAAAAGGTGCAGTACCATAGTTACTTTGGAAGTGTCTTCCTTGCGGGCAAATGGATCTTGTGAATGCCAACTAGGAAGCCAGGTTGGCAGTTACACACACACACACACACACACACACACACTTGTGTTGTTGAACTCAGTGTGTCCTCCTTGTGCCTATGGCAAGCCTCAAGATGGCAGCCTGAGCTGTTCTTGACATCTGGACGTCTGAAGGCAGCTCCTAATAGATGAAATTTAATGCAACAAACTTGCTGGTGTATATTACAGGGAGAGGAAGCGAAACGTTGCAAATCACTCCTCTGTTGTCACTTACGATTTTTCAGCAAGTATTAAAGACCCTAGTTAACATGGCCCTCTCTAGGGGACCGGGTTACTTGGTACATCCAAAGGGCAACATCTACAATTTCAGCCCGACCTTCTCACCAAAACAGTATTCACAATTCAAGTAGCGATGTGAAAGAAAGAAAGAAAGAAAGAAAGAAAGAAAGAAAGAGGACACCATTGACGGAATCTTTGTTATGCATTTTTCTTTTGCTTGCTTTAAGAATACGTGAGATAGTTACCATTTCTTTCTTTGTTGATGTGCATCTCTTTGCATTTTCAGCCATGGATTACAGTGTTCAGCGAGTTTGTTGTCTCCTGGCTCATCTACTACAAGAGGATATTTTGAAAGAAAATGTGTTTTGCACCGAGGAAAGAGGAGTTTTAGTGATTCCAGCACAGTTTGAACTGGACTTTGAATTAAGCTGGTGGAATTATAGAGCACTGTTTTCTAACTTGAAGTTAATGTTGTTGTCTGCCTTCAAACCGTTTCCGATCATAAGGTGAATCTATCACGGGGTTTTCCTGACATGTTTCGTTAGAGGGGTTTGCCATTGCCATCCTCTGAGGTTGAGAGTGTGTGACTAAACCAAGGTTACTTAGTAGTTTTCCATGGCCAAACCCTGGTCTCCAAAATCCTAGTCAGACACTCAAACCAATACGCCAAGCTGGCTCACATTAATTAATTTGAAATCCATCATTTGAAATTAATGACAAAATAATAAATCACAGTTGTCCAAAGTGTTTAGGGAAGGAACCAAGAGCATTAACCCCACCATAAGAATTCTGAGCCCTCAGATGAAATTTCCCTTCAGATCCCACATTTCCAACATTGCAGAGAGTGAGAGATTGGAAAACATTCACACCTACAGCTCTTATATTTGCTGTGTTTGCATTCCCTTGACCGCTTTGCTTGCCCTTTTTCCTGGAGTGCCCAAACTGTATTTCTAAATGCCATGATAGACATTTGGGGATCAAAGGAAAATGCCATGGGGGAAGGAGAATTTTTATTTGGGGCTGTGTGATACCCCTCATTTTGCCCCTCCCCTGTAACTACACCTTTAGCACATGGTGCAAAACCCTGTAACTACCTCTAGCAGATGCTGCATCATTCTCATGATGCTCCCACACAAATGCCAGATGTGCATTTAACTTCTGGCAGGTGAATTCTGGATTGTTCTTGTTTTAGTAGTTTCTGGATTTTTTGGTTTTTAACGTGGGTCCCACTAACAAATAAGTCCCCCCCCCCGACCCCTATTATGAGTGGAGTCAAATACTCAGTTTCCCTCTAAATTGTGAGGTCGAGTAAACCCATCTTATTGCTGTGAACCCGGAGTTGAAATTAAATTCCCCAGTAAAGAAGAAAACTCAAAAGAGCAGAAGACGCTCCAAAAATTTGGGTCATTCTGAACATTATTTATTTAGTCATTTATTTATTATTCATTTTATTGATAATGTTTCCAGTCTGTTCGGATCAAGGGGAAACTCCTCCGAAGCATGGGCATTGCAGTCTTCCTCCCAGTGCCAAACCATTCCCTCTGGAAGAAGACATTCTCTCAACAGATGGGACTTTTTTCCCAGCGCGAACGAAATATTGCAAATCGGATTTCCTTTTCGCAAAGGACAGGAGGGGCACTTTTTTGCTTTTGAGCTGGAAAGGGGGGAGACTGGGGAAATCCTCCTTTTAACAGGGCAGACCCGGGACGTGTTTCAACCTGAGACTAAGGGCAAAACGCCCCCCATCCCCATTCCTTAGCTATTACCACACTACAGAATTAATGCAGTTTGACACCGCTTTAAGTGTCATGGCTCCATCCTATGGAATCCCTGGGACTTGTGTTTTGTTGCGGCACCAGAGCTCTCTGACAGGGAAGGCTAAACAAAACTATAGATCCCAGAATTTCACAGTATTAAGTCATGGCAGTTAAAGCGGTGTCAAACTGCATTAATTCTGCAGTGTGGACGCAGCCTCGAATTAGCCTGCTCCCACCGCAGCTTCTGCCTTTCTTTGCCTAATGCTAAGGCCGGCCCCACCGTTGTGGGTTTTTTCTTATAATAAATGTCTTTGTGGAAAACGGCATCGCTTTTTCTCCCTCCTCGCTCCAAAAAAAGTTTCAAATCTTCTGTCTTCTTTGAATGATTTTACAAGATGGTTATCATAATACAGTAACAACACAATTGTTGTTACTTTTCCAATGCACTGCACCAACATTATTCCTAAATCGTGCCTTTCCAAAGCGTTGTCTTGTTCTCCCTGGTGTTTGTAAGATTAGCATCCCTCTTCCCGACCTCTTGACCATCAATAACATTTTAAGGTCGCATTTATTTTACACAGTACAAAATTAGGCGCCCTCCTTTTCCAGGACTTGTCCTCCATTTCAATCTTCCGTCCAGGAGGTATTCCCAAACGTCCTCCATGGAGCATGTGACTAAGAAGCACGGGTTTATATTTTATATGAGTGTTTTGAGCTTCTCTTTGGTCAGGCCCTCTATTTTTTGGAGTGTCCTCCATTTTGCGGTGCCTTGTCCTCCTTTGCGGAAAGGACATCTGGTCACCCTGACTCAGGGTTGTTCTTCAACTTTGTAAGAGTAACTTACACAGAGACCTTAGGAAAGGGGCGGGATAGGAGTATAAATAACTCCCAATTTTCTGGCGTTTAGACGGATTTCAGTCGGATGGAACTAAACCCACTTTAAACCAGGGCTTCTCAAGCTCCAATTATTTGGGGGGTACTTGCCTGGTGTAGTGGATTGAGGGCTGGACCAGGATTTGGGGACACCAGGATCTGAATCCCTGCTCAGCCATGGAAACCCACTGGGTGATCTTGGGCAAGTCACACTCTCTCAGCCTCAGAGGAAGGCGAAGGCAATCCCCCTCTGAACAAATCTTGTCAAGTAATCCCTGTGATAGATTCGCTTTAAGGACACTGCAAGTCGGAAGCAACTTGAAGGCACACAACAGCAGCAGCAGCAACAACAAACCAGATTTGTGCTTATTGGCTACAACTCTTTCTTTCTGCTCTGGAAACTTGGGTAGCTCTGACTTGGGTCTGTGAGGTCTTCCAGGAGTCTTATCAGGTTGCGGCTCCCCCTCTGTGGTTATTAACGCCCAGTTGCATGTAACGGGATTTCGTTTCTTTACGTTTTCCGCTAGGAACTTGGAGCCGCAGAAGCTGGCTTTGGATGAAAGCCCAGTTGGACATCCAGAAAGGCGGTAGAAAGAGGGAAGGAGGGAAGGAGATCCCTATAAATCCTGCTCCTTCGCAGCATCAGAGGGAACGATGCCCGCCTAACCAGCCTATTCTCGCAAGCCTTCAAGAGAGATCTGTTTTGGAAGAAGGCTTTTTGACAACAACATCCAAAATCCTTGATCTCATTGGCTGGGGGATGCTGGGAGTTGCAGTTACAAAAGGTTAGCGTTTCCCCCAGCTCTGAGTAGGGAAAGAAGCCGCTTCTTTTTCTAATCCCAATTCTATTGACCCAGGAATAAGGTTCTCATTTCTCAAAAGGTCAAAATGGGACTCCCAGGGTCACACTCTCTTGGCCTCAGAGGAAGGTTAAAGACAAACCCCCTCTGAACAAATCTTGCCCAGAAAACCCTATGATAGGCTCGTCTTGTGTGAGTTGTGTGCCTTCAAGCCATTTCCGACTTACAGCGGAACCCTAGCATGGGTTTTTTCTTGGCAAGATTTGTTCAGAGTGTTAGAAAAAATTATTATGGTTTGGTTATTTGTGGTTAAGACATTTAGTAGCAGCAGCAGCAGCAGCAGCAACACAACAGTAAGCATATACTGCACAGGTATTTGGTAAAACGAGCTAGATCTGAGCTTCTGGTAAATAAACAGGATACGTTGGTAGGTAAAAAGAAACTTATTTTATTGCTACATCTAGATTCTACAAAAATACCTAATCAGTAGAGAAAACTATACTTGGTAGAAGAGTCCCTAGAGCTGACTCTCATGCGTGTAAGTAAGAAGAAAAATCATATTTAATAGCACAGGCTGGTTTTTGTGTGTATATTTGATGAGAGCAGAGAGAGGAAGAGGACAGAGAACAATGGGCAACAAACTTTATTGAACCCCAGAAAAGGGAGGGGTATGGGAAGAGACTTCTTCACAAGCCACACTGACCAAATGACCACAGAGATATACATCAGTGTTCCTGCATATATGACACCCCCCTTCTCAAGGAAAAAAACATAGATCTGCACACGAGCATCGATGCTAATGCCCCAACACAGAGGAGGTTTGCCCTTGCCTTCTCCTGAGGCTGAGAGAGCGTGACTTGACCAAGGTCACTCAGTGGGTTTCATGGCAGAGAGGGGAACCGAGTTCTGGTCTCCAGAGTCGTAGTCCAATGCCATAAGTCGGAAAGGGCTTGAAGGCACACAGCAGCAACTACAACGTGTCGATTTTATATTGTTTTATTAAATCAATCAAGATTAATTTAATGGTTTTTTAAAAATATATATATTGTAAAAATTTAAAAAATGTTTTCATCTTATGAGCCGCCTTGGGTCCCTTTCTGGGAGAAAAGCAACACAGAAATGAAATAAATAACATGAAATAAATAAAATACAACAAGAAGAAAGGCGGATTTAGTTACAGCCTGCCTGCCAAAGCTGATCCCCTCACCACCACCATCTTCAAACCAGTGTCAGGCTCTCCCCATCGCTGTCGGCTGTGGATAATAATGCCTTCCCTCTCCCTCTCCCTCCTTTGAGGGTTTGGTTGTGTCAGGTGCCAAGGCACGGAGGAACCAAGCGGGGACCCCTCTCCCGGCAGGAGCTGGGCGCCAAGAGGGCTGCTACCGGGAGACCCCCGAACCAGCACTGGCTCCGACTGACCCCCAGCCTGGCAGCAGAAACAGCCAGAGACACTTCGGGGAGGGGTGACCAGATGTCTCATGACCTTAAACGGAGGACAAGGCCTCGCAAAATGGAGGACACGCAGGGAAGAGGGAGGACACGACCAAATAAAGGCTAACAACGCTCCTAGAAATAAAAATCCATGCTTCTTAAGTCATGATCCAAAAGGAGGACGTTTTGGAATTCCTCCTGGACAGAAGGCTGAAAAGGAGGACAAGCCCGGGGAAAGGAGGACGCCTGGTCCTCCTGGCCGCATCGCATGAACCTGGACCGGCAGCAGGCGAAGCAGCATTAGGAAGTTTGCATTTGGAAATAGGTTAAAATCTTGTCGAATCTCATGTCTGAAGCTCACACTTTTTTCCCTTTCGGGTCTGGGAGGATGCTCTGATGGAGGAGACAGGCGTGTTTTTCCTTCCCCATCTTGCTCTTTATCTCGTCAGCCTCCTCCTCTCCGTCCTTCCTTCTGACCAAAGTACAATATCATCCGAAATCCACCGAACAGCGATACCTTCATTGGGCCAGTCAAAATGCACGTCATAGATGCTGCAAGCTTTTGAAGTTCCACTGGCTTCTTCCTCAGTCATAAGCCTGCATTTGGTCAAGATGTTGTGGTTGTTGTCAGCAGTTCAGATGGTATGGAAGGGCATTCTTCCCTCTGGCCATGTGGGTAATTCCATTAGCAAAACAAAAAGGTACTGCCTTTGAGGTTCAGTTTTTGTCTCCAATCCTTCTAACCACAAATACAAAATAAAGGGGTTGGGATCACAGTTGAGTTACAACTGAAAAAGAAATGTGCAGATTTCCAGAGTACACAGAATTCTTCATCTCCAAGAGACACAGTGGACCAGATGCTGATAGAAGAGCAACACTGGCTGCAGTTGTAAAGAGAGACTTCAGAGTGGATTTGTTATGCTGCCTTTGCAGTTAAATCCAAGAGAAGAAGCACTGGCTGCATCTTGCTTGTCATCTTAAAGGGCAGCTCCCACAGAGTGCATTACAGTAGTCTAAGAGGGGAAAGTGGAAGTTTCCAATGCATGGGCTAGTGTGGCTAAGTGATCTAGGAAAGGCCTAACTCTCAGACTAGTCAAAGCTGGCTCCAAGCCCTCCAAGCCTTGGGCCTCTTGTGACAGAGATGATCCAGGAGTTCCCCAGATAAAACTATGCATCTACTCCTGGAGCAGGGGTGCAATGGGCTACACAGGGGCCCAGTCCCACCCAACCAAGGGGCTTCTCCCTCATCTGTTTGGTGAACAAAGCCAGAGCTGTGCCCATGAAATCCATCCTACCCTCCTTCTAATGCAGCCTCAGGCTAGAGTCTGGATATTTGGCCCCTCACTGGCCTAAATCAACTGTTTCCATGTGGAGAAACACTCCCACTGGGAAATGAACTGTCAAAAGTTATACCTTTGTTCATCCTCTTCCCATGAACTGCCTCCTCCCCCCCCCCAAAAAAAAAAAACCCAGGTATTAAGAAGTGGTGGCAACGTTTTTGGAAAGGCAGAACTGTTCCAGAGTTGCTAACACCTTTCTAGAAAAGCCAGAGAGAGGATTCCCGTATGTGATGTTTTGTTTGTATTTTGGCTCCATGAGCTCCTGTAAGAGTCTGATGAAACTTATGGGTCCCTTCCCCCAGATAAAGCTATGGACCTCTTTCTGCACTTATAAACCTAATTTTTAAGAAGGAAAATGGGGTGTGGGAAAATAGTATGTGTTTTTGTGCCCCCTGAAGGCTTTCCATGAAGGATGAGTCCCTGTGAGAATAGAGAGGTTCTTCCTCCCCCAATTGGGCCACCAAGATATCTTATGAAGGTGAGCCCTCTCATGAATGTACTGCAAGAGCATTGTTTAGCTGTTGCTTTTCATTTTTTCAAATTCTAATACAGTAATGCAATTATTGTGATGTAGTTGTTTGTAAGAACAAACAAGTAGTTAAAAAAAAAAAGACCTGGCTGCCAGTGTTGGGAGTCCCTGCACCCACTGACTCTCAAGCTGTTCATGGACTCCAGATGGGCTTTCCCCACACTACAGCATTAAAGCGCTATGGTTCCACTATAACTATTGTTCCATCCTATGGTATTCTGGACTCTGCAGTTTAAGGAGGGGTACTTGGGGATTTCTGCCAGAGATCTCCAGGGCCTCTCCAAACCCCCCCCCCCACCTTCCATCCTAACCATAAAATAGCCTGTTTCTCTTTGGATGTCTCTGTCTGGGGAGATCCCACGGAGCTTGAGGGAGGAAAAGGGATTCCCTCAGCCCCTCCAACTCTCTTTCCAGCTCCAGAGAGTCCCAAACTCTGGTCTTCCAGATGTTTTGGATTTCAGCTCCCAGAATCCCTGACCATTGGCCGAGATAGCGGAGGCTTCTGGCAGATGAAGTCCAAAAAACAACTGGCGGACCAGAGTTTGGGAATCAACCCCAAAGGAAGACAAGGCACCGCAAAATGGAGGACTTTCCAGAAAAAGGGAGGACAGGACCAAAAGAAAGCTATAGAAAGGAATATCAGTATAAATCCATGCTTCTTGGTCATGCGCAAAATGCATTTGGGTGGAATTCCCCTTGGACAGAAGGTCGAGATGGAGGACAAGTGCTGGAAAAGGAGGACAGGTCTGGGCCTGGTCTTTGCTCTTGGCCCCTCCCGGCCTGGGGCTGCTGCTGCTGCTGCTGCTGCCAGCGCTTGGAGCCAGGCTCCTTCTTCCTCCAGCCGCCTTGGGTCCATCTGAACAAACAGAGGAGAAGCGAAGGCGATCCGTCAAACGTCGCCCGGTAATAAATAGAGCCACTGACCTCCCTTTGGCCCCAGGCAGCAGGGCCACTGGGCCACCACTCGCCAAAGGCTAAGGAAAAGGGGGGTGGGGATCAATGTATAGGTCTCCCTCTACAGGGAGTTCAGACTTGAGAGAGACAGAGAGAGAGAATCAGCCACCAGCCAGAAAAGGACTGGGAAAGCCCCAGATAAATCCCATTGAGGTCAAAGGCAAGGCAGGCCCTTGGAAGGCCAGGGGACTTCCAGGAAGGTCGCCTAAGGGCCAGAAAGGCGGCTTCTTCTTCTTCTTCTTCTTCTTCTTCTTCTTCTTCTTCTTCTTCTTCTTCTTGTGGGCCTTCAAGTCGTTTCCCACTTATGGCGAACTTGTCCTGGGGCTTTCTTGACCAGGTTTGTTCGGAGGTAGGTTTGCCACCGCCTTCCCCTGAGGCTGAGAGAGTGTGACTTGCCCAAAATCACCCAGTGGGTTTCCAGGGCAGAGCAGAGACTCCAACCCTGGTTTCCAGAGTAAAACCAATAGGAGGAGCTATTATTAGCCCTCACTCCAAACCATTACTTTCATTTTATTTTTTAAGCATTGGCAGTGTGAGCTGTGCATGTCTTTTCCGCCAGTCATGTGTGCAGCAGTGTGGTTTTGTCCCAGCCAAATATACCTTCCTGTATATGTATATACATATGTATATATGTATACCGTATATGTATATAGAGTGGGATGTAAGGCCCATTGAAGGAACAGGGACTTGCTTTTGAGTAGACTTGTATAGGACTGTATTGTAAGGCCTCTCAATTCAACGGATGCTTACTTGGGAGTTAGTGCCACTGAACTTAGTGCAACTTATTTTTGAATAAAGGGGTCTAAATTGGGAATAAGATTGGTTGCTTTTCTAGAATCCTATGTTTGGAATAAATAGAAACTGAGGTGAGAAAGGCATGGGGCCAAGTCATTGGAAAAGACAGCAAAACCCACAACACAGTTAAGCCACAGTCTCAAGCTTCAACAGATTTCAGGCTGACCTTTAAATGAAAGAAATCCCCCTGAAAGACATGAGATTTTAAAACAAACAAATGCATTTAGAGAATGGGAGTGCTAGGTCCCCAACATATGTGAGAATGAATGCATTGCATGTATGCAATTTATCTAGGCCTAAATACTGTTAAGGCACTAGATCCCATCTGATCTTGGAAGCTAAACAGGATCAGTCTTGTTTAGTACTTGGATGGGAAACCACCAATGGATACCAGGTGCTGCCTACAGGCTTTATGTCAGAGGAAGGAACTGGCAAAACCATCTCTGAGCATTTCTTGCTTAAGGAAACCCTATGAAATGTATGAGATCAGCATGGGATCCACTTGAAGGTGCTTACGCTCCTTGGACAGATTTCATGGAAAGCCAGGCTATCAATATTCATAATAAATATAGCATCAGTTTTAATTTATAAAATTTTCCCTAATTGATTTGTGAATGAATAGATAAAATACAGTTTCCTTTCAAATTTGCATGTTAAAATCTAGGCTTTCCTCCTGAAACCTTAGGAACAGCTGAGTTGCTTGTCTCAGTCTTCAGAACTGTTACCCCTCATTTAAGGGACCTAATGTGAGCTGTTCTTTGGGGCAAAATAATGTAATGGTTTGAGCCATGGAAACCCACTGGGTGACCTTGGGCAAGGTACACTCTTTCAGCCTTCTTGTTGTGGCTGTTGTGTGCCTTTAAGTCCTTTCTGACTTATGGCAATGCTAAAATGGGGTTTTCTGGGGCTGAGAGGGTGTGACTTGCCCAAGTGGGTTTCCATGGCCCAGTGGGGAATCCAACCAATCTCCAGTGTCCTACTCCTACATTCCTACACCGCTCAGAGGAAAGCAAAGGCAAGTGTCCTCTGAAGTATCCTCTGAACAAAACTTGCCAAGAAAACCCTGGGATTAGCTTGGAAACTATTTCAGGACACACAACAACAAGAATATTTCTTAAGATGGGAGTTCTCATTTTTGTTGAAAACCACCTGGCGTCACTTTATTGGGAGAAGGGAGGGACATAAATGAATAAAATGAATAAAATAATTAATAAATAATATTAGTCTACACTCCTGCACTCAACTGAATTGGATGTAAGCACTATTGTACTTAGTGGGGGGAAACATGGCTGGGTTTGACCTGCCAGAAATGTCATTTTCTTGGCTCAAGCCCAAAGGCCCAGTATCTAATCCTGCACTTCCTATCCCCAACAGTGGTCATCCACTTAGGAAGCAGGGCAAGGTGGAGAGAGGGGAGAACCATGCTCTGCTATTCTCCCCCCAAATATACCTCCTCTGACACTTGGGGTGACCTTTGGAATTTCCATAGCCCTAGAACCAACCTTTAGGGCTATGGAAGTTACCAGATCCCATATGATCTTGGGAGCTAAGCAGGATCAGCCCTTGTTAGTACTTGGATGGGAACCCACCAATGAATACCAGGTGCTGTAGGCTATATTTCAGAGGAAGGAACTGGCAAAACCACCTTGCCAAAGAAAAGCCTATGAAATTCATGGGGTCAACCTAAGTCCAAGGCACATGCGCACAGAGAGAAACAGAACCAACCCTTCCTCCATCTAACAGCAGGAGAGCATTGCAGTCCTTGTGCAGGCTGACTTGGAGGCAGTCCCATCAAACACAACTGAATTCCAGGTAAAACTACTAGGACCCACCACACACACATTTAATTGGGAAAGCATTCTCTGACAGTCCCATGCTCTGACAGAAATAAAGAATGAGTTTGTTTAAATGCCATAAGGTTATTATGTGTGAAAATTATGACACTGAAAGAGGAGCTTTTGACTTTCAGTGCTTGTATGAGATTAGATACCCACTAGAAGACAGAACCCTAACCCTTTCCCCTTTTAAAAAGTAAATTCTGTAGTAAATCATGGGATTTAGAAAGCAGGTCAGCTGGGCGGTAACACTGAGGTAAGGGACTGCAGCCTCACTTTTGCGATCCCTACTTGTCAGAAAAGCTCTTCTTCTCACAGGGCTAAAGAGGTGGGAATCAGGAGGCCCTCCAACCAATGCTGGCTGGGGTTGTTGGGAGCTGCAGTTCAGCAACATCCATATGGCAGGATGGTTTTAACCCCACCCCCCCAATAAATTTAGTCTTGTCCAGAGGAGTCGCCCCACAACAGGCAACTGAGTGGCCCTGGCTAGGAAGAGGGCTTTTTGATGGTGGCACCCCTGCTATGGCCAGAGAAGCTTCCCTGGTGTCATCTTTACCATTTTTCTGGTACTACAATGTTGATTTGTTTTTTAAATCGGACAGGCCTTTTAAACCACCAGCCTTATAAGCTCTCTATCTCCAGACTCTTCTTTTTTATTGGTACGCTGACTTTTTTGTAGCTAGACAGTTTGGTGTTTTTCTTGTGTGTTTTAGGTGATTTCTCTTATATCTTAATCTTGCATTTCCTCCCTTGTTCTGTCAACCCCTTAGAAGAAAAATGCCTCATCATCATCATCATCATCATTTAAGAAGAGGGAATGGTGGCAGTGTGCAAAGGATTGCTGCCTTGGAGGATTATGGATGGCTTCCTGCACTGCCTATAACTATATGTTGCATATTTTTGCATCACCAGACGTCCTCCATTTCAGCCTTCAGTCCAGGAGGAATTCCACAATGTCCTCCATTTTTGAGCAGGACTAAGATGTGTGGATTTATATTTCTGTGAATGTTCTTAGCTTTCCTTCGGGAATGTCCTCCTTTTTTTCTTGAACGTCCCACATTTTGCGGTGCCTCGCCCTCCCTTGCGGTGAGGACAACCCTGAGTTGGACACCACTTCAGCTGCCCTGGCTCCTGGGATTTGTAGTTTGGTGAGGCCCCAGCCCCTCTTTGGCAGAGAAGGCTACCGACCTGGAAAAACTACAGATCCCAGGATTCCATAAGGATGGAGCTACAGCATTTGAAGTGGTGCCAAACTGTGTTACTTCCACTGCAGAGGCACCCAGCAGTCCTCCTGACTTTGGCTTTGACGTGGGCCCTCTTAAGCATTTACCCCGCAACCTCCTTTCTCTAGAGAGCCAGGGTGGCCTAGTGGTTTGAGCATCGGACTATGACTCTAGAGACCAGGGATCAAAACCAACTGATGACCATTGGACATGTCACACTTGCTCAGTCTCAGAGGATGGCCATGGCAAACCCCCTTCTGAAGAAACCTTGCGAAGAAAAACTTTGTGATGTGCTTGCCATCATGAGTCGGAAATGACTGGAAGGCCCATCGCAACCACAGCCACAACCCCTTTCTCTCTTTTTTGGAAGAATCCAGCCCCAAGGCACCCCCTGGGAGTCCACCCGAAGGCCATCTCTCTCTCTCTCTCTCCCTCTGTGCTGCTTCTTGCCCCGTAAATCTCGGGCGATCCTGGAACTAATTACCGAGAGGATATGTCTCAATTTGTTCTGCATTAATGCCCGGCCGGGGCTGGCGGAGCAGCCCTGGAATTGATGAGCTGAGACTCGGGCGCTCCGCCGGGGATTCCAGGCACAGGAGAAGCAGCTCTGACCCTGGATTCAACTCTGGAGGCGGGGGAGAGAAAGGAAGAAAGAAAGAAAGAAAGAAAGAAAGAAAGAAAGAAGAGAGAGAGAGAGAGGTGGGTCTCTGCACCTGTAGGAAATGCAACACTTTCTGGAATCCCGTTATTTCTTCTTGCCATGAACCTTCACTAATAAGCATCTTTTCTTGGGTCCCTTCCTCTGCATCCACACTGGGGAAATAACCCGGTTTGGCACCGCTTTAATTACTCTGGCTCAAGGCTATGGCATTCTGGGAGTTGGAGCTTGTTGTGGGGTCCAGAGCAGAGCAACAACAACAAACTCCAACTCCCAGAATGCCATAGCCTTGAGCCAGACAAAGAGTTAAAGTAGTGCCAAACCGGGTTATTTCTCCAGTGTGGTTGACAAGCCAGGGATCACAGAATCGCAATGCCGTCCTCCTGCAATGAGGCTTAACATGTTTGTGGAGTGCATTTGGAAAGTCGCCCCAGTTTAGTTTCAGTCCTTTTGCCCCCCCCCCCCCCAAAAAAAGAACTGGGTCTCACTTTGCATGGAGCTTCATTTGAAACGATTTAAAAAAAAAATAAAATCAAGGGGTCTTGTTAAATTTATTAGCATATTGCTAGGGCAAAACGGGACATAAATCACCCCCGGCTGCCTAAGAAAGCTATAAAACATCCCTCTGCTGCTCGCCCCAGCCAAGATCCTGGTGAATAAGAGTTCAGAGACGAGGAAGGTATCGCTAACATCTTTCAGGTCGGTTGAGTGACGTTTTAAAAGGCTCCGGTGCACAATATAGCAGCCATCCAGAGATTAGCTGGGACTGCGCAGAAAGTCTATGGCTTTCTCCAACAGACGTGAAAAATAAAACTAAAGTCTATAGACAGTTCCACAGGAGGAACCAGAGGCCCTGACCCGAAAAGGAGGACAAGGCACCGCAAAACGTAGGACCTTCAAGGAAAAATGCAGGGCATGACCAAATAAAAAGCTACAAACACTAATTGTTTTTTAAAATTGTCGGTCATGCTTTTTAGTGAGGCTCAAAAGGAAAGGGAGGACATTTTGGAATTCCTCCTGGACAGAAGGCTGGAATGTAGGACATGTCCTGGAAAAGGAGGGCGTCTGGTCACCCTGCGCTTCCAGTTTAATGTCACCCTTTACACCATTTTTAAAATTAACAGAGAAGGGCTTTTGCAGGACAAAACCCTCATCCATCCTCAATGCATTTATTTAAGGAAAAGTTGCTTTCAGCAACATTTGGCTTCCAAATAGGAAGAGCCTCCTGTCATGGCTGGATCCTATGAAATCCTGGGATGCATAGTTTGCAGATATACTAGAGCTCTCTGGCTTTCTAAATTCCCCTCCCTAAACTGCGAATCCCACTGCAATTAAAGCGCAACCACAGCGCACTGTAATTGGGTCGTGTGAAAAAGGCTCCTAGACATATTTACTCAGAACTAGATTCAGATCTCAGTTACCAATTGAGACTAGAGATCCCAGGATGCCTCATCTGACTGTTTCAGAGAAATGCTATCTGAAAAGGTAGTGTTTTTTTTCCAAACTAAGGCATCTCCTTGGATTTAATGGGTTTCCCCCCCAGAGAAGAGGGTACCAGATTGTAACCCTAAAGCCTCCAAAGGTTCCAATGATTGAAAAAGTAGGTTCCTGTATCCGCATGCCATGGACACTGCAGAGTTAATACAGTTTGGCACCCTTTAAGGACCATGGCTCAATGCTATGGAATTCTGGGATTTGTAGTTTTATGTGATATTTAGTCTTCTCTGTCAGAGGGCTCTGGCATCAAATCAAACTACAAACCTCATGATTCCATAGAATGGAGCCAGGGCAGTTAAAGTGGTACATTAGTCCTGCAGAGTGGCAGCATCTTTGGAGGCTTGTTTGGAAGTCCTGGAGGCATCTTCAGGAATCTGTGTAAACCATGGGTAGAAAGATCATTTTGATGAGTCAGTGTGAGCCATTTGCAACAGTCCTTGAGACACAAGAGAAATCAAGGCCTCCTTCATTGTAGCAATATGCTCTGGAAAGGAGGAAATGTTCCTTATGCACACACATTCCCAGATTAAGGACCAACACCTGTTTATGTGAGGCTTCGTCTTTCTCCTCTTTCATTTCCCTGAAGAAGAAACATTTGTTGTAGCAAGGCAAGGCCAAGCTTCTTATCAGGTTAGTACCCTTGAGTGTCCCGTGGCACAGGCCTGCATTGCCTTCCTTAGTACAGCATCCATTGGCTTTTCTCCTATTGAAGATCATGCCTTTTGTGTAGCTGCTTGTCCTAAAGCTAATTTCAGCAAAAAGTAGGCTCATATTTCAGATCTTGTCAGGATGGCAGCAGGATGCCTGGGGTGAAATGTGGGGTGTAAACAGTGAGACCTGGGGCAGAGGTCCAGAGGCCCTCTCAGCAGAATGGAAAGTTATAGAGTCTGCCATATTTTGAAATAAGGAAAATAAAACATCTTATCCTCTAGTGAGGAGAGAAGAGTCAAACAGCATTCTGTCCAGAATCTAACATTACCTAACTTGCATCACTAGCCATTAACAGTTGAGGAGGTATAGTTTTACAAATAACAATAATTAAAACGATGTCTTTCACATCCGCTGTATTATTCCTCAGGAGCAGCAAAATCCCTGGCCGGTTTATTGCTGCTTCATGGGGATTATGGTCTGGTCTTTGCACCAGGTTTATATGCCAATAGGCAGTAATCCCTTTGCTCTCATTGGAGGTTTTCTAATCTCCCTGGTTCACATCCACATTAGCAGGGCTGGGGAGAGCACTCCTTGGATTTTCTTTTGTTGGTACAAAGTTTCATATTAATCTCTTATGCATATCATTCATTACCATATCATTCACTGCCATGAACAACTCTAATAATGTGGGAGTGACTATAATGCAGGAGTGAAGTTTACCAGATCCAAGGCTACTGCCATACTCTAGAATTAATGAAGTTTCGCACCGCTTTAACTGTTATGGCTCCATGTAATTTGTTGTGGCACCAGAGCTCTCTGACAGAGAAGGCTAAATGTCTCACAAAACTACAAATCCAATAATTCTATATAGCATTGTACCACAACACTTAAAGGTCAAGCTGCATTAATTCTGCAGTATAGATGCAGCCCAGGACAAACTCCAGAACCAATGGCTCAAGCAATCAAACGGAAGAATGAATAGTATCATACAAGTGTGGGCAGCATAAAAGCAAATGGGGAGGGAAAAAGAGTTTGATTTGGATGAAAACTGATTTCATGACACCAGTGTTTTCAATTGCATTTTGAAAATACATGCTTACATAAGCAATTGTTTTTGCAGCAGCTAAATGTTAATGTCCCTTTACCAAAGAACTGGAAACAATTAGTTTAAGAGCAAATCGCTGAAAAACGGAAGCTGCTTGAAAAGAAATGGCTGCATTTCAAAGTTGCACCAGTAATTCCCATTTAAATAAATTTACTGAATGGGGATTAACTAATGGGAGGGTTGTTCACATGGGCCAAATAAGAAGCCTGTCCCCTGTCCTCCCAGTGAGCAGTCCAGATGATGCAAGGCCCAATCCCTGGTTCTGGTGCAAACTGTCTACATGGCATACTGCCAATTCACCACCAAACCCAAGGTCTACCCTCCTTACAGTGGTCTAAAATAAATCGCCTTTTGCTCTAAATCTTCCCAGAAGACCCAGATCTCTTCATTGTGATGTGGGATGGTTGTTTACAGTGCAACCAACTGTGCCATTTGGCACAGCCACTGCTGGCACAAATCACTCACTCTGAGGTCAGAACAAGGCACTCAGCCATATGATCAACTTGCACCAGTGACTTGTGCCAGCGGCAATGTCTGGTTTAGTGAACATGAGTGAGAACGGTTGCCTGGCATCGCAACAGAGGGCCCAAGTTAACCGGGGGTGGGGGTGGGGGACATTGGGCAACTTTGAGGCCAGAATACTCCTAGCTGCTTTCAGAGTATTCTGGCATGTGCAGACTTAGCCAGGGTTTTGCATCTAGTAAATACACTTAGGAATGTGCCTATGGTGATGAACACTGGGTGAGAGAGGGCTTTTCTTTAAACACCTCTTCCAAATGAATACAAAAGAACAAGGGCAAATTTATCCAAAAACGAAACCATATTTACCATCAAATTACTCCTCATTTTCTGGTACAATAAAAGTAATCTTCCATCATATATGATAGGTCATGATGCTCTTCCCTCAATTTTATGGCAGGAAAAGCCTTTCCATTAGGACCACAAGTGAAGCGCAGATTAAAGATCACTCTAAAATGTATCCAACAGTTTGGAAAACAGTGAGATTCTTTGTTCCCAGGACTATCCTGGAAGACAATTTGACATGCCTTACTATTTTACAACTTAATTTTTGTGGCTGTAGCTCCTTCATAATGGTATTATGAAAAGGGGTGGGGGGAGCATATCCTGGATCAAAATTCTAGACCTTGTTTGGCAGTCTGTGCTGGTTATTTCTTCTTCTTCTTCTTCTTCTTCTTCTTCTTCTTCTTTAGGATAAGTACTCCTATGGGTTGTTGTTGTTTTCAAACTGTAAGAGCACTTTCCCGTTTACAAACACAATAGTTCATCTATCGACACACCTATCAAAACTTAAGCTCCCTAAGCTGTCGTTTCCAGGAAAAATATTTTCCAGCCTACATCAATACATCTTATAACCCTCTTTCGCTCAACTACTCACACCATGGTCAGCAAAGAAGCTGCAGCTTACTGCCATCCAAACAAAAAGCACATCAGAACTGTTTTAAAAGTAAGTACACTCAAGACTGTCAGGCAGATCATCGTGAATTTTGCATACTTGCAATGTATGTTTTTACAAAACAGAAAAAACACAGAACACAGAGATTAAGGATAATTATAATTAAGGTAAAGGTAAAGTTTCCCCCTTTGACAAGCTTGTCAAGTTATGTCTGACTGCAGCTAAACTGAAGAGCCAGCATTGTCAAAGAATACTCTGTCGGTCATGTGGCCAGCATGACTTCAAAGAACGCTGTTATCTTCCCACTGAAGCAGTACCAGTTTATCTACTTGCATGTGCATGCTTTCAAACTGTTAGGCTGGCAGAAACTGGGACTAGTGGTGGGAGCTCACCCCATCATAGGGCACTTGGACCTTGAACTGCCGATCTTGTAATCGAGTCAACGTCTTAACCGCTGAGCCAATACCACCAACTAAATCAGTTAACAATGTGATTGCCATGAAGTTAATGACAAAATAATAAATGGAATATTATAAAAATTATTTAAAGCATAAAATTAATATATTAAGGAAAGTGGAAAACATATAAAGCCCTATTAGGTCAATGCAAAGATGGTTATGAATTAGGACACTTCTGATTAATAGTTCCTCAGGGGACTCAACTGCAAAGAAGTCTTGATAGTCCTGATCCTTGGTTCCTGTTCATGAGTGGGCAGAACCCCACTAGCCTAGCCTTGGGGTGCATGTACTCAACAGATAAGGACATAACTTGATCTGAATACTTTTTGAGACAAATAGAGACATGAAACATTACAGGCTGTGTTTATCTTCATGGAGCAATGGAATAAAAATCTGTTCTCCCTCCCTTTTGAATCTTCCTCATAGAAGAAAACCAAATACAATACCACTCAGAAATAAGATAATTATCAGAATATTTGTGAGAACTGCAAGGGTTACTGAAACACTACAAATCTTTAGGGTGGGAAAACTCAAAGCACACCAAAAAAAAAAAAAAAACCATTGAAGACTGATTTGGTTTAGTAGTCACAAGATAATGAATATCTGGTAGGGAAGGGGCTGCCTTGCTTGGATGGAACAGGAACAATGGCAACAACAGTAATGATATATTTCAATGTCTTTGGATACAAATCTGCAAGAAAATAATCTGTTTCTTTCCAAAGTAGGGCTGGTTCAGTATCAAAAATACTTAATATATTCTCAAAAGATGACATTTATTTGGTGTTTTTCTCTAACTCTTCTCAAATTTATTAGTATAGGACATGATCTCTGTGAAACCAGCCCAGTAATAACAGACAAAACCTTGCAGAAACATTCACCCACTTTTGACTTTTCCACATTATGTTGTATTATAACCAGGAACTGAAATGGATTTAGTTGGAATTGTTACCACTTGATGTACACAAGACACTCAATACTGTAAAGATGCAAAATATTTTTATTGTGGTATGTGAGGTAAGTAAGCAAAAGACAAGTAAACAAAACAAGTACTTTATGATGATGGTGGTGGTGGTGGTAATAATAATAACAAAAACAATATTTCTTATTTGCCTCAACTTGTAGAACAAGGAGGGAACAACAAATAACACAACACATTGTTGTCTGCCTTCAATACATTTCTAACCTATAGTGACCCTAAAGTGACTCTATCTGGGAGTTTTTGGCAAGATTTGTTCAAGGAAGGTTACCATTGCCTTCCTCTGAGACTCAGAGAGTGTGACTTGCCCAAGGCTACCAAATGGGTTTCCATGGCTGAGTGATAGGGACATAGACAGGATTTTGGGAAGGGGGGGTCCAGACTGAGTACCACCATTATAATGGGGCTTGGTTGCGGCGGCGGCGCAGCAGCACACACCATTCATTTTATCCAATGGAAGGGGGAGTCCGGACCCCCCCCCCTTGCCTACGTCCCTGTGAGTGGAGATTCAAATTCTGATCTCCAGAGTTCAATGTTCAAATCACTACACCACACTGAGTTTAACACAACACATAACATCAATCAAAAAAGGATATAAAACCAATGCATATTAAAATCCTTTAATAACTACTTTGGAAACCATAAATTAAAACTAATCTGGATAGGGCTGTTGGAAAAGTCTGCTCTGTGTGTGTGTGTGCCTTCAAGTCATATTGCAAGCCTTAAAACCCATAAATTCCATAGGGCTTTTTAAAGCAAGGAATACTCAGAGGTGGTTTTTCCCCCCAGTTCCATACTCTGAAATATAGCCCACAGTACCTGGTATTCATTGGTGGTCTCCCACTCAAGCACTGACCAGGACTGACCCTGCTTAGCTTCCATGATCAGGCAGGATCTGGTGCCTTTATACTATTTAGGTTTTAGTCCTGATTTAAATGCAGACAGCATCTCAAGCTGACAAATCTCATACCATCTTTTCTGGGATATGCCTAGAGAAGTTGTGGTGCAACTCACTGCCTGCAGAAGTCACATTCGTAGTTTAATGGAGTTCACCTGTGTGCAGCTTCTGTGCCATGTGCTCTCAGGTTAAAGTTTTGGATGACTGTGTTCAGTGTGGATCTGGGAGAATATCTTAGATTTTCCAGAAAATCAAAATCTATTGTACACCAACATTTGGGGAACATTATTATACCCACCATCTTCTCCACTTTTTGTTGAAGAGCTTTTCTAAACAAACAACATTATGAAAAACAAGAAGGTTTCAAAACAAGTCAAGGATCAAGTTGTGCAGAAACATCAGTTAGGACTGGATTTTTTATTCTGAACTATTAACACTTTCTAGAGAACTGTGACATCAATGATTACAAAACTGAAAAAAACATGGGTCAGCTGTGACTCCACCTAGAGAAAGCCATCTGCCTGAATTCAGTGAACAAGTAAGGAGGTTATCAGAGAAACATCCAGAGGGTCATGGTAACTATTAAGGAGCTGGAGAGATCAACCCCTGGAATGGAGAAACCATCCATGGGACAAGAGTCACCCACATGTATCACTAAATAGCTTTCTGGAAAAGTAGCAAATAGAAAGCCATCCCTGAAACAAACTTATATACAATCCAATTTTGAGTCTGCAAAAAGGAATATGGGAAAAACAGCTAATGTGTGGGGAAAGGTTCTCTAAAGAAATGCTATGTGTGGCACAAAGCCAATAGTGCTCATTCCCTTGAGAATACCATCCCTGTGGTGATGCCCAATGGTGGCAGCATCATGTTGTGGAAATGCTTTTCCTCAGCAAGGACTAGAAAGCTGGTCAATTCTAGAGGAACATCAGTTTCAATCTGCAAGGGATCTTTGCTTGGAGTGACCAGCAGGACAGTGACCATAAACACATACATAGCCCAAGTAACCTTGGAGTGGTTTAAAAACAAGCATGCATGGCAAGACTTGGAAGATGTTTTTCGCCAATGTTCTTCACCCAACCTGACAGACTTAGATCACTTTTGCCAAGAAGAATACGGGGGGTGGGATAGCAGGATCCAGATGCACACATCTGATAGAAGTTTGATCTGATAGTGGTTTCTCAGCTGTAATTGCTGTCACATATGCTTCAGCCAAGTATTGACATGGGAAGTGAATATTCATGTAACTAACAAGTACCAGTTTGTTTTTGTTTATGTAACATTTGTGTCACAATTTGTGTCACTTCCAGCTGCATCGATCGGAGCTGCGAGTTAGAGGAATGAAGGGAAATAAAACAGAAAAAAGTACCAGCAAGTGATTTTCCAAAACTGAAGTCACCGAGAGGTGGTGGGGGGGGGGAGTGTTCATATGTCGATTGTTGTGTGAAAAACTCTACCTGTATATGGACTATCAATCTACATATACATGCATGCAGATTGCACCTGTGTTGAATGTAACCTGTGTACAGCCCCTAAAGACCTCTTGCACTGATAAGAAGATTAATATACATATGACAATGAAAAGTCTAATCCAAGTAGAGTTGGATCCTCAGGGTGTTGGATTGGGGGCACAAAATGGAGGCGCTGCCACATCAAATAATTTTGCCAGTCCATTAAATTTTCTGCAGTCCCTAATTTCTAGCATTGTAGTAATTTAAAACTTCAGCTGGCTGTTTGGAACTGCAGTTTAAGGATCCAAAGAAAAGGGACAGGTGAACTTACTAAGAAAAAGGGGAAACAGTAAATATGAGGGTCCTGGCATGAACACTTTTCAATGTCTCACTCTCTGCAATGTTAGAAATTTGGGTACTAAAGGAAAATTTCATGGGAGGCAGAGGGACAAGATTCCTACCTGGGAGCCAATGCCCTCATTTTGGCCCCCTGTAACTACACCCCTAGAGACCTTCAAATTCCAGGTTGCTTTGCCCTACCTCCAATCACTTCCTACAATCTGAATCCAGCCCTTTAATGTACCACCAAACCAGATTTTGTAATCCTTCAGTTGGTTCCTTTGCATTAATATTTACCAATTCCGAAGCAGCTGTGCTAGTTACTAGTTTCATCCACTATTGTTGGCCATTTATGGAGCTCTACCATGATAATTCCAGTTTCCTAATATAAACATTGTGTTTATCATAATTCATGTGCTTGATAAAATTTTCATCATTTAATAAGTGTGTATGGATGTGGGTTACAGATCCAATGTTCCCTAGGCATACCCCGGCCAATGTCCAAAGATCTTCAAGCAAGGGTGAGCAATTGCGTAAAGGTCAGGAGGGGTGATTTCTCCTCCAGCCTGACTCCCTCCCCCCCGTAGCATCTCCCAGCAAGTCCAATTACTTCTACAGTTCCTCTCCAAACTGTGACTAGAAATGATGAGATGTGACTTCTTCTTGCCATTTTAAAAAGGACTGCAATGAAAATGAAGGCACTTGCTTGGTGGATGGGAACATTGTGGGTGAGGTGTAATGTTTTTTATAGGTTTTTGGTGGCTTTCTGTGCAATTTTTAGGTGAAAATCGCCCCAAAATCACAATGAGGAGGCTTTGGTGAACTGTTGGGGGGGATTCAAGGACTGCAAAAGTGGGATCCAGAGGCTACACTCAGTCTGTGTGGGCCACACTTGCTCCCAACCCTGCCTTAAAGGTTTATATACTCAAAACATATATGGGGGTCATACTTATGCTTTGACATGACAAGTCTTCTGATGACAAGTCTTCTTATAGTTTGTCTCACAGATCCACATACTGCTGTTTTTCATTTGCTTTGGTTAGTGGTATTGTGTAATTGTTTATTTTATTATTTATAAAAAGTGGGAAGCCAGTATCTAAATTTCTTAAATGAACTAATAAATACCATATTTTCCAGTTTTATTTTAATGTATGATATGTATCCAGCTCTATGAAATTTGGTTTAGAGAGATGACAAGGCCAGAGCTACTTAATATATTTTAATTTTTATTTTCTTTACTGATTTCTCTCTTGGTTACATTAATTTTCTTACACACAGTTTCTGGTCCATCCCATTTACATCCCCTCAACTGTTCCCTGAAAATATTTTACTTTGTTATGTTTTTATGTGTTGCGTTCAGGAAAGGTGGATTGATATAAGTTTATAAATAATGCATTCTCTTGTGTTAGCTGCTTTTTCTTTTCTTTTTGGGGAATAAGACAGAAGATGAAACCTTTAAATACATAAATGCTTAAATGTTTATCTAAAGAACAGTGTTTCATGAAAGCAACAATACATTTTCCAGGACATGTCCTTAAATGAAAACAATGTCAAAAAAAGCAACACCACCTTGAGAATGCATTTAAAACCAATGTGTTTCTTCTTCTTACTCCTGGTTTTAAGCATCAAGAGCTAGGGCATGATTGTTTTCAGAAGGCTGAAATCAGCCTACTGAAAGAACTTCCCTGGTCTCTTTTTTTACTCCCCACTGCAATACAATAGTATCGAGAGCTCTGGAAACCCACTTTTTAAAAGGACACTATAAATCAGCTGATCATTATACATAAAGCCTCTGAAAAACTACTTAGAGAAAAAAGTGAGATAAAGCCAACAGAAATGTGATCCTGGTCAATACAGCATTTATTCCATGTAATGCTGACTTCAGGTTTCCATAAATCCTGCCCAACAGAACCTTCCATTGTGAACCTGCTTTCAGAATCAAACAATTCCCTTACTGCAAGTTCTTTTTCTCTAGACAAAAAGTTGGACTCCTAGTAGGAAGTCTAAGTCTGTGTCTCCTGATGTCAGGTTAATCACCCTCCCCACGAGATACAAAAATATTAAATTCCAATAAGAAGATAATTGAAAGGCTGAATACCTCCATCATATGGACAGGTTGATTTATTCATGAATTAGCTCATATAAAGCAACTCATATTTCTGTTTAATGGATTTTAAAAAGTCAGAGGAACTCTGTTCCCAGAGTCTGGAGCTTTTAGGAACACAGCAGATGTGAGTTTCTGTGGTTTTCAGTTTGTTGCAACTCTGCCTCTCTGCTTTATTATTTGGGGTTACTTCCTTAGACCCATCATGTTAGAGCTTACAGGGAATTGACACCAAGTATAATCATCCACCCTATGGCTCTGCAAATTCACTTTCCAGTGTCACAGTCCCTAGCTGTTGTTGGATTAAGGCTCTTACCGTCCCCAATCATCATGACTAGGAATGATGAGATTTGTAATCAAATAACATCTGAAGACCTGTAGTTGGGAATGGTTACATTATTAATTGGCTTGGAACATACACTTTTTTCTAACCAGTGATATCAACAACCCGTCTTCATAACCTGGTATTAGTGGGGGAAAGCTTAAATGGTAGCAGAAGTCATACTCCATTAATTTGGAGGGCACCAGGTTGGTGATAGCTGCTCAAACCATGACACCACATTGACTCCCCGTAATTCTAGGTGGGCTGTTGTCATTGCTGAAGCATCACTTCCCAGCATAGCATGGAGCTGGCAACAGAGTGGTGCAAAGAAATGGCCATATTGCAGCAGTTTACACACTGATGTGGAATGGAGGTTTGTGCATTGTGCACATTACCTCAGCCAGCCAAAAATTTAGGGCTGAGTCATCTAGAAATATAAAAACAACTCCAAATCATGTTTATAACTGCAGTCCTTTGGAAACCACATTATTATCTTGTGCTTGCTTATTAGTTCCAAGACTTAAAATAATGCAAGTAGCCTCAATGTTATCTTATTCTTGCTCAGCACATATCCCCTTTCTTTCTTACTCACACCATTTTTGTGACAAAACCAAAAATAATGGTTCATGTAGTAATGCTACCAACATAACCCATTTAGTTTTTCTTAATCAAACAATGCACACCTGCATTTCTGTTCGCTTCAATTCTGCCCATCATTCTTAGAATGGAACAGAATTCACAGTCCTGAAACAGAGCTTTCTGCTTCCTCCTTCATTCTGCACATACATTCCAATATCCCTGGGTATGGAAAAGTGTGGGATAGGATGCAGAGGGCTACAGATGGAAGGAGATGTTGGCAGGGATCACCTCTCCTCTTACGTGAACAAAGGAGCAACTGCAGATTCAAAGCAATGTAATAGAAACATCGCACCTCCTGTTATGGAATGAGTACTCCAAAAGTGAAGTATCTGCCCCCCTAAATAGCTCAGAGCCCAAGTGTCTTCTCTAGTAGCAACCAGTCTATGATTTAAGATCCACTGGCAAGGTTCTATTTTTTGTTGACCTTGAGAACAGATAAGATAAGGTTCAAATATGTTACAAAATTATATTAATTGTGTTTACATTGGAAAGTTCATACATTTATCATCTTAAGTTAGTTCTATATTAGTAGCTGAATTTACATTACAGGACTGCAATAAAAATGTACTGGAAGAAAGGTCTAAAATCCCATCCATGATTATATTCCCTCTTGTCCTGTCCCTGGAAGAAAAGGAAGCAACTGCTTGGATTTTTACACACCCCATTTCTCATCAGCTCAAATATTGGAAGGGAGTGAATGAGGTTAAAAGTAAGTACACACATACAAGAAAGCTGTAAGAAACAAAAAATATTTTTGTATAAACAAACTATAATCCACCTTCCATCAACCACAATTAAACTCTTAGATACAAAACTGATGTACTTTTAAAGATAGGAGAGACAGCCCTCCAACTATTCCTTTGAAATCCTTATAACCATCAATTCCCAATGAGAAGAATTTATTTTCCTTCTGCCAGAAATATTTTGCAGAAATGAATATGCATTTATGATTTGGAATCATTATTGTAACAGTGGTATTGTGTTTCTGAAGATTGTTAACCTGTCTCAGTTCTTTATGAGGAAGGATAGGGTATTTAAATAAATGGTTACCAGTCCTCTTAACCAACAATATAATATATACCTTCATCATTACTTCTAAACAGTTACTTCTAAACACACATTTGATTTCCATATGAAATTAATATAAGATCCTGCTTGTGCAAATGATCTGCCCCTTCATGTGCCCAATAGCTGTGCCAAAACATATTTGGAAATATAGGCCTATTTATATCTGTCACTGAGAAGACATCAGTCACTGGAACATAGTCAAGGGGCTTTAACTCCAGACTCCTACATCAAGTAGGATAATGCTCCCTGATCCCAAATTCACAATAATTAAAGAGGTGGAAAAGAGAGACTAGGCCATGCAGGTCAAGTCCCACATGACTATGCAGGATTGTTCCCCATGGCACACATTTCAACTCTTTGTCAAGCCTAATGTTGTGTTTCCCACACTGTGCAGCTTCTATCACGTTCGTGAAGAAATAAGTTCATAATCTACCAGATCTTCACCTTGCTTAGGCTCCTTCCTCTCCTTCCCCTTCTTTAATTACATCCATTATTCATTTTGCCTTCATGTAAGGACTAAAAGCAGTGTTTTTTCTTTTTTTAAAAAGAAGACTCCATCATGTACTTAATATGTAACAATGGCCCTGGTATTAAGATTCAGCAGGAGTGAGACATAAAATGCTGATAAACTGGCATGGTTCATGTTGGCTTAGAGGTAGTTTCTCAGTGTGTTAGCCCCGCTTTAAGAAAGATAAAGGACGATATCACACTGGAGGAATGTCTCCCAATTTAAAAAAGAAAGAAAAAAGAAAGAAAAAAGAAAGTAGGGCCAATTTGAAAATGAACGCTGTTACATGAATGGTTGTCAAACGCACAGAAGAACATAGCGCCCACCCCAAAGCCAAAGTAGTGCAAATGCAAAAGAAGTTATCACATGAGTACGTACCCTTCCTAGTCTAGAGTTCGAATTAGTATCCCTGCACATGCGCAGTGAGGGCAGAATTGGATCGTGACCTTTTTACACTTCTGGCAGGACTTGCCCCGTGGTTTTGCCTTGTTTCACATTATTTGTTCATTCATTACCCCTTATTTCACATTATTTAGGCAATTCACATTATTTAGTCATTCTTTACCCTTTATTTCATGTTATTTAGGCAATGCACTTTATTTGTGCATTCATTACCCCTCATTTCATGTTATTTAGGCAATTCACCAATTCAAAATCAGCCCAAAGCAACCTAATACTTGGTTTGAGCATTGGACTATGACTCTAGAAGGCAGGAATCAAATCCCACTGGGTGACCTGGTGCAAGTCACACTCTCTCAGCCTCCTCAAAAAATGACAATGGCAAACCCCATCTGAATAAACCTGTCAAGAAAACCCAAAAAATGGGGTGGGGGTCTCCAGATGGTTGTGTGTGTGTGTGTGTGTGTGTGTGTGTGTGACTGTATCTGTGCCTTTAAGTCTCCAGCTATGGGGGAATGGGGGGAGAGAAGGAGGCCCTTTCTACAGCATTTCCACCATCTACTAAGCTAGTGATGTGATTGAAAAAAAAAAAGATATAATATTAATTTGGCAGGATTTGTTCTCTATACATCCACACCGGCTTCTAGTAATCACTGCATTGTCATCCAGAGACTTGCAAACAGACTCTTTAATGGTATCTTCTAATATTTTTCCTGAGGTTGAGGTCAGGCTAATTGGTCTATAGTTCTCCCAATCCTCCCCCCACCCAACACACACACTTTTGAAGAGAGGGGCAGTGTTTGCTCTTTTCCAGTCCTCTGGTATTTCGATCATTCTCCAGGATTTCTCAAAAATGGCAAGTGGTTCAGTGTATATCAGCAAGTTCCTTAAGTGCCCTGGGTTGCAGTTGATCTAGCCCTGAAGGTCTGAATGCATTTTGGTCGGACTAATACAGGTGTTGTCACAATATGGACTTTTAAATTTGTCTTGCACTCAGCATGGCTAACCTTATATTTGTACTGTGAATAGGATTGTTTCTGTAATTGCTCGGGATCTGTGAATTCATTTTTACTTGAAAATGATCGACATGGGTTTCTATGGATTTATGCATAAATGGGACACCCCAGAGGCAATTTTTAGGGTTGGAAGGGTATAGCAGAGCACAGATTTTCTCTCTCTTCAATTGTTGATCGTGTGTAATATTGAACTCTATTGCCGTTATTCTTTCTTAACCATGCGCTTAAGCAGCCTAGATGCTACTGTGCTTTGAAGCTTCTCCATTCCTCTGACTCTTTTTCCCCCCATCACCACAATCCACACTTCCACACTGAACTGATAATGCACCTCAAGGGGTTGCCTCAAGGTTGCATCAACCCACTTACATGCTGGAATTCCCACGCCAGATTATGGTTTTATTTCCATATGTACACTTTAACTCTTTGTTGCTCTATCCTCTAGACCTCAATCTGCTGGAACTGGAAGGTTCTCTCTCTTATATCCACTGGTAAGAGACACAGTACTCCCAAATTAGATATGTGATGCTATTTCATTTCATATCTCTTGGAAATCTGACTTCCACATGTTTTAGAGTCCAAAGAACAAGGCATGAGCCCTAAAGATTACAGAGGTGGTGAGTGTCTAAAGAAAATTGTGCATTTCACTGCACATGGGAACCCTAAAGTGTTTAAAAAATCTTTAGGGGTGAACATTGCCCAGTGAAAAAATAAACCCAAATTTAACAAAGTCCAACAAAGGCTGCAAAATGTAAAAACAAAAAAGTACTTCCCCTTGTTTTACTTTTTCTCCCAAAGGAACTAAAAGGCATTTTGTACATGTCTGAGGAGACATTAAAAATAATTATGTAGAAGAATAATAGCTCCCTTGGTTGTTTTAATGTATTTTTGTCTACAAAAAAAATTCTCTAATCTGTTTCTTTGGCTTTGCTTGAAAGGTCTCTCAAACAAAGGCACTTCAAGTAAACTTTAAACTTATGAAACAGCAAAAACAGTGAATGTGGTTCTGGTGCAAAACCCTGCAAATAGAAAAGAATTTTGTTTTTCCACAGGAACATGTGAGGATACTGAAAACGCTTTTAGACTGAACAGTGATACCTTCATACAAAAATATGTATATTTAAGACCTATTATGCTGCAATGCTGACAATGAGATCTACAGGTCCTATGCACTGAGAGATAACAAATAAATGGATCCTAGAAAAAAATCAACCATGAATTCTCCTTTGAAGCCAAAATGACTAAACAGAGGCTATCATGCTTTGGACATGTCATGATACAACTTGGCTCATTAGAAATGATTATAATTCTCAGCAAAGTTGAAGGCTATATAAAAAAAGAGGAAGATTGCACTACAGACAAATTGATTCAATCAAGGAAGCCATGGCTCTGAGTTTGCAAGGTCTTAACAGGGCTGTTAATAACAATGTTTTCGGGAGGACTGTCCTTCATAGGGTAGCCATCAGTCAAATCAAATCAAATCAAATCAAATTTTATTGTTTTTGACCAAAGGTCATTGCACAGCACAACAATACAACAATACATATAACAATATAATAGTATAACAGTATAACAATACATGTAAATTATATCTACAGTGTAGGTACCTTATATCTGGTACAGGATTTCTAAACAAACAAACAATTGTCATTATGCTCATTAAAATTTTTGTCAAATATAGTCATCACCTTTACAGTTTATGGCTATCCCTGTTATATACTTGTTCCTGATTTTTTTTTCTGCTAAGGCAAACAAAGCTACTTTCCAGGTTACATATTTATTGAGGTCCAGTAGAAGGTGAAAGATCATATCCTGTGGGTTCTGACTGGGGCTGGTTTCTATTATAGGTGTAATGAACCTTTCTCTTGCTTCTTGGTAGAGAGGACAAAATAACATGTAATGAACAAGGTCCTCTACCTCTTGACAACCATATACACAAGTACGTTCTTTTGCTGGAATACCTCTATATCTTCCGTCTCTGTATGCTGTATCCATCATATTTAATCTTAATTCAGTAAAAGCTTTCCGTAAATTTGCAAATGTTAAACTAACAAAATAGTCTGGAAAAATACAGAACTTCTTGAGTTTGTTGTATGGGGGGCACATGAGGACAGATAAGCGGTGTGGAAGTCTTTTGTATCGATGTTTCACTTATTATGTTCTTGATAGACTTTATCTGTGCTTCCAGTTGGAGTTCATTAATTTCAGCTATTGTTGTTGTTATTATTATTATTATTATTATTATTATTATTAACCTTTATTTATGAAGTGCTGTAAATTTACACAGCGCTGTACATACAATCTTTTTAATTAGACGGTTCCCTGCCCTCGGGCTTACAAGCTAATGAAATTCCATATTTGATCATCAATTGCGCGGCCTGATGTACCCAGTTCTTGTTGGGCATGCTGTTATTCAGTTCCAGCAAACATTTTTTTGGAAGTCTGTTATTATCCATCCTCTGAACTTTAAGCCAGTAGCATAAAATTCTCTTATCGATATGGCTTTCTATACTAAGCATGTTGGTTTCCAATCTAAGCATGGCAGTTGGTGTGTCTCTGGGGAGGTCCAATAACGACCTCAAGAAGTAATTCTAAGGGGGTTCTAGGTTTATGTTTGGTTTACCTGTGGTACCCCAAACCTCTGCCCCATATAGAAACTGTGCCATTGTTTTAGCTTTATATACTATTAAGGCAGGGTTTACTAAATTTCCCCCTCTTGTTGCCGCAAACTTTAATGTAGCTTTTGCCGATCTGTAAGATTGTACTTTTAAATTTAACAGTTGTTCCTTCCAAGATGTTGTGTCTGAATATACTAGGCCTAAATATCTAAATGATTTTACTTGACTTATAATGTTTCCATCTAAGTGCCAAACATGTTTTTCGGGGCATCTTCCAAAGACCATAACCTGGGTTTTGTCATAATTAATTGTCAGTTTGTTGTTTTTACAATATGTGGAGAGTTTTGCAAGAAGTCTCCTTAGACCTACCTCCGTTCTAGATATCAAAACAATGTCATCCGCATACATTAACAAAGAAATTTTAGTATCAAGAATTGTGACAGGGGCATATTGCAAACCCTCCAGGTCTTTTACAATGTCATTAATAAAAAAGTTAAACAAGGAAGGAGCTAAAATGCAAGCCTGCTTAACTCCTACAGATGCATCAATCTTTGAAGTAAGATGTCCTGCCAGGTCCACTTTAACCTGTAACGATGTATTGGTATACAGTGACTTTATAAGAAATAATAAACGGTGGTCAATATTTGTTTTCTCCAGTTTCTGCCACAACAAAAATCTAGAAATCGAATCAAACGCAGATTTCAAATCAACAAAGGCAACATACAATTTTTGTTTCAGGTTATGAACATATTGGCACATGAGGAAGTTCAACACAAAACACAGATCAATTGTTGACTTCCTCTTTTGGAAACCAGCTTGTACTTCTGCCAATAGATTATTATTATCTGCCCAGTCTTCAATTTTTTCCAAGAGGTACCTAGCATATAATTTAGAAGCAATATCCAAAAGACTAATGGGCCTGTAATTGGCTGGGTCTTTCCTGTCACCTTTTTTATATATTGGGGCAATAATACTCAATTTCCAACCTTCTGGAATACATCCAGAACGATTTATATGAGTAAATAATTTTGCAAGGATCGGGGACCAATATTCCAATTTTGCCTTATATAATTCAATTGGTATCATATCCTTGCCAGGTGCTTTGTTGGTAGATTGTCTGGCGATGATTCCTTTAATTTGATTCACAGTAACATCAGGCCAACAACCATAATAAAAGCATGCTATTCTAACCCCAAAAAGTTGATACAGTTCTGCTGCTCTATAGTGGTGCTGTGATTAGAAGACTGAATTTAAATTGTAGATTTAATAACACAGGGACCAATGGGAATACTTTCTTTAGATTCCAATTTGTGTATATTTGAAATATGAATAAGAATAATTAAATGTTAAGAATGGCAAGGAAATTGTGCATAAATCCATAACTAATAAAGTCATATCAAAGCTGTTACAAGAACGTACAATGACTTGCAGAAGGACTCACTTATCCCTTTGACTTTTCCTCATTTTGTTACGGTATAACCTGGAAATGCAATTGGCCTTGTTACCACTTGAAGTACAAAAGGTACAGGCCAAATAAATCCATTGCAGTTCCAGGTGACAAATAGTTTTACTTCGTCACAAAAATTAACAAGAACTACTAAGTTGTTTTTGTTTACTTTTGAGCCACAATAAAGAATATTTTGCACCTTTACAGTGTCAGTAGTTTGTGTACATCAAGTGTTAACAATGCCAGGTAAATGTATAAGAATTCCTGGTTGTAACACAACAAAATGAGCAAAAGTCAAAGGGTCTGTCATCATAATTTCTAGAAAATATGTTATTTGAATTCAGATAATAGGAGCAGAGATCATCCTGACAGGAGATGAAGAAGAAGGGAGGGCTGTGAATGGGTGTAAAAAAGACTTTATTTAAAAAGTCCTAATTTTCAGAAGCTTTGCTAAATGAAGCAGTGGCATTGCTCCCTGGATTGTCACCCAGTGTGCAGGGTGGGACCTCTGGGTGGAGCTTCTGAGGGCAGGGCCAAAGAGGTGCCACCCACTGCATTGCTGTGCATTGCTCTATTAATGAGGGATAGCACCAAGGTTTCGGGGATGCGTAGGTCGATGCTGCCGCCTTCTTCTCCTCATGAGGAGGACGGAGTGGTGGTACCAATCTGGGGGGGGGGGGGAATTCCCTCAGGCCCACTGCTTCATTCTCCTTATGAGGACTATGACACAGTGGCACTGAGAGGGGGGACCAGTGTCACCCCTCTTCTGGGGTGTCACCTGGTGTAGGTCGCACCCCCGCACCTCCTAGTGATGCCACTAAACTGAAGTATGCCTGTTATATAGGGTTATACAGAGGGCTACATTCGCCCGTCCTCACCCTCTTACATTTGAAGACAAAACTAGATTAATTTGCACTGTATGACAATACAACATGCTGCTTTTTATAAACAGATATAAATAGAAATAGACATAACGTCTTCTCTAATTTCTGTGAACAGCTGGCTTTCTTCCAACAGCGACTACTAAAGTATGTTTTGTACTTTCTTTCAGGACAGCAGAAAAGCAAGGGAGCAAGCCAGAGAGAGAGAGAGAGAGAGAGAGAGAGAGAGAGAGAGAGACCACTGTGGGGGAAGCATGCAATGGGAAGTTATCCAAGTCTGTTCACACAGGAACCAGAAAAACAGAATAAGAGTTTCGATAAAGGAGCCAAGGTGGTACCGCCAGCTGCAGGACCATTAATTAATGTTCTGTGGTATGTAGCCGAAAGAATGACCTTGGTACTTGCTGAACACAAGGAGATAACATTCACTAAGAGAAGCTCTGCTTGTCCTACACAGGTATATTTATCCAAGAAGTTGGTTGCCCAGTGCCCCTTCCTCCCCCCCCCCAGCTTTCAAAGCAGTAAATTAGTTCTAATTGCAGAGATATGTAATAAAAGCCATGCATTTGAAGATTTATTTTAGGGTTTTAGATTTGCTTTGAGTGTCTTACTTTAAAAGGAGGGGGAAAGGAACCCAGGAGAAAATGTAGGTTTTATGGATCTATAAAATTACTCAACTTCAGATAAACGTATGCTCCAGTGCAACTTAAACAGGATAACCAAACACTAAAGAACCGTGGCTGGCAGCGCACTGCACTGTATACATTATATTACATATTTTTGACTCTGCTAGCATCTTGCCTTTCTAAATGGAGACATAATGAGCATTATCATTATCTCTTTGAAAAGGAAAATGCGTGCACAGAGCACAGCACAGGAAATCTGTCTTAGCCCTAAATTTATATTAAAACAGTGAGTGAAAGACCAATACTTCACAGTAGATACAAAGCCAAATTCCTTTCTCCTCCTATTAAGGAAAACAGCAACTGACATCAATGTGATCTCTTTAGATGTGTCCTCTTCAAGCTGCTACCAGCTCCCATTTCTTTTTTTCCCCTTAGGTTTACTTTTAAGTACTTTAAACCAATCCACATGCCCCCCAATTTCAGTTTGTCATACCAAATTAGTTAAATTTGAAGAATAACCAGAAACTATTGTACCTGTCCCTTCAGTTTGCATCTCCATTTGTTTACAAAATGCTACTTCTCTTCTTACCTGCTGATAGCAATATTACCCTTCAGAGTTCCAGAACTTCCTCAAGCCCCTCCTGATTTTCCATTTTCCTTTTCTAATTAACATTCAATATTCAGTAGTTATAGAACATGTCCAATCTTCATTGGGCTGTTGTTGTTGTTTTAATTTTAGTGCTATTCTGGGTGTGGAGAGATGCACTGAACTCCATCCTGCCACTATGACCATGCTGTCAAAATCCAGAAGTGCTGTGATAGTCATTGCCCCTACAGTACACAATAATCGATAGGGGAAAAATGTTTGGAGAGGGTGCACTTTGTTTTAAAGCAGAGCCACACTCCTAGGAAGCTTCCAGGATTGCAATTCTGGTTTAAAACAAGGAGTGCATTCTCCATACAGCTTTTTTTCAAAGTAATATCCACAGATTGCCAACCTATGCCTTTAGGGTTTTGTTTTCTGTAATTCTTGGTCTTTTGTTCTATGGAATTATCCAACGATGCTAATACCTCTTGTTTGTCAATGGCCCAGTTAGAGCTGCATTTCTGTTGGCCTCCACAAGCTGTTATTAGAACGAATGATAAATAATTCCAATGAAGGGGTACTTTTAAAGCCCTAAAGTAAACCAGTTTTCCATCCAAAATATAATTCATATACAATCATCAGGATGTACAACCACCCTCCACTATAGGATGATCCCTTGATTACTATCATTTGGCAGACATAAAAAATGGGAAACTTCAAAGGCTCTCTCTCTCTCTCTCTCTCTCTCTATATATATATATATATATATCTTAGTCTGTTTGTCTAGGAAAGGCTCTTCACATGCAAATAATCTTCAAGTCCAGATGTAAGCATTATTAAAAACAGATAATATAAAAAGCTACGCTTCAGTAGTTCATCATGCTAAGGATGACTGTAGAAGGAATGTAATAAAGAAAAACCAAATTGCTCAGACCAGCAAGTGGTGGTGATGACTGTCTCAGGAATGTGCCTATAGAGTGGAATGACTCTTGCTCATACAAAGGGGCCCAACTCATTATTTACATAAAAGCAACCCATAGCATGATTAAGTGAGTTATGGGTGAATGTTACATACTTAGAAATTGATTATTAGATTGAGATCATCCTTTAAACATGATAGTCAATTGAGCCTAACCCTGTATACTTCACCTACTTTCCATCTTCCCAGAGTTTCTCAGTCACATGCTGAACTGTTGAGCCTAACAAAGAGGAATGACTGATTGACCACCAACAAAAGGCAGCCATCTCCAATCAAAGCTTGGAAAAGTTACTCTTTTGGTGTAAAACTTGAAAAATTATTCTAAACTATTAAAAAAAATATTTTTTCCTTTTACCAGTCTCTACTGTTCTTACTATTTCCATTTTAATGGTCAAACATATAGATATATACTTAGAATCATAGGCGGGTTACAGACGGGCAGGGGAAGACGTCTTGAAGGTGTATTCTGCTGTATACGGAGCCTCCAGACCACCCGCCCCGGGGGCGTGGCTCAGGTGTATGGGGCTTCCACATGGGGGGCAGTGAAGACGCCTCACCTGGGGCCGTTTCTGACCCGTAGCTTCCATACCGCCGCCTCGCAGGACGCTGCAAAGAGAGAGGCAGCTTCCGCATGGGCGGCCAAAAACGCGGCTTTTTTTTTCTTTTGCCGGTGGTCAGCACCGGCGGCAGAAAGCATATGTGCACATTTAAAGCACCCAGGCCCCTTTAAACTTTTTCCCTCGTCCTACCCAAGAACAATGGTGGTCTCCTGCCAGCTGGTGATCAGCTGGTGTTGGCATCCTTGTCCGCTTGCACGTTGCCAGTGTCACCAGCATCATGGATTCCTCCTCTCCTTTGGTCCCCGCGCTCTTGCTGAATCTGCAATGCACAGCCACAGCTGTCGCCGCTGCCACCGCTGTCCCCCTGCCATCCCCCATCACCTCCCTTGTACATATGTAAATATTTAAAGTTTTAGCTTTTTTTATTGTTAGGTGAAAATGGCACAGGAATGTGTGTAGGGGTTCACTTTAAATTCCAAACTTTCCACAATTCTAGTAGCGCATGGGTACATGTTGCTCTAGGGTTAGGGTTATGAGCATTAAAATAGAGTGCAGCTGTGCTGCAGCTTCCACATCTGCATGGCATCTGACGCTCTAATTAGAGCCTCGGTGCAAACTGCGCATGTTCCAGGACCCCGACTCATTATGCGACACAGCTGACTCGGAGCCTTTAAATGGGCAACTTAAATTAGCGGCGTAACAATTCTGGCGTACCGGTGCAGCAGCTTATAGACGGAGATGTGCAGTTGCGCAGTATATAGAAAAGAAGCGGAAAAAAGCAGAACCTTTTTAATGCCACTTCTTCCCGCTTGGGGCGTGCAGGCGGCGCGTTCATGGCGGCATTCAGGTAAGGGCCGTCTAAAGGCTATACCTTCATGATGTCATGAGCACACCCCTTTTTGCCCGTCTGTAACCCGCCATAGAATCATAGAGTTGGAAGAGACCACAGGGGCCATCCAGTCCAACTTCTTTAACATGATGAAGACGGCTAGTAAGGCAGGCTTATTTGCTTTGCCCTTTTTTCTATGTGTTGTTCTTTATACATGCTCAGTAAGGAATTCTGGATAACAACTTCTGTTTGTTATCCAGAATCCTACTGTTGGCAGGAACATAGGGTTGCATTAAATATCAACCAGAGGAGAATCCTGCACTTTCACAGCACATTTTGTTACGGCACATGTACACTGCATTGCATTGTTTACTGCACATGCACACTGTTGCAACTCAGCACCAAAAATCTGTTTCTCTAAACCTCTTTTACTATCTTCCCAATGCCGCTGATGCAAATAAATAAATAAATAAATAAATAAATAAATAAATGACTATACAGAGGACAAGAAGGAAAGGGAAGCTGGGTTGTAAAAAGACTGTAAAAAGTTTCTTTTCAGAGGTTTTGTAATGTTAACTGAGCTATCCTTGCAAAATAAATAAGGAATTTGTGAGGATTTTAAAAGTATGGAGGGTATAATACAGTCATGGAAGGAAAGTACATATAAGGATGTAAAACATTCAGGTGAGAACCATGTGGGTCTCCAGATGTTGTGGGACTGAAACTCCCAGGATTCTTATCATTTCTATGCTGGCTAAAGCTGATGGAAGCTGAAATCCAACAAAATGTGGAGGACTACATGGTTTCCACCTCTGTACTGTAATTCATAAATAATCCCATCTAAATATTCCATCAAGCAATCCTGCAAAATATTTTTGTTTGTTTGGGTGCACCTGTTCATTTCTTTTTTTCTTTTTCTTTTTCTTTTTAAAACCCCATACAGAATAGCCCTTCAGTGCTCCCTTTAGCATGCCATACTAACCCCTATAATGTTTTGGCAGTTGGCCACCTGCCCATCCACAAGGCTCCTGTAACTCACTAGAGGATGTCATACCCTGCCATTTGGGGATAACAAGCACAAGGAAAAAGCCTAGGATATAAAATGAAAATTTATTGCTTCCAATATTGCTCTCTTCTTGTTACTTCAGAATAGTGGCACATCTGTCTTTCACACATTTTAACACCAGAAAAGCATATAAAACATTTTTACTGCACAAATCAGGAATGTTCCTTTGCATTTCTCCGCCAATCTTCCAGAATCTGCTTATTTTTAGGAGCTGAGTGAGAAAAATAATGTTGAACCTCTTAAAGTGTTCACTTTTGTCTTACATGCAGCAGTTGCTCCCACTGTCAGCGCAAGCTTCTTTTATTGCTAAAAGCAAAGTGGACCAAATCAGATGGATCCCTGTAAAATGTCTGTATAAACTAAAATACTCCTACTGTTTGTCCACTTTTCTCTTCTAATATGCAGTCAAATCAATTGCAAAAAAGGGGCATTGCCAACATTTTAATGGCAATTTTATGTAAGAGGAGTGAGGACTGGCTCCTTCCTATATTCTCCCCAAGTTTCAAATGTAGTCCTACATTAAAAAAACAAGTCATATCCAAGCATTCTGGGTTGTGATGTGCCAAGTTTGTTCTACATTGATAAAATCCTGTGTTATAATGGCCAAAATGGAGTGGTGGGTGGGTGAGCCAGATGACAAGGAGGTCCAACTCAGCAAGAGCAATGTCCTTAAGGCATGCTGGACACTGACCTATCTGCTAAAATACTATCAGCTGCATCTGTGGGTGAGGGCCCATCCCAGGCTGCAATGTAATTATTTGATAATTTTATTCTGGAAGGAAGCAATGAGTAAATTTCACAGTTTTTTTCCTGCTGCGAGAGAGTTTGCAGTTCATCACTTATTCTGCACAGAATTCACACTGGCCCTTTTTGGTGCAGAAAATAACACATTAACCACATTATTTTCTGCACAGAACATGCTGAGGTTTGGGACTTAAATCTGTGCAAAATACCTCTGTGCAAATTTTGCACAGATTAAGTCCTGAATGGTGAAAGTTCTCATCCATGCAAGATTTTCCTTGTTATTGTTTCCTGACGCTCAGAAAACCATGGTTTTCTCGAGTGGTTTTTTAACCATTTCCCCAATATTTTCAGAATTGTCTTTACATTCTTAATCCAAATAAACTGAGGGGCCATTCAGACTACCTTTTGTACCGAATTGTAACCCAGATTAAAAGTCAGAAGTTCACATTGGCACAGGTTTAAACATATCAGAATTAGGATCTTGCACACCCGATCCAGGGCAAATCCCCCTTAGAGCAGTTTTTCCAAAAGTGGATTATTTCCTGTACCTTTTAGGAAAACCTGTTTCTTCCCTGCTGCTGGCAAATGTGAACTTGGCCCCGGTAATGATCGGGATCAAGTTCAGGAGAGGGATTTAGGTCAGAGGGAGGGAAGAGGGCGGAACATGGCTCCCTCTTGCAGGCAGCTTTCTCTCTCTCTCTCTCTCTCTCTCTCTCTCTGTAATTTTATTTTTGACAGATTATGCAAAGACTTGTTCTACAGATTGATACATATTGATAGAATGTGGCTGCTTGTGCTACATTTCCCTTTTGTTTGCTTGCTGCCAGTACGTCACGTCACTTTGCAAGTGACATTTTAAAAAAATATATTTTGTGTGTGTGTGTGTGTGTGTGTGTGTGTGACAGAATATGTGAATGGTTGTGTTGCCTTTTAAATTTGGCAAATTGATACAATGTGTGAATGCTTTTGCTTACATATGTGTATGTAAGGCATTCTGGTGTGGCAATCGGAGGGAAAGCAAAGAAAGAGGATGCAGAGATGGCATTCTGAGGTGAGGTATTATTGTTGTTGTTGTGACAGATTATGCACATGCTTTGGGCTGGAAGGGAAGGGAAGAGGATGGCATGGGGGGAGGCAAGAGCTTTGAAGGTGGCATTGGGCTGGAAGGGAAGGGAAGGGAAGAGGTTCCAAAGAGGAGGAAATGCTGGGCTGGAAGCGAAGCGGAAGCTAGAGGCTGGCATTCAGAGGGAAGGATGTGGAAAACCATGACTTTGGGGGAGTCACACTCTCCCAACCTCAGGGGAAAGGCAATGGCAAATCTCTTTGGTACCAATCTTGCCAAGAAAACCCCAGGATGGGGTCATTTTAGGCTTGCTATAATCTGTAATGACCCAAATACACACAACACACACACACACACACACACACACACACACACACACCTGGAGGTTTTAAAATTTGACAAGTTGACAGAATACGTGCACACAAAAGAGGGGGGAAAGAACCAATTCCGTTGGCCAGTGATTGTAGGATATGTCACCTTTGACGAAAGTGGAAGTGAATTTGATTGACAACAAAGGAGGCTCTATTTTAAAGCGGTACTGGAAATGTGAACTTTAGAGGGGCAAATTGCCCCGATCAAGGTAAAGGGTAGTGAAAACTTCTACCCGGGGAGAACCGGATCTGCCCAGTTCTATCCAGGGCAAATGGGCTAGTGAGAATGGGGCCTAAATGTGTTGTTTAGTGTTGGGTTTCTGCATTTTATTTACCACCTTCTTTTCTAAGACTGAAATCATGCTCTCATTTTGCGTCATTTTAACTTTCCGCCCAATTCTTTTCTGTTTCCTTTTCAAAGTGACTTTTAAAATAATCAGTATCTTCAAAGTTTTTTTGGCAGGGGGAGCATTATGGCCATCTGCAAGTAACTATAAGCCCAGTTGTTAGCTGTAGGTGTGTCTTTCCCCTTCACCCCTTCTGATTATTCCTTCTGTATCCAGTAGGTTCGCCTTAAGATTGCCATAAAACAACTGGAAGGCAAACAACAACAAATCTAGTTGTACTTCTGATTTGGAATCTCTTCTTCTCCTCCTGTTTTTTTTTTAAATGTTTAAAAGACTGTAGTCTTAATGCCAAATACACACAACACAGAGATAGTAAGATGAAAGGTAAACTATATTATAGATCTACCAACATTAGACAACAGAAAATATTATGTGGCATCCTTAGTAGACAATGTGACCACAATTAACAACAATCCTTAGTATTATGTTTCCTAGTACTTCAGTCAGGGGTCCTTTCAAACTATACATTTATAGCACTATGGTTCCATTTAAACTGCCATGGCTATATCCTATGAGATCTGGTTTTTGTAGTTTGGTGAGGCACTGGAGACCTCTGACTGAGAATGCTAAATACCCATCCACACATTGCCAATCCTGGGATTCCATAAAATGTTACCGTTGCACTTGGAATTGGCATAATAGTGCTATAACTGTATAGTGTGAAAGGGCCCCAACTAGATTTAAATTGTTATCAATCCATATTTAAGTAGTTGGCCAAGTGAAGTTCATTGGGATAATTCTGGTTTTGCACTCAGGAAATTACGCTTGTGTGCAAATTCCACAAGTTAAAGCAGGGAGATACATTTAATCTAGAAAGTGCTAGGTATTAGACTGGATGGCAGAAAGCAACTGACTAATTAAACTGATATATCAGTCCTCAAAACTCAAGATAAATATTGCTAGCACACATATTAGGCAAGCCATTTTCCATGGCTATGGTTGATATATAAACAAAGTGCTTTATCTGAGGGTAGACTACAAACCCAGAGATTGTAATGTACCTTCAGATAACATTCCAAATCTATCCTTTTAAGCTTCTGGCCAAGAATTTGTTTTTGGAATTTCTTTACTGTTGACCAATTTTTAAAATTAAAAGAAAACTTTATTCAAGTGTTGAACTTTAGCTAAGCTTTTCAGCTTTTGCAGTATGTTCCTATCTTCCTTTAAAAAAATAATAGTAATAAACCCAAAACAAATATTTTTGAATAGTCACATTTAAGTCCAAAACAAACTGCACTGGCTCAGTACTAGAGAATCGTGGGAACTGAAGTTTATTGTGGCACCAGAATTCTCTGACAGAGAAGGCTAAATATCTCACAAAACTCCGGTTCCCAGAATTCCCTAGCATTGAGCTAGGGCAGTTAATGGATGTCAAACTAGATTATTTCTTCAGTCTCCCATGACATTTCTCCAGACAAGTGTATAAAATGTGGGTTTGTTGTTTTGTGCCTTCAAATTGTTTCTTGGACCTAGCTACCTGTGGCCCTTTATATTTGTTCCTATTGGGTACCTAACTAGACTGAAGTCTACTAAAACTCATGCCGCCAACCTCTTTCTTTCAGTTAGTCTCAAAGGAGGTACAAGATCTCTCTACATATTAAACAACAAATAACTGTCCAATTGACATAACAAGACTTATTCATCTAATAGTCTAACAGCTTTAAAATTCGTTCAAATCAAGTCCTTCTGTTCTCTAAAAATCATAGCTGTTTCCACTACAATTACTGAAATGTCCAGATGTATTATGGCAAGGATTGATAAAATCAATCTTGAAGGATGGAAAACCAGTGTTGTCTACATTGTTCCCACTCAATCTAATTGTGGAACCCCTTGGTGACCCTAGTGGGAGTAGAAGAATGATGAAAGTAAATTATGGGTTTTCTTCACCCCCACAATGTATACTTAGTATACTATACAGGAACTCTAAGCTCACTGGAGATTATGAATAAAAAAAATGAATTTTAAATATCCATAGTAGGCTTTTTCGCTTCTCCAGCAAACTCATCACATTCGTCTTGAATTTTAGTGACATGTCATCATTTCATTGTGAGGGTTGAAACGGTGTCTAGCCTGCCCTTCTGTGTATATGTCAGAGGTGAGAACTGTGTGACCTTCCAGGTGTTATTGGACTGCAACTTCTAGGACAGTGATGGCGAACCTTTCTTGGTTCGCGTGCCAGGGCGGGGCTTCTTCCCCTGGGGGCAAGGACTGTGTGCTTGGGGCAGGGCTTACACCCTGGGGGCGGGGACAGTGTGTCAGGGGCGGGGCTTTCCGCTCTCCCCCATCCTTTCCCTGGCCTCCAGCTGGGGCCCCTTCTCCTTCCCTCCTCACCTTCCCAAACCCACGGCAGCGCAGCCGTGGGTCTGGGAGGGCGAGCAGGGGAAGGAAAAGCTGGCATGGGGCCCCTTCTCCTGCCCTCCTCGCCTCCCCAAACCCACGGCAGCACTGCCTTGGGCCTGGGAGGGCGAGGAAGGAAGGAGAAGCGGGCACGGGCCGTTTCTCCTTCCTTACTCGCCTTCCCAAACCAAAGGCAGTGCTGCCTTGGGCCTGGGAAGGGGAGGAAGGAAGGAAGGAAGGAGAAGCGGGCAAGGGCCATTACTCCTTCCTTCCTCCCTTTCCCAAAACGAAGGCAGCGCTGCCTTGGGCCTGGGAGGGCGAGGAAGGAAGGAGAAGCGGGCAAGGGCCATTTTTCCTTCCTTCCTCCCTTTCCCAAAACGAAGGCATCGCTGCCTTGGGCCTGGGAGGGCGAACGGGGGAAGGAGAAGCCAAGGAGGAGGAGGCTGGGCACGCGTCCCAGCCTCCTCCTCCTCGGCTTCCCTTTCCTCCGTGCGAAAGGGCTCCATGGAGCCCTTTCGCACAGAGGAATGGGAAGACGGCTGGGAAGAGGAGACAGAAGCACGCACGCCTCTTTCTCCTCCTCCCAGGTGCCATTTTCTGGCTTCCCACTCTCTGAGAGAGACAGCGGGAGGCCCAAAAATGGCAGAGAGGAGGCGAAACGGGCATGCGCCCGTTCCGCCTTCTCCCTCGCCCGGTGCCTGGCGAAATGGCGCCGCGTGCCACAGGTTCGCCATCATGGTCTTAGGAGATGCAGATCAACATGTGGGGAGCCTCACAATTCCAACCTCTGGCACAAGCCTATGGGTGCATCTAGAAATAATGCAGTTTGGCACCACTTTAACTGACATGACTTCATCCTACAGAATTCTGGTATTTGTAGCTTTGTGAGGCACCTACACTCTTTGGCTGAGAAGGCTAAGGTAACAAGGTAAAGGTTTTCCCTTGACATGAATGTCTAGTCATAACCAACTGTAGGGGATGGTGCTCATTGCCGTTACTAAGCTGAAGAGCCAGCATTGTCCAAAGACAACTCCAGGGGTTATGTGGCCAGCATGACTACATAACAAATCTCAGGATTTCATAGGATTAGTAGGTAGTTCTGTATGTATGTACAGACGTAGTTATTCTGTAGTCTTTATTTTTGTTTTCTTAATAGTTTGTTTTCTGAATATTCAGCATTAAGTCTACCTTTCTTCTTTGAATTTCTTTAGTATCTACTGGGTCTTTGTTGATTTCTGCTTGTAGTATGGTGTCATCTGTGTATCACAGGTTGTGAATATTTCTTCTTCCAATATTCACTCCTCCTGCCTCTGAGTTAAAGCTTGCTCTGCATATAATATTTTTTTGCATACAGGCTGAATAAATAGGGTGATAGTATGCAGCCTTGCCTGATCCCTTTGCTTATTGGAAACCATTCTGTTTCTCCATATTCATTTCTGACTGCAGTCTCCTGTCTTGAGTACAGGTTATGCATCAAGACAGTCAGGTGTAGTGGCACTGCCATTCCTCTAAGAGCAAGCTACAGTGGACCCTTGTTATAAACTGGGGTTTGGTTCCAAGATCCCCCATGTATAACAAAATCCGTGTATGCTCAAGTCCCATTAAATATAATGACATAGCAAAATGGTGTCCCTTATAAAAATGGAAAATCAAGGTTTGATATTTGAAATTTATACTTTTTTGGAACATTTTCAAACCGTGGATGCTTGAATCTGAATATAAAAAAAATCCGTATATAAGAAGGGCCAACTGTATAGCTTTTTATGAGCTATACAGTCAAATGTTTGGGTGTAGTTGATAAAGTTAATTTAAGCGGGATGCAGATCACCCAAAAAGGGCAGTCTGCCTCCACCGCATTTTCCGCCAGCGGGAAGCCGCAGCGGATAAACAGCGTGGTTCTTTTTCCGTCATGCTTGCAATGCCCAAGTGTGCAAATGGTGCACTTGTGACATCACAAGTGCGCCACGACATGCTTATGTACAGGGTGCCGCCTTTTTTACGTATGGAGAACGTACTAGGGCTAGGGAGCGTCTGCATGGTGCGCACTTCCTAACCCTAGTACCGCCGCCGCCACGGCACATTTTGCTCATCTGTAACGGGTCGTAGATTTTCTTCTGGAATCTAATGGCCAAAACAGAGTGGAGAAATAATCCATCTTGAGACCACTTTAACTGCCCTGGCTCAGTGCTAGGGAATTTTAGGAACTGCAGTTTGTTGTGGCACCAGAGCTCTCTAACAGAGAAGGTTCAATGTCTCACAAAACTACAGTTCCCAGAATTCCCTAGCATTGCCCAGACAGTTAAAGTGGTATCAAGATGGATTATGTCTCCAATTTGTTTTGGCATGATTAGAGCACAGGTGGTCAAAGTGTGACCCTCTAAATCTGTGGGACTCCCAGCATTCCCCACCATTGTCTACGTTTACTAGAGCTGATGGGAGGTGCAGTCCAATAGCAGATGTGCTGTAATTTCCCCATTGGAGTGTCACAAAGGAGTTCATTACTATAGACATAGCAAATGGCTTTGGTCTAATGGGTTTGCTTAGATTAATTATCCTTGCCAGTTCACAGGTATATGAAATTATACTTCATGCTTATTTTGTGAAATGTGCAGTAATAACTCTTCAAATTCCAAATAACAAAGAATTCTATACATATTAAATGTATCCAATTGTGTGTCCATTGATCAAAATGACTTCACAATAAATACACAGTTTATTTTAACAAGAATTTTTTCAGTGTGCAACAAAATGCAATTTCCCATTTGAACTAAATATGGCACAGTGGTTGATAGACTATGGTTTGGTCCTTGTTTGTATATCAAACAGTGCTTTGATCCTCTCATTTTAAAAGAAACAACAACAACCATGGTTTGTGCACATGACATTTTCCTGTATTCAGATGGAAAGGAGACTAAAATTTGTTACAAATATAGACAAAACACTTTCTCTTCTTCTAACATGGAAGGAAAGGAGAGTTAGGGAATGGGAAAATATGCTAGCTCAAAGGTTGCTGCTGCATACTCTTGTCAGCTTCAGCTTGTGGGCTGGAGCGGGAATCATTCTCTCACACTCAGAACACCAATACATGTCATAACAAATCATGACTGCTATGATGTCTAAATACTGCCACTGAATTTGAATTCTAGGTACTTGAACCAAGAGGGAACTATATTATTTCGCTCTGAATAACAAGTAACACATATCACACCCAGAGATTGGTTTGATACTTTGGAGTACAGCCCCCATAATCCTTTACCACTGGCCATGTCTGTTACAGCTTCTGATAGTTATAACACATGAAGGGCCAAAGTTTCCCCAGCTCTGTTTTAGACAGTACATTCAATTCACAGGAAGAAAGTGAAAATCAACTTTTACTTTCACTCTGCTTGTGTGCATCTAATTCTTCCATTCCAGTGAAACTATTTTAAAAAATAGCATTCCCACTTAAAGTTACTAATGTTATCATCCTCACTTGCAGATAAAAAGACATTATTTATAAATGTTTCCATTAGATACAGAACTATTATCCCCATACAAAGTTGTAAAAATGTTGGTACTAAAAAGTAGTCTTTCTTCTTTCAAATCAGCAATGCATAATGGAGTGGAGACACTGTACGTAGAGGAAAGCTAATATCGACTAGTGAGTACAGAGAACTGTTTAGTAGCTGAGGTGAAGGACATAGGATTCCAAGCCTGATGTATTTTGCTTCTGGTGCTAGCATTTAGCATGATCAAGGTCAGACTAAATGCCTGCTTGAAAAATATAGTTTCTGATTTGATAGTCTTTTTCTTTAATGACCAACACCTGCTGTTGTACAACAAAAGTGTTTGGTCTACGGATCACAATCTCAAAAGCAAAGACATAGCATAGTGTCAGATCCCTAAGTACTGGCCAATCAATCCCATTTTAGAATTATTTTAAACTAGGAAAGACATTCCAGGAGAGTAAACTGGGGGCAGAAGTGTGGAATATACTCAATATGGTTCCTGTTCTGCTCCCTAGTTCCAAACCCATAAGGCTTATTATGGCTTTTCCACTGTGAGGTATCAAATGTATGTTGCTAAAAGTTTGGAAATTTTCAGGGAGAAAACTATTGGCAGAGGAACCTGAAGTAGCAAAAAGATAGGCAGAGAAAGGCCTAAACGCCTCTCAGTTGCATGGGCACTGTCTCCTCTTTCTACAGCTAGGCCTCCATTACATGCATTTGCTTATTTTGATGAGCTGCTTCTTTGGTCAGTAAATGACATTTTAATTATTTCTCACATTTCTATTCCACCCTTTCTCTATTTTATTTAGTTTTGATTTATTTGTTTAGCTTATATCCCACCGTCTTCTTGTACAGGACCCAAGACAGCTTACATTCAGTTTAAAACAAGGTACAGTGGGGGAGAAATCTATAAGGAATTCAGGGTAGCATTCATGGGAGGTCATCCATCTTTTAAGAAAAAGATGCTAATTTGAACATCTGGGGTGTAACCACATGCACAATTATAGAGGTCTGATCCCACTTTAATTGTCATGTGAATCATTGCAACTTGGGGTGTGTGGATCAGAGCCACACCAGCAGTTCTCAGGCGTATATATAGGGAGAGATGAGGTCCCAAACTGTTTAGGATTCTGAATAACATCAGCAGCATCTTGAATTCAAAGCAGAGGCGAATGGCAGCCAGTGCAACTCCTTTAAGACTCATGTGTTTTCTAGATGATATTCTCGTTATATCCATCTTCATTTTATTGACCCTTATCCAGCCCATTACATCAACCAGGCAATGGTCCAATTTCTGCATAGTCCCAGCTGACTCCAACAATTAGGAGAAACAGAGCTGAGAGTGTGACTAGTATACTGATGGCACCCAATTCCAAAACTCCCCATGACTTCACTCAGCCACTTCATATAGACATTGAACAGAAAGGGGGACAGGACCCCAGAACTTAAAGGCCTTGTGACTGAACAGGAATCCCTTCGTGCTAGAGCCAGAACCAGAGTATTATAGTGCATTCTCTATATAGTTTATTGAACATATGTGTATATACCTTCACATTGCCTGTCAACTTTTGGGCACCCCATGAATTTCATAGGGTTTTCTTAGGCAAGGAATACTCAGAGGTGTTTTTTTGTGGGGAGTTTGGGCTATGTGGCCATGTTCTAGAAGAGTTTATTCCTGATGTTTCGCCAGCATCTTCAGAGAAGATGGTTTTGCTAGTTCCTTCCTCTGAAATGTAGCCTACAGCTCATTATAAATTTGTTGTTGCTGTTGTTGCTGTTGAACTCAAATCCACTCTTACTGAATAAGGTGAAAGTACTATTACCAGGCATTTCACTGTGTTTCTGTGGACGTCACAGAGTTTATTTTGTCTTACCATTACGGACCAAAAAAATAGTTGGTTCAAATGAGCATGTTTGTCTGCTTTAAATACATGCAGCACAGGAAAACATAAATTATCCTTGTATCTGGAAATTCATTCAGGGATTTAAACACATTTTGGCTTGCCTCAAATAAGGCACGGTCACCATGGTAATACACTAAGAGTGAGATGAGAAGTTACATGCACACATGAGTATTGAAATGTCAGCGGTTACTTTTAAAACAGCTTTGGGGTGATTTTTACTACATCAAACATTCAGAAAGGAGATATGTAGTTGTAACGGGAAATTTCAATCACCCTGATATTTGTTGGAAATCAAATTCTGCCAATAATGTAGGGGCCAACATATTCCTCACTTGTATTATGACCAATTCATTGTCCAGAAGGCAAGGGAGGCAACAAAAGGATCAGCTGTCTTGGACCTGATCCCAACCAATAGGGAAGAAATAATGCAATCTTTAGGTGGGAGTGATCATATCCCACTGGAATCTGTTATACAAAGAGAGAACATAGTCAGACTGATTTGGGCATACACTCTGAACTTTAAGAAAACTGATTTCAGTAAGCTTAAGGAAATATTAGGTGAGGTCTGAAATGCTTAGATGGAAGGAAGTTCATGGTGGATATAAGTTTATAGAAAGCAAGCTAGTGAAGGCACAATTGCAACCAACTGTAATGAGGAGGAAAAGTTGGAGGTGTCTAAAGAACTCAGGATGGGTGTACAAAGAATTTTCAAATGCACTGAGAATTTTAAGGCAGATGTACAAGGAAAAAAGAAGAAGAAGGGGGCAACTATCAGAAAGGGCCACAAATAGCCAGAACTCATAGGAGAAATTAAAACTAAGGATCTGTACAGATGGGCACTTTGCACCAGCGTGGGCCCAAACTAGGGGTGTGTGGGGGCTGAATGTTTATACACTCAGCAGCCCTACCACACACGCTGGCCGCCATCATGGTGCACCCCCATCCATACAGGGCGCACCATGATGATGTCCACACAGCACAGTGCCCAAACAGTGCCGTGCTTCATGGACTTCATCATGGTGCATGAGTGTACCAATGGCACCCCATGTGTAGCCTAAAAAGCATCCTCCAGGGAGTGGGTTCTTTTTAGGCCTCCCAGAGGCTGCAGCATTTGATTGCCATGGTCTCCATCCGGGACAGAAAGGGGCAGTGTACCGCTGCCACTTTCTCCCAATCTGTCCAGCCCCTAGGGCTCAGAATGAGCTCAGGCTTTCTGGAGGAGTTAAAAATAATAGAAAGAGTGGTGCTTTGTTGTTTGTTCATTCATTTTGCTATGTTTAGAGCAAGAGGCAAAACAAGGAAACAGTAGGTCAGCTAGAAGATGGTGAAATGCTAATAGAGGACATAGAGAAGGTGGAACTGCTCAACACATACATTGCCACAGTCTTGTCTCTATTTTCTGTTAATTAGTGAAAATAGAACAAATGATGCTATAAGGGGACTGTAGCCCCCCTGAATGGGTGAAAGAGATTGTACAGGAATATCTAGCTACTATAAATGAATTAAGATCTCCACTTCTGGATGAACAGTATCTAAGAGTACAAAAAATTGTAGATGAACCCCTCTCAATAATATTTGTGAATTGTTGGAGAACAGAAGAGGTTACACCAAATGAAGGAGAGTGAATGTTGTCCCCATCTTTAAAAGGGTGGGGAAAGATGACTTGACCAATTGCCAACCAGTCAGCTTGATGTCAATACCAGGAAAAGTTCTAGAACAGATAATTAAAATTCATCTCTGAGCATTCTTGTTGTGTAGCTTCAAGTTGTTTCTAACTTATATCAACCCTAAGGCAAACCTATCATGGGGTTTTCTTAGCAAGAAATATGGGCTAGACAGGGCTATTGTTAGGTTGATTTGCAACACATTAAAGGATCAAATCCAAAGAATGATCATCAGTAGTTCCTCTCCATCTTGAAGATATGTGATTAGTGGGGTGACTCAGGGTTCTGTTTGGCAATTGGTGTTGTTTAACAACTTTATAAATGACTAAGGGCCAGTACACACCAGTGGCAAAATGCCGCTCCTCTTTGCTGCGCAGCGTTGCTGCAGCAACCAAATCGCACAGCTTCTTTTTTGCAGCACCGCAAGCAGGAAGTGGTGCTACCATGATGCCACTTCCTGCCAGCGATGTCTGGTCGCTGTACGGCAGCAGCATCATGACAGCCCCCATATGGATGGGAGGCCGCCATGATGCCGGCATCCACATGTATTAGGGTTTGTGAGTGTGCAGTAGCTGCGCACTCCCAAACCCTAATATCGCTGCCACCACGCCACAAAGCGTCTGTGTGTACTGGGCCTTAGATAACAGCATACAAGGCATACTTATAAAATCTGCAGATGACAGAAAATTAGGAAGAATAACTAATGCTACAGAGAATAGAATCAGGAGTCAAAATCACTTTAATATATTGAAGACCTGGGCAAAAGCTAACAAAATAACAGGGTTAATGTAAAATGCACAAGTATAGGATGAATGATTACTGGCTTGATTAAAATGTATGTGCTGGATCAGTCTCTGGATGCTGTAATGGGCTGGATGAGAGCCAATAAACTAAGGATGAATCCCAGTGAAACAGAGCTCGGTGGACTGGTGGCTCTTGAGTCTGGGAAATGGGTAAGCAACCTGGGCTAGATGGGGTTCCACTCTCTCTGAAAAAGCAAGCGCATAGCTTGGAAGTACTCCTAGATCTATCTTTGTCACTGGAGGCCAAAATACATGGCATCAGCTCTGACGTTTGCATCAGTTATCACTTTTCCCAGACAGGGATAACTTACCCACAGAACTTTATGCACTGGTAACTTTTTTATTAGACTACTGTAATATGCGCTACATGAGGCTGCCCTTGAAGATGACTCAGGAGCTACAGCTAGTGTAATATCCAGCAGCAGAGTTGTCGCTAAGGGGATGAATTGGTGTGGACCACACTGAGTGACACCCCCCTCTGGTAGTATACCGGGGGGCTGCCTTCTGGTTCCCACTTGGCAATGGCCACGTGGGACTCACAAAACCAGAGGGGCTCCTGAGAGGATCGAGCATGCGCCCCATCTCACTGCCGCAGCACCAGTCTATGCACCATGACAGCAAGTGGGAGAGTGCCCTTTTGGCCCTGACCCTAGAAGCCCAGTCTCCATCCCAGGTGACACCCTGGGTAGGGACACACTGTGCAAAAGGAAGATTGCTGATATATAGATAACACATAACACCAATCTAAAAGGAGTTGCACTGGCTGCCAATTTCTTTCTGTCTGAATTAAAGGTGGTAGTGATCACATTCAAAGCCTTACAGAGATTGGTATCTCATTACCTGAAGGAGGGCCTGTCTCTAGCTATGCCTCCAAGGACTAAGATCTGTTGCAAGGGCCATCCTCTGTGTCTCACCAATGGAAGCAATACATTACAGGAGAATACTGGAGAGGGCCTTCTCAGTTCTCATCTCCAATTTACAGAATGCCTTCTCCTTGAGGGTTCAGATGGCTCCAACACTGCTTTCTTTCAGTTGTCAAGACAAACCAAGGCTCTTTATTAAAGGCTTTGGGGCCTAAGGTACTTTTCAAATGTTCATGTACATAGTGTTAACTATTAAAGCTATTTTAATTTGTTAACTTGTTTAATACATTTTTATCCTCTTTAATTTTTTTATTTAAATCTGAAATTATTTGAAATTGTTTAAATTCTATTATCCTGAAATGTCACAATAAAGTGTAGGACTTTTAATATTTGAATAAAATAAATACATCAGTTATTGTGATGCCACTGATAGCAGGTTTATTTGTTTGTTTGCTTGAAAGCATCTTACTGCATGGGCGTTTTTGGTTACTTCAGCTGTTTCTTACTGACTTTTAATTGTACCTGCTATTATTTGTCTTTTAAGAATCATGTGTTAGGGCAGATCTGCTACCAACTCCTCTCATCTTCTATAGGAGAACCTTAATTCTTTAAGCCTAGGGTGTTAGAAGAGGTCACAAGGTCAATTTAATCTTACAAATAATAGAAGATGATCCTCCAGCATGTTTATCTCCTGGGCTTAGGATAGTTATCTTAGTTAAAAGGCAGGCTTAGAGTTATCCGGCCAGTGTTTTAAGTTTTAGGAGATACACAATTGATCATTATAGGCAGAGTACTGGCTTGGACAAGAAACACATGAAAGATTCCCAGTCCATCCTTTATAAATTAAAGTGACTGTTCTTTTATTTAGTGAAGAGGTTTCCTAGAATACAAATCTTGCTATCACTTAGGACTGATGAGAAAGACATGTGCAAGCCATAGTATGTACATGATTTTGATAGGCTAAAGACCATCCACTCCATATTTCATACAGCAAACTTCTGCTTAGCTGGGTTGCTGCTGTACTGTGAGTAAATAAATAGAAAGTAAATAATCAGACATAGATTGGTTTAATTTGGGAAAGGGATGATTAAAAATGTAAGCACAGTGTTAATATGATTTTTAACCAGAATTTATCCTTCCATTTTCAGCAAGGATTAGTTACCCGTTATGTTGAATAAGCATTCTCAAGGCTCAGAATCAGGATGATTGCATGCTTTTATTAAATACCTTCTGTGTGCTTTCAGGACTGACCATAGTCACAGCCAATGTAGTATGTATCATCAACTCATAACTTTATTGTTGTTCATATGCTCAGCGATCATTTGGAGATTCAGATTTTCTGCTTCCTCTTCCTGCTCTACTAAGAGAACTTAAATGTGCTCATCTCACCAATATTCCTCTTGACTTTCTGAAACCCATATACAGTGGACCCTTGTTATACACTGGGGTTTGGTTCCAAGATCCCCCGTGTATAACAAAATCCATGCATGGTCAATTCCCATTAAATATAATGACATAACAAAATGGTGTCCCTTATTTAAAAAATGGAAAATCAAGATTTGATATTTGAAATTTATACTTTTTTGGAACATTTTCAAACCGTGTATGCTTGAATCCATGTACTGTATAAAAAAATCTGTGTATAAGAAGGGCCAACTGTATAAGCCTCCCCTACAAGAGGAGTCTGATGAAATAGCTGCTTCGATATTTCTAGAACACGGCCCCATAGCTGAAAAACCCACACAAAAAAAACTATAGCTGCTTTGATATTTGGATACATCCTCATATTAGCCCAGTCATCCTTTACATTCAGTACCCACAAATTTCTTCTTTTAAAACAATGTATTTCAACTTGGGTTTCCTCTCATCCACCCCCACTTTGACAAATCTCTCCCCAAATTCTTTGACGGATAATACCAGTCCACTGCAATGACATCTATGGGATGTCAGAGCTGATGAAGAGCAGGCTCTCCTACTGCTTAATTTCATCAGACTGTTAAAAGCCCAGGACTCAAGTCTTCCTACAGGCAAAACGCCTAGTGCCGTTAATGGACATTTTTGCCTGGAAAGGGGTTAAAAGACAGATCAGGACTTCTTCTGGTCATTTAAATTCCTGATACTCCTATGAAGCAACTTTCTGTCACTTTTCAAATCCTGGGTAACAAATCTCCACTCAAAAAGCACTGCTCCCAGCTGCTATTTATTTTAGAACTTTGTGTACAAGTTCTAGTCAAAATTGTTAGGTATTCACCAAGGCTGCTATAGCAAACAGTGAGATACAGAATGTGATTATGTATTCACTAGACTAGATCCATTCAGTTTCACTGCTGCTCCCACTCAAAGCTGTGAGAAACCTTTCTGCTATATGTTAATATTTACACAGAAAGAATTAAAAACTTCAACATTCATTGTAAATGTCAAATTAGGAATGCTGCACACCGCCTTTTATTTGTTTATCAATCAAAATGTATTTGAAGTTCAATATCCCTAAGTTCATTATCTCCAAATTTTAAAATTTATGTATTGGTTACATTTATAGTTTGCCTTTCTTCCAGTAAGACCAAAACAGTTCTTTCCCACAACAACCTTTTGAGGTAGGTCAGGCTGAGTGAAGAGAATGGTGTGACAGGCCCAAAGCCATCCAGTGAGTTTGGGTGCATGAGATTTTCCCCAAAACACTTCTTATCTTTTCAGGACTTAACGCTACTTACAAATACATTTGTATACTTACAACACAAATACATTTGTATACTTATAAATTCAGACACAGATTAAAAAAAAAATAAAACATAAAAAGTTGTCATTAAAACATGGTACAAGTACCCTTAGAATTAAAAACAATGAAACAAATTCTTACCCAAAGGATAAAAATCTATAGGACAGCAGTTCTTAAAACTCCTTTCAGTCCGTTGCCCAAAGCTTGTTAAAATAGAAAGGTTGCACTTATAGATGGTAGGATAACAGCATGGGAGTCATCCTAGCCTCCTTGGGGAGGGAGTTATGACGCTTGGGAGCAACTACTTAGGCTACTAACACACTCTCAGCCTCTTAGGAAGGTATAGGCAAATCCCCTCTGAACAAATCTTGCCATGAAAACTGCATCAGTGTGTTAGAAACAACCCAAAGGCACACAACAACAAAAACCAGACAATAACATGGCAAGGGACCAGAGTAATGTAAGATCCAAAGGGGTACACATTGGACAAGAAGAGCCAGATGGGAATTTAAAATGTAAGGCTATTTGAAAACACTGAAATTCTGGACTAGGCCAACAACTACCATGTCAGGATGTACAGGGAAGCCATTGAAATCCACAAACACCTGGACAATTTCAACACAAAAGAAGAAACCTTGAAAGTAAACAAAGTCTGGCTAACAATTTTGAAAACCAGCAAAATCAGGACTCAACACATGCAAATGAACATCACCCAGGGTCACGGAGTTTCCCTACAGACAATGGATTGCTAATTAAATAGGCACGTATATCCTCCCACATATCCTCCTTGCCATTCAACAACAGACCAACAGAAGAGTCACTTCCTCCCAACAAAGAATCACACAGTATATATATTCCACTCACTCCCATGCCACCAACCTCTGAGGATGCCAGCCACAGATGCAGGCAAAATGTCAGGGATAAATTCTTCCAGAACATGGCCACATAGCCTGAAAAACCCACAAAAAACTATGGATAAAAGCCATGAAAACCTTTGACTTCTCATGCTGTATTTTTATTCTGTGCTGCTCACATTCTGTCAATACAATACATGTTCTATCTACAAGCTGCCTGGATGCTCCAAGGTGTTTAGGGTGGAAAAGACATTCAACATGGTGGCTTAGTTGGACTAAGGCCCCCTTCACCATCCAGGTTGGGGTCATGATGCCTGAAACAGTAGTATCCTCATCATCTCTAGCACTAACTGGAATTGTGCCTTTAGGCTGTTTAACAGCACAATTTTGTAACTCTAATTGTATCATAGGCACAATTTTTGCCTTTGTGTGTGGTCCTGCAACTTTCAATACATATCCCAGTTCACAGAGAAATCTTAGGCAAGTTGCTATCTCTCAAATCTAGTAGGGGTGAATACCGCCCTTCCCTTAGCAATAAAGAAGTTAACCTTTCGATGAGAGTAGTGGGCATTTACAGGTCAAAAAATTTGTACTTCTCTGAAAATTTATGGCCCCATGTGCACATTCCAGTGTTTCTAGAAAGCCCTTTCATCAACTCCTCTTCTTTCACTTTAGCAAAACTCATAATTAGGCTGGTTGACATGAAGGCCTAAGGTTAGGAGGAACCTGTCTGTATGTCTGATACAAATGTGAGTATAAAGACTTATTCATGCCCTGTTCAACTTGCTATCAATGTATGATCAGTCCCAACATAAAAACCTCAATAACTAGGATCAGCTTAACAGGACAGAATAATAGCACAGGGAGGCAATGTATCACAGCTGGATGGCTCTGACACTGACCATAAACCTTTGGGTCTTGCCTAGCACCCAGAAGGACAACAAGAATCTGGACATCTGGAAGGAGGCCAGTGAAATAGTCACTAAAACATTTATTTATTACTGTCCATCCCTGAAAAACATTCCCTAAGGGCAAAAAAAATAAAAAATAAAAATATAAGTCCTAATATGTTATGCAAAGAAAAGGAAATGTTTACACCGATGAAACCAACAGCTGCAAAACAAGGCCCTTAAGCCGGAAAAGTTACTTTTCTGTACTACAGCTTCCGAAATTAACTGCCATGGCTGCATCCTATGGATTCAGACAGCCAAATAAAGCTGCTTCGAGTCACAGTGGAGGTATGGTGTTTCAATGTGCATGCGTCCTAAGAGTCTCAGAAGTCACACACAGCCACGCTCCGCCCTAAGGACTGGAGCGTGGCTTTGGTGCGGGTTCTGGACTCTTAGGACCCATGCATCAGTGAAACACCATACCTCCACTGTGACTCGAAGCAGCTTTATTTTGGCTGTCTGTAACAGGCCATAGTTTGGTAAGGTACTGCTGCTCTCTGGCAGAGATGCTAAATACTCTCATGTAAACTGCAATTCTGAGACTACATAACAGTTGCCTGTTAGTTAAAAGAAGACCATAGCACTATAACTACCTGTGAAAGACCCAGTCATAGTATTTGGAATCATTTGGAATTCCAAAGGCTAGATGCTATGGGACAGCAGTCGTCAGCATCTCATCTGAGACCATTCTCCTAGTAATGACCAGAACCACTGCCAAAATAGTAGTCTATTCCTATTGCCGCAAGTATCTCAGAAGAATACCAGGTTCAGGGAAGAAAAGTGATGTCTAAGACGAATTATTATTATATTATTTATTTCCAACCCATCAACAGATCAGACACTAAGTCAATCCAGTTTGCTCTTCCTGTTTGTAACTTGGTAGTTTTCTTTCTTTTAAATTCAGCCAGCACTTGATATGGCATACTGATGCTGGGTAGAAGCTATTGCTGGAATCTGGAATTAAAATAACTTTAAATTTGTATTGGGAAGTTTACAATTCTGGTTTAAGCCACAGGGAGGCAGGAGGCACTTATAGCAATGCATATATTATTGGTCTTGCAGCACTCAGCATCACTAACCAAATATGAGAGATCATGGGAGCTGAAGTCCAGCAACATTGGAGACTCATCTTCACTCTAATTGCTCTTACAGATTTAGGTTTAGAATATTTATTTTTTAATTTATACTGGGGCTTTTTCTTACTATTGCCTTGAGAAATACAAAATAGGAAAAGCATTTTTTAAACAAAAACAAAATGTGTGTGTGTGTGTGTGTGTGCGTGCGTGTGCGTGTGTGGCCTAAAATATCAACATCATCTTCAGCTTTTTAATTGCTTAAAAATAATACACATCACCATCTATTTTAATGGAAAAGAAAAATGGTTACATGTCAGAGTATTAACCAGCAGTGGAAATATTTGTGCCATCTGTTGCATTCATTCTAAACAATTCTTAGAGGTGGTTCCAGCTACAATATTAATGTTAAATCTACATTAAATGGCATCAGTGCTATATCCTAGGTGACCCGTCAGAAAATTCAAACAGTAACCCACGGCACGGCCAATTAACTCTTGCTTACAGCAGAGAGTTCAAGTTTGTGTTTAGATCATGTTTATTAAAGGAAAGGATGTCTAGCTTCAGGTTTAAGTTGAGATTAAAGACAGGTGGGTTTGTTTGTTTTTGGTTTAATCATTCTCTCTTAACCTTATATTTTGTTGGATTTCTGAAAAAACTTATCCTCACTATGCCTCTGTTCCTTATCGTATATGGTAAATTATTAAAAGCAGAGGAACACATTGTGAGGGCTCTTCCAGATGGTCTAAAGAAGTGTGAGCCCTCACACTGTAGCTTGTTGGGTTCTGCCAACTGTTGTTCCTTCCATGTCTACTATTCCTGTGTAACCGTGCCCTTTTCCCTTCTTTTTGGGGAAGCTGTTCATAGAAATTTCTTGTCTCTTCCTAAAGAATTTCCAAAGATTTTTTTTAATGCATGCATTTTTGCTGAAGCTGAGTTGTGGCCATACATCTGAAGGGCCTTTTTTCTAATTTCTGAACATTCTTAAGCATTGTAGAATTATAGTACAAAAGCATCATTTCACTAATCCACTAATGCACTATACAATTCTTAAAAAGGGGAGGGAATTAGCAGAGGGAAGAGAACAGGAAACAAGAATTTCCTTTTTTTTTTTTTTTTAGTTTTTCCCAATATTCATTTTTAAGCCAGTAAACGGGATGGGTAACAGGGGGAGATTATGAACAAAAGCTATTGAGGCATATGTGCCCACATACATACCTATCTATCTGGTATATTTGCCTTCTAATATTAATGCTCATAGGGGGAGAGGAGTTTTCAAGGCAAGCTTGGCAAGGGGGGGGGGTGCTTAACCATTCTCGTCCTTACCATTATCCCTACAAATGTTACTTCTTCAGCCTACTTGGACACCATGTTTTTCTCAGTTTGATCTTTATTAGCTGATTGCTTGCGAGGAGGGGAAGCCCCCGCAGCATATGTTGGGGAATGGACATGGCAGGATTAAGCACTACCTATCTATCCATTGATTTACCCTGCAAAATGCCTGATCCATCTCCATCAAAAAGGGTGGGTGTGTAAGACTAGACATGACTAGAAATGTTGAGAGAGGCTTAATTCCCCTAAAATAGAGTGAACCACTGAATTGATAACATTTATATCAGTCTTTACTTATCAAGTTCCCACTAGAACCACTTAGTTTAGGATTTAGGCCTTGATGCAGTGTTGGTCGGTGAGACAGAAAATTGAGGGAGGTGGGTAGAATGGAGTGGCTTGAATCCTGACAAGGAGCACTCCACTGTGACCCATATCACTGCAGTAGGGTTCACTTTTTATATGTGTGTGTGTATATGCCTTCAGGTCACTGCTGAACTTATGGGAAACCCACACATTTCATAAGCTTTTCTTGGGCAAGGAATACTCTGTTTCATATTTAAAATCTCCGATTGCCCTCTCCTCTATATCTTCCAAGAACAGTAGAACTGTTGTTCTCCTAAGAACAACTACAACAAAAGAAATTCCCTGTAACGTTAGAAGAACTATGGGCAGAAACAGCATTGGTCACCTTGTTCCTCGAGAGACTGGACAGGGTGTGTGTGTCTCTGTTGGTTTTGCTGTACCACTCAGCAGCTTTCATACCATTGACCATGTTATCCTTTCATACCATCGACGTTTATGGAAAATCAAGGTTTGATATTTGAAATATACTTTGTGGAAATTTTGAAACTGTGGATGCTTTTATCCGTTATAAAAAAATGTTAAGAGGGCTGACTGTATGTTTAATTCTTCCACTATGTCTTTTCTATTATAATCATCAGTCCCAAAAGAAAAGTTCAGGTTACATGTATTTAATCTTTAAATTATCTGCATCAATGCTGAATTGCTTCCAAGCACTTTTGTCTTTTTCACAGGTCCACCACATGATAATAATGTTCTTCTTGTTTTTCACATTTCCAACATATGTTTGGAGTACCCTTATACATCTTAGACAATTTCTTGTTGTCATATACCAACAGTACATCTTTGTAAAAGTTCTCTTTAGTAATAACATAAAGTAAATTTAATCCCTTTATCCAGATCCTTTGCTCATTTGTATATTGATCCAAAGTCTTGAGGTGACCTTTTAATTCATTCTCGTTTCATGAATCTCATCCAAAATAAGTTGAATTTGCTCCTGCCTCCTTTTCAGATCACTATTACACTAATAAGCAGTATGGTGTAGTGTTTTGGCATTAGCTATAACTCTGGAGATCAGGAGTCAGTTCTCCACTCAGCAATGGAACCCACTTTCCGCCCCAGAAAACCCCTGAAGGTCACCAAGCTGGAAACAATTTGGTCACCATACAGTTGGCCCTCTATATCCACAGATTCTTTATCCACTGATTCAACCATCCATGGCTTGGCAATATTTTTTAAAACCTAAATTCCTCAAAGCATTTTAATTATTATATGTCAACTCAGTAATTTATCCATGAGTGCTGCCTAAAAAGCCACCCTTTCCTCCATTAGGAGTAAATAACCCCATCAAAATCTTTAACTTTTCAAATTAATCAGACAATACCAGTTCTGAGCCAAAAGGAGTGATATACAAAACTACTCTGTTTTCCTTCTTCTGTCTAGCTTCTACTGCCAAAATCCTGGTCCATGCCCTAGTGGTCTCACGACTGATTACTATAACGTCTCTGGCTGGGCTTCCTCTTTCTCACCCCGTCCTTTATTTCTGTCCAGCATTCAGCTGCACGCATTATCACATCCGCCCACCGCTCCTGACCACATCTCTCCTGTGTTGGCATCCCTTCACGGCTCCCTCTCCCTTTCCGCATTCATATAAGCCTCCTGCTGTCGACATTCAAAGCCTCCATGGACTGGCCCCTCCTTAATTATCAGACCTTATTTCTCCTCACCTTCCCAATAGGGCCCTCCGTTCTGGTAGTCAAGGTCTGCTGTCCCAGCCCAGGATTTCCTCTGCCCCATCTCGGATTCGCCCCTTTCACTCGCTGCCCTCACTCCTGGAACCTTCTTCCCCCACAAGCAAGAGCCATCACTTCTTTAACCAGCTTCAAAACAGAGTTGAAGACCATCCTGTTCCGAGAAGCGTTCCCAGGCATTGCATATTGGCACTTGCTATCTGATGTTCTTTTGTTGCCTGTTTTATTAAATCATTTCCTGTATTGCTATGATTTTATATGTATTATCCTACTAGAGAGGCAGGCAGCTCCAACAGGCCTCCTTGGAAGAAGATTAATAACCAACCATTAAGCAGCCAAGCCGTCCCTCCAGTCCATCTTCCCTGATCCAGGCCTTGGAGGTAGAGAAGAACTGCTGGCCCTCATCCCCTTCCCCCACCACTCCCTTCTCTTTTGTGTTGTTTTCTTTTTAGATTGTAAGGCCTGTGGCAGGGAACTGTCCAATTAAAAAGATGTATTTACAGCGCTGTGTAAATTTACAGCGCTTTATAAATAAAGGTTAATAATAATAATAATAATGAAATAATTCATCTCCCAAATTTTTCAAAACAAATATTTGTATCCTTTTTATATGTGCGTTTCTTGCCGACAAATTATATCCTATTTTCCCCCCAAATGGAATCTCTTCCTTATCTCATGGACCATTAGCTCCATTTATACATACAAAAAATTTGTCATCCGTCACGCCAGCCGACGATGCTTGGAGGACTCAGAGGATCACTAGAGCCTCTGGATCCGAATCTATAATGGAGGCGCCAGAGCCCCAGGGGCTGAAACCTGTAATGAGGAGCCAGAGGCGCCCTATTCTGCTGGCGCAGAGTCTATGGCCCCCAGAGGTTCAGCCGTCAAGTTTGCCTGGTGCTGAGGCTGTGCGACATGGAGGAGGACATCTGGGCAGGTGCCTACCTTCAATGAGCGCGAGCAGAAAGAGAGGGCTTCGAAATCTCGGAGGTTGACATCAAAGCGTCTTCGTAATCAGGCACAGCTGAAGGCCAGCTCCTGCCTTCTTAAGCACCTGCGGCAGGTTGGTCTTTGCCAGGGTATCATCTCTTTAGGGGAGACTCTGTCTCTGGCCTCCTTGGCTTCTGTCTTGAATCCGGAAACCTGACCCTTGACTGCTCAGACCGCTATCGTTACCCTGACCTCGGACCGTCTACAATCTCTTGGAAACCCTTTTGGTAAAGTACTGCCAACCTCTAGGACTGTGTGCTTACACTGACTTGCTGTGCTGGGAGGGGTGTTTGTTTGAGAACAGCTGCCTTATCAGCCCTTTGACTCTTTCCGGACACATCCATGGCCAGGGCAGCTATTCTGATTAGTACCCAGCACCAGAATTCAGTAATGGCATATCTTCTTCACTCTCAGATTGGTGTTACATGCCTAATTTTTGATTTTCTTCATCCAAAGAAGTTTGATCCTCTTGATGTTGTCCCTGTCCTTGCTCTTTTGGTGCCTCTTTTTTCTTGTCTTCTTCTTGAGATTCCTCAAACTCCCTTCTGTATTTTTTCACAATGTTGTTTGCTTTCTGAACTGAATCTAGTTGAAATTGTTCATCTTTAAAAATGAAACTCAGTCCTTCCAAGCAGTCCCTAAATGTAACTGGTTACAATTTCAGCTTATCAGCTTATCAGCTTATCATCTTTTCTCTTGTGCAGAATTCTTGTAAGGATCTCCTTCAAGGCTATTATCTCTATTCCATCCACCTTTTATGTACCCTCAAATTATTTTTGCAGTATTAAATCGCTCACTGGTTTCTTGATAAAATGAAGCAGCACATCCCCTGGTAAATTCAGAATCCTTGCATATCTGGAGTAAATCCTATAAATTCTATTGCTTTTAAAAACTATCACCTCCTTTCTTCATTAAAAAAATTCTAAGTCATTAACCAGATTCTCTTTGATATTTTCTTGTGGGTCAGGAATTTATATAAGTCTCAAACAATACTCCTTTTCTCTCATTTCCAAAAAAGCTAGGCTGCCCAAATATTTATCTCTTTATCTTTGAGGCAAAGCTGACAGCAGATGAAGCAGAACCAGCTGCTCCTGCCCTGATCACCATGGAACTACCATGGGACCGCAGCAACCAAACCCAAGGGTGGCCACTGCCATGATCTGGGTCATGAAAAAGAGCGGTAAGAAACCGCATTAGGCGGCCCCGGCGTGGCTACCATGCAATCAGGAGGCATGCATAATGTGCCCCATCTGGCATCCAGATATCCCCTATTTTCGCTCTTGAGTCATTTTTTCCTGTTTCTCTTTTTTTTCTAATATTTTTTCTCATCAGCTTCAGCTCCTCCATCATCTGTGCCATCTCCGAAGAACTTTTCTTTTTTGCAGATAATCTTACCGATGGTCTCCTTACTTCAATAGGTTGCTCTAGTCCTCACTGACATTTTAAGTCTCTCTACAAATTTAATCTTATTTTGTCCACTTGGTAGCAGTATTTCTCCATACAAAATATTTTGCCTGTAATTTTTCTCATGACCACTAGCTAGCACTTTGCAACTCGGTCTATTTCAAATTTCCCAGCACTACTGGCTGCCGAAGTGACTTATGGGGCCCAAATTCAACACTGGAGGCAATGGGAAGCCATTTTGAGGGAAAGGTCCACGTGATAAAGCAGCCTATCTTCCAAATTTGGCTCAGATTGGGAAGAGGTAAGTGGGGCACCAGAGGCAGTGCAATAAAGTCCACTTTTATAGCACTATTATTCCATGTTAATAGCTATGATTATCTCCTGTGGAATCCTGGGATTTGCAGTTTATGGAAAGGCATTTAGAATTCTCTGCCAGAGCTTTTAAGCCTTGCTAAACTACAATCCCCAGATTTCCACAGGAGACAGAAATAGCAGTTAAAGTGGAATAATAGTGCCATAATATTAGTGCTATAGCTCTATATTTCCCAGCACTATAGGAGCCCTGGTGGCGCAGTGGTTAAATGCCTGTACTGCAGCCACTCACTCAAAACCACAAGGTTGCGAGTTCAAGACCAGCAAAAAAGGGCTCAAGCTTGACTCAGGCTTGCATCCTTCCGAGGTCGCTAAAACGAGTACCCAGATTGTTGGGGGCAAATTAGCTTACAGTTGTAAACCGCTTAGACACTGCTTAGGCAGTATGAAGCGGTATATAAATGAAGCTTGTTTGTTTGTTTGTCTATAACACTAAAAAAAATTAAGGAAGAAGAGAATGGTACTTTTTTTGTTCCAATAAAAGACATCTACAAGAAATGTTGAAGCAAGTGCCATGAATTGCTAGAAAATAATACAGGACAACACAAATATTGTTTAGATTTATCAAAGAGAACTATAGCAACAAATGCTGCACCTTCTTCTCCCTATCTGAAAGACTCCAAGGTGTGCATTGTTTGGATACCCTAAAGGAACTTGCTAGACCTCACACTCTAGACTGTGGTGAAAAGCTCATATGGACAATGCATAGAATACTCTTGACACCAAAACAGGTAATGCTGTTCTGCTTGTTGCACTAGTTTTGAAATGTAATTTGATTTCAGTCTAGTTATCAAGAAAGGTAATTTGGTTCAAATAACTACATTATTTTAATGCATTCTTGCCATGTTTGTTAAGGAGGACTCTCTGAACTCACCAAATACCAAAAACATGGATTCTGTAAGAGTTGTCTGATACATCTCAGGCTAGACCTCTGGGCAATTGAATGCTTTTCTTTAAGAATTATCAGTTCACTGAGCATGCATACCTATTTAATTACTCTTTAATCAGTGTCCTTTCCCTGTTATTTGGAAAGGTGGGAGCAATAGACATAAAATTTCAACTATACCACTGGGATCACCACAACAAAAATCTAGCTAGAAGTTCAGTGGACTGAAGACAATAAAAATGGCTACTTCCATTAAAACCCTCTTTAAAGTCTGGGACATTTTATTTAGTAAGCTTTCCTCCCTAGTGTTGTAAATCCAGTCATTCAGTTTTCCAGCCCACAACTGCTTTTTATGTTAAATTACTTCATCATGCCATCTAAATCCTGGTCCAAAGTCATGCAGAAAGCTAATAATACCATGAATGTTAGAATCTAAAGAACAGGAGGAGGTGCAGGAGGAGGAGGAGGAGAAGACATAGGGCCCGTGCACACAGGCCAAAATAAAGTTGCTTCACGTCACTTTGGAGGTATACTGTTTAAATGACACACACATCTTAAGAGGCCAGAAGCTGCACCAAAGCTGTGCTTCAGTCCTGAGGACGAGCGTAGCTTTGGCATGACTTCTGGCCTCTTAGGACACGTGCATCATTTAAACAGCATACCTCTAAAGTGACCCAAAGCAGCTTTATTTTGGCCTGTCTGTGTGGGCTCATAGATTTAGAGGTCAAATGAAGTCCAGGTTGGGACTCAAGGTTAGGCTGAAAAGAGTTAAAACAGACGCAGCTAAAAACATATTATACAAAAGTTCCAGTATCTCAAGGAATAGCTGCAGCTGGTCCACAAGTCTTAAATGTGTGAATCCATTCCTGGCCACTGCCAAGACCTGAGCTTCCATGCTCAGAACCAAGTCCAGGTATACATCCAAACTGCAAACCTACATTTTCAGGGATAGCACAACCCTACGTATAACGGTTACAGTTCTGTTACATTTTTCTTCCGAGCCAAATAATGCTCTTCAATGGGCAAAAGGATTCTGAGCTAGTATTCAGAAACATCTGTATAAACACAAATAAATTCCATTATATGAATTATATGTATACATTTAATGTGTACATGTCTATATGTTTAATACTTAAATGGCCATAGATCTACAGTCTCTGTAATATAGACAGGGCACACATCTTGAATGTTAAATGGGAATAATTGTACTGGTGCATGGGTCACTGATCTTCACATACATGTACAAAGATTGTAATACGTGTATGGCCCTATTCTCAGCTTCTTCTGCACCATCAGAATGTTATGAAAATACATGGGACACGATAGGAATCATGAAAGCTTCAGGAGCAACTCTGAAGGAGACAATTTGGATAAAAATGCAGGTTTTTTTGAATGAGTTTTCTATGTGGCTATTTGGCATATTTGTTTTTACCTTGCTTATGATTATTTCTTTAACATTAATTTTTCCAGTTGAACATATCCAGTAGAATCTTTGCCCTGCTATGAAATACAACCTGATGTAGGCTACACAGAAGTAAGTCCTACTCACAAAACTGTACAAGACTCTAAAGCCACCTCCCTTGCTCCATATTTTCTTATTCAAATATAAGCTGCATTCTATTTAATAGGACACACTGTGTAGTACAACAGATTTCTAACCTCTGTTTGTAACCAATCATGAAGTGCTGATGGAGGATTCCTATAAATCCTTGTTTATTACAATTCAGCACAAATAAGTCTTCTGGATAACCCCAAAGCTGTCTCCTAATTTCTGACTTCTGGTTATTTCCAATAAACGTATTACACATGTCCAGAAAACTGGAGGGCATGATATATTTTCAGAAGTAAATCATCCATTCAAGATTTATTATTATTATTATTATTATTATTATTATTATTATTATTATTATTATTATTATTACAGTATTATTATTATTATTATATTTTCTTATATCCCACCTTTCTTCCAATATAGGGACTCAGGGCAGCGATTTTGATAGAGACAATAGTAAGAATGGTCATTGCAAATACGTTTCAGTTATTAACACTTCTAACACTCAAGGGGAGGAAGTAAATAAAATTAATAACAATTATATTCTTGTTTCATTTACAATTACATTTCTTATTATTTAATGAAATTGCTTTTATTGTTTTTTTTAAAAATTGCATCTTTTAATAGTGTTTAAAAATGTTGACTGTCTTTTTTAGTAATTCTCTTTTTAAAAAAAACTTATGTCTAATAAACAAGCAATGGCAAACTCACTCTGAAGAAACTTGCCAAGAAAACCCGGTAATAGCTTCGCCTTAGGGTCACCATAACTTGGACACGACTTGAAGCTGGAGCATGTCTGGTGAAGGGTCTGGAAACCATGCCCTATGAGGAACGTCTTAGGGAGCTGGGTATGTTTAGCCTGGAGAAGAGAAGGTTAAGAGGTGATATGATAGCCCTGTTTAAATACTTGAAGGGGTGTCATATTCAGGAGGGAACAAGCTTGTTTTCTGCTGCTCCAGAGAGCAGGACCCGGAACAATGGATGCAAGCTACAGGAAAAGAGAATCCGCCTCAACATTAGGATGAACCTCCTGGCAGTAAGGGCTGTTCAACAGTGGAACACACTCCCTCGGAGTGTAGTGGAGTCTCCCTCCTTGGAGGGCTTTAAACAGAGGCTGGATGGCCATCTGTCATGGATGCTTTGATTGAGATTTCCTGCATGGCAGGGGTTTGGACTGGATGGCCCTTGTGATCTCTTCCAACTCTGTGATTATATAATTCTACATTATATATGATCCTCTGAGGCTGAGAGAGTGTAACTTGATGATGGTGAACATGATGATGATGACAGTAACATTGGGAAATAATGCCAATGTTTTACTATATCAGACAATATATAATGGCCTCTTTCAAAACACATAATTAATCTGTGACTTCATAGTTTTAACAGTGCAGGAAGGATTAGAACTGTGACATGAACATTAAGAACACATACCATTTTAGCCAAGGAGGTACATTATTTAGAAAGAACATAAATCCCCAGATGACATGGCCCAGTAAACCAAACATAAAATAACAAGATTGAGATAGGCAATGTATTCCATAAATTATTATTCTCTTACTTCTATGGTATTAGCCACTAGAGACAACACTGCAGATAGGAGACTGAATACTAGTTTGGTTGGGTTTGACAAGATTTTTTTTTTTTTACAGTATCAGACTGAGGATTATAGGACGATGCCATCCATCTGTTAAAAACATTGTTAATACAGATTTCTACTTGACATCTTGTAAAGTTACAAACTGGTCTTTTTCTAGTAATTGAGAGCAAAGTCCTAATTTACCAAGATCGAAGAGGGCACAAACTGCAGTCTAGGAATTTTGGACATTATTCAGGACTAACCTGCCTAACTTTATGCTGGCATATATAGTGCCTTGTCCTAGGTTGAGAAAGATTTGGATCTGAGAGAAAGACCGGAGATCTGGGAGAACATGGCTATTTCATTGTCCCATCCATTCTCTGGCTCTTCTGGTTTATTTTAGCTTATAATGCAGTTGTGCAAGCAAACTCTTCTACCTGATGATCTCTGAGATCTGCAAACAGAAGTGGGTTATGCTGTCACAAAGACAATGCAGGCTCCAGAAAGCCAGTTCAGCCAGCACAAGAGGCTTCTGCCTGTTCTACAGCCAGCACAACTGTGCATTAGGACTGCAGTGTCAAACAAGTCTTTAGAATGATTTTATCATTTATTAATCCTATTTGGTGGTCTGCCATATCATCCACCCATAAACCACATTTTGGGTTTGCTGGACACACTGTGGCAGTTTGTTGGAGTGAGCGGGACCACTACAGAAATGATTTTTAAATGGAATTCTCAAAGTATGAAATAGCAAACATCTACATTTTACCAAGATTAGAAATAGTTCAGAGCTGACAGCTCTAAGAAACGCCAACATCCAAAACTTCTTAGATCTTTTCACAATGGAAACATTTAATGCAAGGCCACTGCCAGCAAAAATGTAAGTTTTATTTGCCTTTCAGTCTACATGGACAAGACAGACTTTTGTTTTGGGCAGATGTTTAGTTTGTAACATATAGTGCCCATTTGAAAACTGTTTATATCTCTTTCTGTATGTAAGGTTTTCCAGAGGCTTTGGTTGTGTCACAAGATATATTTCACAGTATGCTCATGGACAAGCAAACTGCTTAAATTACTGTCCCAGTCCTTGCAACTGCATAACAATACAAGGACATTATATATTGGTATAATGCGGGGAGGCTTGTGCCTCCATATTAAATTCTGGTGCGTTGTATTTGGCTTGGTTCTCAGCAATGTCACTGCCGATCTCTTGTTTCAAAAGCTGTCCATTTTGAATGAGAAAACACAGAGTCAAAGAAAGATTCTAAAAAGTTTAAATTAATATAAGCTTTCACTATGTTTTACGCCAGCTGTTCCCAATTTTAAGGATGTAAGGATTTAAAAAAAAAAACATGTTAAGTATCATAAGAGGAGCCAAAGATACTACTATCAAAATGATATTTTAAGTGAGCTGAAGGGAAAGTGATGACAGCTTTCCTGAGCATCCCTTTTTATGGAGTCGAGCCAAATCAACCCCCCAGTTTGCCAAAGAACTGGTGGCAATGAAACAAGTGGACAGCAACTACAGTGACTTGCAGAAAACCAGGGTCTTGTTCCCACTATGGCTTAAACCAGATCGTGATTCCAAATGATTCGGTTTAAACCACCATGGTTCCCACTTAATTCAAATTGCTGAAGTGATTCGGAAAGGGGGGGGCATGGTTTTTTGCCCATTTAACCTGTGTCAAAAAGATGCTGGTAAAATGGGCTGGTTTTTTGGGCTGAATTGATTTATTTAGAAATAAATCAATTCAGCCCAAGTGAGAACCAGGTGGATTCAAATATGCCCCTGGCACCAGTGGGAACCAGAGAGGCAGATTCGATTCCACTCCATGTGATGGGGGGGGGAGCTGCAATGGCTCTGGCCTACTGGCCTCTAAAAGTGTCCCTTGCCCCTCTGTACCTGCTGGCCAGTCTGTCTCCTTGGCCTCCTTCCTGTGTGACTTCCTTCCCAGCCTCCCTGGCTTCTGTGTGACACTCCTTCTCTGCTACCTCCTCTGCTGTGATGGAACCCAGCACAAACATATTGGGAACCACACTGGGACTGAAATGGAATGAAGAATTCAGATCCAGAACCGGACTATAAGGTAAGTGGGAATTAGACCCAGGAGTGAGTCGGATCAATGCAATACAAGCAACTCTGACTTGGAAGCTATAATTAATACAAACCCAGTCTCCACTTGTCCAGTTACAAGGGACACTTTCAATTTCATTTTGTAACAGGCTAAGGATGGGGACAGGATTCTCGGAGAGGTGTGAGCCACTACCTGTGTGTTAGACTTTTTTTTTCCAATGGGCTTTTGAGAAGTAACTGGGAAGAGATTTTAATAAAGTGCAATGTTGTCTGTATTTGTTGATGTAGTTAAAGACAAATTTTAAAATTGTTTTTAATTCTATTTGTCTTTTAATTATACTTTAACTTTCGTACATTTTAATAATGTGGTATTTTATTGGTACAGTACTTCTTTTAACTTTGTAAGCCATTTTGATTGTAAGCGGGATATAAATAAAAAGTTTATTTATTATTATTATATAAGCTGCCTTGAATCGCTGGGGTAAAGAAAAGATGGGTGTAAATAAATAAATAAATAAAGACTTCCCAGTGGGCGGGAGGATGGATAGATAGATGGATAGATAGATAGATAGATAGATAGACAATTTACCAGTAGATTGGAGGAAATATGGCCCAAATTGTATTAATCCTATCTAGAGTAAACTCATTCAACTAGTGGAAGTTATATAACTGTTGATTTACCAAGTTACCATTGATTCAGTAGGTGTGCTGTAGTTGGGACTAACAATGGGATTTCAGTTTCTCTCAATAACTAGTTGATGATTCTCAAATAATATGTGTAGATACAGTATAACAATGTTTCTTTTCTAGGATAAATGGGCATAGTAGGCAGACATTGTTATATTTACTGAACTCTATTATTGTCAGGTTTACTGAAACCAAAAGATACTGAAGAGATTCTGGATATATATCCCAGTTGCCCTTCTCTGGATCTCAGCTGCTAGAGAAATTTTGTGTGGCATTAGGCTAAGTGGGATCAAAATGACTTTACTGTGGTAATGTGGTTTCTTGCCCCTGTAACTAGAAAGTTCTCCTTTTATCACACAATATCCTGCTTCCCAACTTTATGGAAACAACACCCCATAAATTTTCTTTTAACTATTGAGTTGCCACAGTTATTTGGAACTATAACATATGGACTGTGATGTAGCTCTTGCAGAAGAAATCCTTTGAGTAGCCAGTGATCTTAAAACCTTCCTGGTGTATGTCCAGGTTCCGGAGCCCTGATCTCTATCTTTAACCTTATTCTGCTTGTTTGTACTGATCTTGAGTACAAATGCCTTAAGACTACATTCTTCTTCTGTCTTGACATTGGGCTAATCATGATCTGCAGTACTGCTACAACTGTAAAAGGTATTAACTTAGCCTTAAGAAACTTTTTAAAGATCTGTTTTATAGCTTCCTCAGCACCCCAATCTATCACAACATAGAAACGTGACCTGCTTTAAAAAAAAACACTTGGTAAACACTCTTGTTGGTTCTGATTTCTAAGATAACAGGCAAAATAGTGAATGGTTTTTTAATGATACCTATATCCAAAAAAGATAAATATTTAACAAAAATTATTAGTAAACCTGTACACATGCTTTGGAGTGCTGAGCAATATCTTCATGTCCTGATCACTAATTCTTGACTTGGGCAAGCGCCTGTAACAGTGGCCCCTTCCAGTGGAACCAGACTAGGTCATTTCCAAATGTCAAGCTCCTTATACATGCTTCTAGCAAGTTGGTAAACCAAAGAAAATAAAGGTATGTAGCAATTTGGTAAAAACTGCTGAAACTACAAATTAAACTATAAATGCATGCAGTCATCTCTATGTGACTTCATTTCTGTTGAACAAAAGCTTGGGGCTTGATCTTAGGCAATGTTGTGTTAAAGCTCTTTGCAGTATCAAAATCACATTAAAATACAGAGAGGTTTCATTTTTTTTCCATGCCCAGAAAATGTTTAAATTTGTTGTGTTGGGGTTTTTTTTACAAGTATCAAAAGTAAAAACACACATACAAAGTGAAATAAATGAAAATATATAATGAGAATATATAATCTAAGAATTTGACCAGACAGTGGCATAAATTAAACTGTTAGTCCATTTAGACTGGACTCATTGAATACAAAGTGCTGGTTTAACAAACCCCATTTATTCAGTGGGTCTACTCTCATAACTGGATTTAACCCACCAGCCAGAATACTCTTGGGCTGCATCTGCACTGTAGAAATAATCCAGTTTAATACCATTCTCAGAATTCCATAGCATTGAGCGATGGCAGTTAAAGTGGTATCAAACCGGATCATTTCTGTAGCGTAGATGCAGCCAAGGTGACATATGCAAGTGTAAGCTGCACTTTGATTACAGAGTGACTTTTCTGCATGCAGAACTATTGCAGGTGCACAAAAAATGCTCCTAGAATAGTGTGTCTATGCATATTACACACACTGCCTCTGTGCATTCATCATTGGCCACTGTACAATGAGGTGTCAGCTATACATACTCACTGCTTCTTATATCTTTCACTACAGTAGTATTCGGTAAGGGAATCATACAGTGTAGCACAACTCCACTGTGGATGTTTACACTGAGCTGAGAGGCTGCAGCATAGTAGACTATTTCTCCAACTTGGAAAACAAACCCATAAACACACATTGGTAATATTGATTTCCCACTCAGATTAAGCCTTTTAGATCTGCTGAATTCAACACATTTAGGAGTGCACTTAGAGATGTTGCTGTTAACATGTTGTCTGTGTTGTTGTGTGCCTTTAAGTCACTTCTGACTTACGGTGACCTTAGGTTTTCTTGCCAAGGGTTTTCTTGACAATATTTGTTCAGAGAAGGTTTGCCATTGCCTTCTCCAGAGGCTGAGAGCATGTGACTTGCCCAAGGTCACCCAGTGGGTTTCATGACCATGTGTAGAATCAAACCCTGGTCTCCAGAGTTGTCCCAACACTCAAACCACTGCACCATGCTGATTCCTATATATTATTATTTTATTTGTTTTAACTCTCTAGGGGATATAGAAACATCACTTTGATCTAAATCAAAGTAAGTATACCACATGTGAATTCCACTAAGTACACAAGTATCCTTTCCCCCTAGTCATCATATTGTGTGCAGCACAATAAACATTTCTAGGATAAGTCCACAATTCTGTCTCCCTCCCCATGGTCAATATCCAGTTAATCCTTCTTGCTGACAGAAAGGCTGTCTCAGCAAAAGAGGAGGGCAATTCCCCTTCTCTCTTGCTGCATCCATCTGCATGTCCAAAAATCTGCTCTGGAGGCTGAGGGTTACAAGAGGAAGAAAGTTCCTTTGTATAAGTGGCAGTCTGCTTGTGTTCACACAGTATTGTATTTTACCCTATAATTTGCCCATGATTTTAGTTAGCCCAGAGTAAAACACTTCCTATATTAAGCAAGGAGAATCTAATTTTTTCAGCATATCTAGACTTTTCCACACTTTCTTGTCCAGCAGGCCCTGGGATAATTCTAAATTCTGACAGCCATTGGAGGAAGTTACGTAGTAAATTGAACCAGAAACTAACAGAAGTATGGTTCCTGGAGGTTGAGGAGGAATTGATAAGCAAAGAGATGAGGGTATTGATGGGCACCAGCTACTTCTGGTGAGGACATAATGCAACTTCTTGCCACATTTCATATCCCAGCAGTAAGGAATGTCCAATTCTATCTTCCTAGAGGGATTGGCTGCATGCCAGTAATGTGTTGGCTCCCTCTGTGCGCTTTGCAGTGATGAGGAACCATTGAATAATCAGTACAATAGAGTTCTCTTTTATTTACCTTGCAAAATGTGTAGGAGAGCCAGACCTCTTGAATGAATTAATAAATGAACCAATCAATCAAGGGTAGTATGAAACAAAAGAGCACTTATAGAACTGAAACAAGAATTTATTTTTATTATTTGTTGCATTAAAAGCCATGTGTTTGCATTGCAAATATTTATACTGTATAAGTAAGATTTTAATGCACATCTGTGTCATCTTTCCTCATCTGAAGGTACAAGATCAATTTATAGAGGAATCCTCATAGGTGTTTCTTCCCACTCCTGAGCTCCTTATACACAGGAGCAGCATTCCAGGCCATTATGGCAAACAGCAGATTTGTGCATGCCCCCAATTCCCATGCAATTCAAAAAGAAAAAAATCTATTGAGCCTTGTATTAATTTACAATGCACTAGTGTTGTAACTTGTGCAAGGAAGGAGTATGCTTCTTTTATAACACACAATGTATTTATTTATTTATTTTAACATATGAAATCTTCTAAATGTGAGATATCATTGTAAATATTTTATTTTACTTTATTTATATACCACTTTTCTCCTGGTGCTGGACCCAAGGCATCTTAAATACAATTAAATACAAGACACAACTAAAAAACGTTGTACAAAAGTTAAATATTCTGAACAAAATTAAAACCGATTAAAATACAATTTAAACTTAATAAAAATAAAAGAACTGCCCAATTAAAAGCCCTCTCTGCAGCATAAATTATAAGCCAAAGGTCTGCCTAAATAAAAAGTTCTTTACCTGCTGGCAGAAAGCCATGACTTCCAACATTTCACTGATGAAAACTGTCTATGTAACATCCAAGATATGAATGAGGAAGAATACACAAGCCAGAAGAGGCTGCAGCAGTTTATTTTTACCATAGTGTACTGGGAAGAACAAGATTTTGCACTTTGAACTAAGTTTGCAGCAATTGAAGTAAGCTGTGGACAAGTGGGATGAGGGAGAGAGAAACTAGG
>NC_056522.1:284362848-284455663 GCF_019175285.1 Sceloporus undulatus | reverse complement strand
ACAAACCCCGCTTGCGGCGGTCTGCGCCGCCGCTGGTTAGTCTGCAGGGGAGCCGGAGCCTCCACACGGCGCGGCTCCCGTGCAGACAGAAAAAGAAGCTCCAAAATGGAGCGTCTTTTCCGTCGCGTTTGCGACGTAGCGAGGCGCCAGGGGCGCATCGCTACGTCACAAGGGACGCGACGCGTACGGACGCTCAGCGTCCGATACGCAAAGATGGCGCCGCCATGTAGAAGGGCGGCGCATCTTGTACGGACGGAGTCCGATTAGCACAGGGGCGTCTATAAGAATGCCCCTTGTTTAAAAAGGACGTCCTCCGGACGTCCCAAATCCGGTGAAGAAAGCACCTCAGACACATGGTAACATGAAGATAAAACTTGTGAAATATCTTGTGTGTTATTATTGAGACTTAACTTATAACATAAACATTGTTGACACGGAGAACTAGCAGCGATAACAAGCTAGTATTAATTAAAGAAGATGCAATGGGTAAGCCAAGCTAACACTTTGCATCTTTCTGTATTCATTACATTTTGATCCACTCCGCCATGAAGTACGTGGTGCCTCGGGTTACGAAGTAATTCGTTCCGCGGCCGCTTTCGTAACCCGAAAAGCCTTCGTAAGCCGAATTGCCATAGGGCTAATGGGGAAAAGCCGCGATCCGTGCGAAAAAGCCGAAAAAGCACCAAAAGTTTTTTCGTAACCCGAAAAAACATTGTAACCCGGAACAAATTCCCTATGGGATTTTTTCGTATCCCGAAAATTCGTAACCTGGGTATTTCGTATCCCGAGGTACCACTGTACTATACTGTAGTTACTTAAGTATCGGGACGGTAACATTGCATTCCATTAGTGCTTTGAGGTTGTGGATGAATATCCACAACAATTATGCTGAAACTCATAAGTGCTACTGGAAAAGTGCTACTGGATTCATTCTTCCACACCATCCTCATTCCTTTTTGTGCTGTGGCAAACTAAAACAGCTATCTCTGGAAATACTATAATTATCAGAATACCATTGCTAGATATAGGTATGTATGTGCCTTCAGGTCACCTGCCAACTTATGGTGACCCCATTAATTTCATAGAATAGTCAAGGAACACTCAGAGGACCCTTTTGTAAGTTCTTCCTCTGAATATATGTTGTTGTGTTCTCCAAGTCATTTCTGACTTATGACAACTTTAAGGCGAAGCTGTCATGGGTTTTTTCTTGGCAAGATTTGCTCCGAGGAAGTGCCATTGTGTTCCCGACCTGAAGCGAAGAAAGTGGCTTGCCCAAGTCACCCGTGGGTTTCATGGCCGAGCAAGGGAAGAAATATATGTGGGATCCAGTAAAAGAGAAAAGAAAAAAAGAAAAAGAAGCTTAGAACAAAAATTTAGGAATTAGGCAAAGGTAAGATAATTTTTTGTAGTCATAATGGCCTGTTACAGACAGCCAAAATAAAGCTGCTTCGAGTCACAGTGGAGGTATGGTGTTTCAATGATGCAGGCATCCTAAGGTCCAGAAGTCACACACAAAGCCACGCTCCAGCCCTAAGGACTGGAGCGTGCCTTTGGTGCGGGTTCTGGACTCTAGGACACATGCATCATTTAAACACCATACCTCGACTGTGACTCGAAGCGGCTTATTTGGCTGTCGTAACAGGCCAATGATTACCTATCACAATGCTACAGCTGATCAAAGAGACAATGTCTCAGGACTTTTCCAGCAAAGTGGAAGTTTCCCATATGAGTGAGAATGAAAAAAACCTCTATTTTTTGTTAGGTCTGCCTGTGGCCTTGACCAAACAAAACAAAAGCCATTGCAGGGGCAGCAAGAATTAGGCTTGACTCCTCAGGCTGCTAGGAACTTCCAGAAACCACAGAAAACCAGTTTTTGTGACAAATATAAAATTCTAACAGTCTAAAATGAAGAACAAAAAAGCCCGCAAGATTGTTTTATCCAAAATGCAGTCCTTTTTCACATTTCCTTTTTCTTGTCCCTTGCACACTCCATTTAATTTGCTGCATAAAATTAAAGGGTTTTTTTCTTTGCTGTATTCTGCTCTGCTCTGTATATAAAACAGTTTCCTCTGTCATTCTATTTTAAATCCAGCTTATTTGTGCACATATGTGAGAGGTTCCTAAAGAGTGGAATGTTTGCTAGTTTGTAAGTGTGTGGATTCAAAGAAAAATGGGGACCAAGACATTTCAGCAGCAAATTCTTGCTCAAAAAACAACTTGCTGTATGAAGAAGGTTTCATTTCTGTGCTTTGGATGCCAAAAATGAAATTTCTTCACTTAGCCTAGAAAACAAAAAAAGAGGAAAATGTTTACTAGCCTTATTTAGCACCTTCTAGTCTGGAGAAATTTCTATTAGGTGGAGTGCCTACTTGGATCTGGCCAAATTGTCAACATAAACTATTCTTATTTATTAGTGATAAAGTGCAGAAATGTCTGGCCACAATACAATAAAGGACCTTTTCCGTTCTTTTTAAACAAAGGAAGAGATGCAAAGCAAGAGACAACACACATACACACAACTCAAGAAGATGCTCTTGCCAGCATTACAATAGATAACAAACAAGAAAAGATATGAATATAGTTTGTGTTAGTGATGAGAGGGCTTAAAATTGATTTAAAGATAAAATTGAGGCAACTAGCTTGTTAATGGGTGATTATACATGGATGGTGGGGGTTTGATTGCAAAAAACGACTTGCAAGAATATAAGAACAAAAAATGGCCTTGGAGCCATGAAGAAACTTAAAGGTATAGTTACAGCAGCATGTTGGATGTAAAGTGGAGTGGGAATCCAGCTAAGGGAACTGAATTGCTGGATACAGTCAAAAGGTTGCCATTTACTTCAGTAGGGATATGGATTGCACCCAAAAACTACATGCAAGGTATTTATCTGGCAGCACATTTCTGAACTGAAAATAAAGGCATCACAGAGAAGGCCACTAAAAACAATATTCAAGACAGGAAATGAACTAGATATAATGGTGGAAATCATAGAAAGGAGGGGGATATTTAACCATTTTGACAAAGAGGAAATGCACTTAATTCAAGTGTAATGACAGTAATGCTAAGTGTTTTCACCTAACTTTGTTAGTATTCTACAACAACCAATATGGCAGACATATTCTTACCTTCATGTTGTAGACATGAGGCTGAGCCACAGAGTTTAGGCTTAGGCGGCATCCGCACTGCAGAAATAATCTAGTTTGACACCACTTTAACTGGCATGGCTCAATGCTATAGAATTCTGGGAATTGTAGTTTTGTGAGACATTTAGCTTTCTCTTCAGGAAGCGCTCGTGGCACAACAACTACAGTTCCTAGAATGCCATAGCACTGAGCCAGGGCAGTTAAAGTGGTGTCAGACTGGATTATTTTCGGCAGTGTGGACGCAATCTTCATGGTCTAAGGGTGAAAGTGGGGGGATAAAGCAATCAAATAAACACCTTAATTTTATAGATTAACCCAACTATTGTGTAAGAAATCAAACTACCTAATTAAGGCCTGTTACAGACGGCCAAAAAAAGCTGTTTCGGGTCTCTTTGGAGGTAAGACTATTTAAATGATGCATGGATCCTAAGTCCAGAGGTCACGCCAAGCCACATTCCATTCCTAAGCATAGGAGTTAGCTTGGGTGCAGCTTCCGGATTCTAGGATGCATGCACATTAATCAGCATACCTCCAAAGAGACCCGAAGCAGCTTTATTTTGGCAGTCAAACATGCCAATTAACACATGGTCTTGCGCTGATTGTGAAGACATGGTCTGGTCACTTATACTGCACAGTGACGAGTCCTGCCTATTTCATTGTAAAGTTGGTCTTTATCCATGGATTTAACCATCCACGGTTGAAAAATAAAAAAATAAAAAAAAATAAACAAACCTTGATTGCCATCTACAAGGGGACACCAGTTACCTATGCCATTCATTTAAGGGGACTTGAGCATCATAGAGTTTGGTATCTACAAGGGATCTTGGAACAAAATCCAAGTGGATACCAAGGGCCCCTGTACCATCTTGTGTAGAGGAAATACACACAGCTGGTGTGACACTAAATACAACTGAGTCCAATGGAAGGACTACAACTCTACAATATAGAGACTCCCGCCCTCCAAACTGCATCCCCAGCTGAGAGGGAGTTCACCAGGCCAGGTCCAGCACCATCAGGGCGAGCCGGGAAGAAGAGAGCCCTCCCTCCAATCCATCTGCCTTGTTAGGGTTGCCATAAGTCTGGACCTCCAAACCGGGACATAGGAGGACAACTGTAGGACAAAAATTTCAAAATGGAGGGCACTTTTTTAAAAACACAAAACGAAAAAAATTGATGGTTTTAAAAAATGTTAAATATAAATACATGTTTTTAGGCATGATCAAATGGAGGACATTTGGGCATTATTCCTAGACAAGATGGCAGAAATGGCCTTTCCCTTTCGGCCACCCCCCCCCCATTCCAAACAGCACATTTGGGCATTGAACATGGCTTTACTTAACATGGCAATCTCTTGCAATTTTTCAGAGGCTTATTCCATAACCAAACTCTTTGGGTTTCACTGAATATGTCAGGTGATTTAACAAGAAGTGGGTTTGCCCCGGATTCAACTGTACTTCTCAAAGTGTGTACTTGGTCAAGGGACTTTGGGTTTTTTTCACTGTGCATGAGTTTGTAAAAATCAGGGCAAGTTACATTAGTTGTGCCTCAGAAGCTGGCTCATATCATCATCATCACTATCCTCTTCTTCCTCCTCCTCTTCTTCCTCCTTTCTTCCTCCCTCCTTCCTCTCCCCATTCCTCCTTCCTTCCTCCTCCTCCCCTTCCTCCCCCCTCCTTCCTCCTTCTTCTCCTCCTCCCTTCCTTCCCCTTCCCTTCTGTCTCCCCCCTCTCCCTTCCTTCTTCCTCCTTCCCTCTTCCTCCCCTTTCCTCCTTCTTCCTCCCTCCTCCCCCCCTCCCTTCCTTCTTCCCTCCTTCCTCCTCCTCTGCCTCCCAGCCCAGTCCCAAGTGGAGGAGGAGGTGGGTGGCTGCCTTGGCACGCTCCCCCGCCCACAGCGCGCCAAGGCAGGAGGCAGGCAGCCAGCCACCCCGCACTCAGCCTCCTCCTCTGCTCGCCCGCCTCCGGCCCAAGAAAGGCCCAGCGCGGAGGCGCGCCAGGCGGAGGAGCGGTGGGTGGTGCCTGCCAGTGGCTGCTGCCTTGGTGCACGCACACACGCGCGCAGGGAGCACCAAGCCAGGCAGGCACCCTGCCTCCTCCTCCGCGTGGGCCTGGCTGGGAGGCAGAGGAGGAGGAGGAAGGAAGGAGGAAGGAGAGAGAAAGGAAGGAGGCTTGGAACGGAGGAGGAGGAAAGGAGGTGGCGCATCTGCGACACCCGCGCCCCCTCCCAACCTCCCCGCCACCCTCCCCCCTACGCACGCCTCCTCCTTTGCTTCCCAACGGAAGAGGAGGAGGAGGTGGTGGCGCAGCCACGTGGGGAGGCAGGGGAAGGTGGGTGTGGCGGTGCGTGGGCCCCAAGCCGGGGCAGGGGCAAACGGACCGTACCGTGACGGCCCCCCCCAAAAGCGGGTTTGTCACGGGGGCCACCGGGTAGGGCTCCCTAGCCTTGGCCCAGGCCTCAGAGGGAGAGAAGAACCACTGGACCTCATCCCCTTTCCCTCCACCATCCTTCTCCTTTGTTTCGTGTCTTTTAGATTGTAAGCCTGAGGGCAGGGAACTGTCTGATAAAAATGTTATTGTAAGCCGCTCTGAGAGCCATTAGGGCTGAAGGGCGGGGTATAAATACCTAAATAATAAATAATAATAATAATATATACCTGCACCTTGCCAAGAATGGAAAAATACATTCTTTTAAAAAGTGAGTGAGAAGTCTGAATTGGTACAGGAAGCATTCTGCCTGGGCATGGAGGTGGTGTGATAAATCCACATTTAAATGTTACATCCTGTACCCAGTTTGGGAGGAAAGGACAGGAAAAGGGCAATGTGATATTCTCCAAGAATCTTGAGAGAAAGATGAAATTAAAAATCTGGTAATATAGTATATAGCCCCTCAGCAACGCTCTATTTGTTTTTGTTTTTTAAATAAAATATGTGTATAAAGCTATAATAAACAACAGCAGCTTATATGGTACTGAAAGGAAACAGTGTAGGCACCAGGAGTGCTTCCTGGAGGAAGGTGTACCATAACTAAAAAGGCTTTCTATTTGGCGGCTCAAATGAAGAGTTATAAAAATTCCATGTTGGAACTACAGCTCATGAAATTCACTCATGTGCTGTATCTACCTGCCAGAATTAATGCAGTTTGACACCACTTTAACTGCCATGGCTCAATGCTGTGGAATTCCAGATTTGTAGTTTTGTGAGATATTTAGTCTTCCCTGCAGAGAGTTGTCTGATGCCACGCAACTACAAATCCAGAATTCCATAGTATGTGAGCTATGGCATGGTCTAGTGTTGTCAAACTGCATTAATTCTACAGTGTGGCAGCAACCTGGGAGTCAGTAAAATTTTTACAAGTGCTTGCAATATATGTTCTTATCGACAGCTCCCAGTCAACAGCCTCATACCTTATTTTATACTTTTTGGCAACCCTATTACAGTGGTCCCTCCACATTTGCTGGAGTTAGGGTGAAGGATCCCTATGAATGTGGGAAACTGCAATAAAAAAAACCACGTCTATAACCTAAGAGAACACCTCCTAGAGTCTCCAGATCCTTCAGCATCTGCAGATGTTGATCACAAGCATGCTGGAGACCTACAGATGCCTAGAGAAGTTTTTCTCCTCTAGGAACTTCTAGTTTTCCAGCACAACTCTATGGCCAACTTCGGGCAGAGTTATGCGGGAGGACCTAGTGACTGATTTCTAGAGAGAACATATTAATGAAATCCGCAAAGTAAATGAATCTCCAAAAGTCAAAGCTGAAAATGTGAAGGCCAACTTTACAGTGTTTAGAAAAGGCAACCCACGTAAAAGGCTATACATAGTCAGTTCACAACGTTCTTTCAGGACAGAAAAAAAAAAAAACAGTTGCCATCACTGGACAGACACCTGCTTACTTGTGCAACGTTTGCAATCATATGCATTGTCCTGAATTACAGAAACTGCCTTTGCCCTGGTGTATGGCCTGGAAGTCTGTTTCAGTTCATAGCCTCTTCAGCCTGATACTTTTGCTCGGCCATCACTCGTTGTGTCTAAGGGTTCATCTACACTGAGACTAATGCAGTTTGATACCAATTTTAAGTGTTAGTTCCATCTTGGCGATTTATAGATTTACAATGTCTTAGCCTCTCTGCTCCCAAAAGTACAAATCTCAGGAATTCTGTAGAATGGAGCCATGGCAGTTAAAGTGGTGTCAAATGCAGCACTATTTCTACAGTGTAGACACACTCTAATAGGATTCACAACTGAGCAAGAGAATGCTCCTTGCAAAGAGTAGGAAGTAACTGTGTGGGACGGAGAAGTGTAAAGCATCTGGACAGAGAAGAAATTTGTTTTAATATGATTTCAGAATTAGAAGCAAACCAAAAAACTAATTATTTTAGCATTCCCATTCCAATTTTTGTGATATAGTTTGTGGTATATCAAGTAATATGGCAATTGGAGCAATTGTAAACAAAGAAGCACATATTCATGAAAACAGGGTAACAAGTAGGCATTATTTACGGGAAACAAGGAATATGAGGAGAAATTTACACAACAATGCTATTAAAAATTCATAAACAATTGATGTAATAAGGAATTTTGGCAGATCCTGGAACCAGGTGGATGAATTTAAGGCTGGAAAAATGACTAATAGAAAGAAACTAAAGGATCATATTTGTGTATCCTACTTCAAGTACAGAACCGCCCACACAGACAGGACATATGCTTGAGGTTTGGATCACACCTGCTGTGTGACAAGATAACAGTCATACAGTTGTTTTTCAATTTGTTCTCTTATCCTATATAATATTTTTTTGTTAAACCTGAGTTTATTTGAATAATGAGAAATGAGTCTGTTCTGAAGGTCCCATCCTAATGTCACACAATCATTGACCCCTACCCTTAGCCATTTGCACAAATAATTCATATATATTTGCTTGGATCTAGAGAAGCCCTTTTGTGAGCAGAAGGACTTCTTTTGAAATAGGAATGCTTCAGGACTTGACAAAAGTTGTCACTCATAGAAGGAAGAACATGTTTCTCCCCCTTCTCTTTCATCTCCCACTTGTTTCCAACTTCCCAGAATAGACAGGGGAGGGGATACTGGGGCTGCAATGGAAGGAGAAATCAGCAAAATTGCCTCCCTCTCCCTTCCGTGAACATGTGGCTTCATATTCTGTATCCAAACCATTATCTCACTAACCCCACCAATATGCTTATATCCCCATTTATGAAGACAGTTATCTACTGAGCCCACTAATAAGTTTGCAGCAGAGGCAAGACTTGAATGGATGACTTCTCATCTGGTCACATTTGTCAAGCGCAGTCCTATATACAACTAATAAAGTGTTAACTCCACTGAATTCAATGGAATTTACTCCTGGGTAACTGTTTATAGGACTGCAGCCTTACCCACCACACTATACCAGAATATCCAAGAGCACAGGCTGATAGTTGAAAATACACAAAAAATAAATGGCTTGTTAGGAATTCAGTGCCTGAATTCTTATTGTTGTTGCTCTGTGCATTCAAGACATTTCTGGCTTCTGGCAACCCTAAGGTTTCACACGATTCTCTTGACAGAATTTGTTCAAAGGGGCTTGCCCATGCCTTCCTCTGAGGCTGAGAGAGTGTGACTTCCCTAAGATGTCCCAGTAGATCATGGCTGAGTGGCGGTTCAACCCCTGGTCTCCCAGTATCACGGTCCAACACACAAACCACTACTCCATGCTAGTTCTCCTGGATTCCCTATTCAGTTTTTAAAATACATATAGAAATTTCAGAAGGAAAAAGCTGATTTAACATAATATTCATAGAAGTTCTATATCAGCCTATTCCATTATTCATTAAAATCCAGGTGCATTCAGCAATTTATTCTCCACTATCACATTCTGTGATACACATAAAGGATGCATGCAATTTCCTGCAAGGAAGTGGTAACTTTATAAGACATGTGGCTTTGCTGAATGTCTTATTTCATGTAGTTTAAGAAGAGTAAGGTTAAAAATATCAACTTTTAAGTTCTATAGAGTTAAGACATATAGAGCTGTATGTTATTGTTAAGTCATTCCATTATCCATCGTTATAATCTTCACAGGCCTCAAAAGTAATTGCTTTACTAAACTTAAAGGAAGTCTGATTTTAATTTGCTATCTACATCTACATTCTCATATTCTTTTAATAGATTATTTAAAGTTATCACTAGAATCTTCTTTCACTCAAACATAAGTGAAAGTTTTATCTTACTTTAGATATCACAAAAATAATTTATTACTAAGGAAACAAAACCTTTTGTCTCTGGATATATTTCTTCAGGACAGCTGTGGTATTTCAGTGCAAGCACAAAAGCTACAATGATCTGGGCTGCAATCAACTATTTTTAATAGGAAATTTTTACAGACGTTTAATAAGATCTCTCAGCATAATTTATGAGGAGAGGTTTTGAAGTGAAGAGGCATTGTTTGGCAAGTGTTCTTCCTCTAATCTCAGGAAATTTAAATAAAAGAGGGCTCATTTCCTCTAACTTAGGATTTCTTCCACACAGAAAAAGTTAAGAAAAACACCTGCTACATAAACCCACAAAATAAGTTTATCCATAGTCCAAACAAAATACATTCAGAAAAAAAAATGGAAGGCATAAAGCTCTGGGGATGCTAGATCATACTGGTGTAATCATTATTACTAATGCAGAAGTTGACCTATTAATGTTTTGCAGTCCAAGGAAATGATTGTGTCTGCCTGCTTACTTAACATGCTAATAGAAGTGCCAAGTTGGCCTTGACATATATACACATGTAATTTTAATGGCATTCTCCAATCTTGTGACATCAGAATGATTCCTAGTTTGTAAAATTGTGTAGAGAGATATAGTGGTTTAAGTATTGAACTACAACTCTGGAGACCAGAGTTCAAATTCCCACTTGCTCATGAAACCCACTGGGTGATCTTGGGCAAGTTACAAGCTCTCAGCCTCAGGGGAAAGCAATGGTAAACATTCTCTGAACAAATCTTGCCAAGGAAACCACATGATAGGGTCACTATAGGGTTGCTATAAGTCAGAAAAAACTTCAAGGGAAAGAACACACATACACATACACACACACAAAAATTGTGCAATTAGGAGACATGGCCCCAAAATGACCAGTCAAACCATCTGTTTACAAGTAAAATGTTTGTAGCATGCTTGGGGATCTGATCAGTATGACCTCCATTAATAACTGAAAAACATAATTAGGGCCCAATACGGTTAGCAAACCATCTTCTAATGGCATCCGTTCAAATGCAAAGAGTTTTAAAAATTCAGTCAGTTCAAAAGTGTATTGTAAAATGACATCAGGCTTTCTAGGCAAACCTCTGCTCTTGGAGAAGGCCTGTACCTAGCAGTGGTAGGGCATGTGGTTTGCAAGCAAAAGACGCAGGTTTTGCTTGCAGTTCATGGCATCCAATGATAGAGATTTCTACTGACTGAAAAAAATATAAAGAGAACAGATGAAACTGAACATCGGAGATGTATGGTGTGATTCAGCATAAGACAATTTAATATGAGGAACTTCTCTTATGGAAAATAACTGATAACTGATAATTGTACTAAGATGAACAAGGATTTCCATAGATGAGTCACCAGATTGCTGCAAGTGGAAGTAGATTTCTTTTCACACATTTTTTCCTGCAAATTCTAAAAAAATGCTGGTTACTGGAGGAATAACATTTTCTCTCCTTCTGGTACCAGGTCTACATGTACAGCCAAACAGAAATAGCAGTTGGGCCACCTTCTACAGTGCTCAAGCTTCTCTGAGTCAATGGTATAGCATTAAATACCATACTGTAAATTGTTTTTAGTCAGTAGTTCAGTCACGATTACTACTCTTTTCAGTAAGTGGTTGAAAGTTACAGGCGTTGTTTATATAAATAACTTGGTCAAATAGCAATCTCCATGGAGGGGCCCATCTGTCTGGGAAATGAAGTTCAGTCACAGCTCCAAGTCCACAGACTTGAGATCCATGGACTTGAAAATCTGCAGAGGGGCGACCACCATTAACCTCAATGAGTCATGTGTCCCATTGAAGCCTGTGAGGCTTGAATATGTGTGGGTTTTGGCACTTGGGGGGAGGGTTCCAGAACAGATCCCCCATGAGTTCCAAGGGCCAACAATATAGCTGGGAAGTAAAAATTTTCTATATACTTACAGAACTCCTACATATGTAGAAGTATGAAAGTTTGTATATTAAAAAGGGGTGGTTTGCTGCCCCAAACGACTATATTGCTAACAACAAAGTTCGGAAGCTTCACTTGGTTCAAAATGTGGCAGCCAAAGTGGTCACCGGTACATCGAGGTTCAATCACATAACACGTGTCTTAAAATCTCTTCATTGGCTGCCGATCAGCTTCCGGGCACAGTATAAGGTATTGGTTATTACCTTTAAAGCCCTACATGGCTTAGGCCCGAATTACTTGAGGGAACGCCTCTCCTTACATAATCCGCCTTGCACAGTCAGAACATCTGGGAAGAACCTATTAGGATATCAAAAGTTTAAACTAACAATGACTTCCCATAGGGCTTTTACCGCTGCCGCTCCCAAACTGTGGAACGGCCTACCGGAAGAGATCCGTCTTATTACCACCTTGGAGGCACTTAAGGTGGATCTCTTCCGGTGAGCTAACCCACCCAACTTTATATAAGAGTTTCATTAAATGAAATGCTACACTTCCTTGACTATGACTGTTACGATGCTATAATCCTATGCAATTTGGTATTTTATTTATTGTATTTATAATTGTATTGTACAATAGAGTCTCGGTTAACTGACACTCTGGATTATCCGATGTCCCATGCTTCTTCGTGAGAAGAAGCATGGGATGTCGGATTGGGGACAAAAGTCCTTCAGCTCGCCTCCCCTTGCGGCCAGATGTCCTGCCCCTTTCCCCTCAGCGGCCTCCCTGATTGGGTGGGAGGCTAGGAAGGGGCTGGACTTTTGGCCGCCTACAAGCCCCAGGGGGCTTTGCGGCCGGAGGTCCTGCCACTTCCCAGCCTCCCAACCAATCAGGGAGGCCACTGAGGGGAAAGGGGTGGGACTTCCGGCCGCGAGGCCCACTGGGGCTTGCAGTCCCATCCCCTTCTCCCTGCGGTTGCCTGGCAGCCCCGGGGAGAAGAGGAAGCGCCCCCCACCCGTCCCTTCCTTCCCATGGGTGGCTGCACCCGCAGGAAGGAAGGGAAAAGAGGACGAGGAGGCCCCGCCCCATCCCCTTCTCTCTGCGGGTGCCGGCGCCAGTGCTGGCACTCGCAGGGAGAAGGGAAAGGAGGGATCCCCGCCCCCTTCCCTTTCCCCCGCACGGTGCCTGCTCCAGCACCGGCACCCGTGGGGAGACGGGGAGGGGGGAAGTCTGGATTATCCGACATATACGGTTATCCAACTACAAGCCGGTCTCGTTTATGTCGGATAATCAAGATTCTACTGTATTTTTATTGGATGTAATCCCACCTTGATCCACAGGGAGAGGCGTGAAATATAAATAAACATATTTATTTTTTATTTATTATGTTTTAATCTGCCAGGTCTTCTGCATTTATAAGTTAAATAGCAGTGATACATTTCCACAAGGCTGCAGTATATACAGTGCCATACAAAAAAAAATATTCCCTGCTTTATTTTACTGCACCATAGCATGAATGTATTGCTTTTTGCTGCTTTAATGTTTAATAAGTGAGCTGTCCCAAAAACCAAGGCATATATATAAAATAAACAAACAAGTATATGGATGGCACAGTGAATATGGATTGTGAATGTTTTCTTGTAGAATCCCTATATCACTAAATCACTGTGGAGTTCTTGGAATTTACCTAATAGTTCTGTTTATTAAAACCCTTTGTTTCCAATTTGATGCAAGAAGCTTTGAATCCTGTGCCTCCAGAAAGATGGGATATAAAATAAATAAATAAATAATATATAATTTCTGCCAGCATTTAGCAGAGCTAGCAAGCACAACATTAAAAAAAAAGAAAGCAGCCTTGAACTGGGAAAGGTTGGACAATGAATGAGTTAGCCTCATTTAAAAACAAAACAAAACATAGAAGATTTAGTTAGAGCCCTTTCCATGCACTATTTCAGCTTCACTTTATAATTTCCCAAGAGCTGGAGAAAGGTCATTTTCTGCTACCACATTCCACTACAAAATCATCCTGAACCATTCATTCTTGTTAGCATTAGTGGCCTCTGATGGCTTGTCAGATTTTGCATTCCACTGTGAGGCTGCCTGGCAAATTGGAGAAGGAGTTTAACATTATCTTCACCAGAGCTATTGTGAGTTCATACATTAAATATGTTGCTCTTATCCATAACAGTCTTTTTCAACTGCTGGTCTTCTTCCAGACAGAAGGCTCATTGTGCTACCGATCCAAAGGCATTTTGCAGCCATGCCATTTTTCCCCTCCTGAACATATTTTTTTAAAGGAAAAAAAAAAGTGTGTTGGGGGGGGGGGGAGGATTACAAATAGAAAAGAAAAATAAAATTCTGTGCCAGAGACTAGGGCCCAATACAGATGGTGCAGAAGCACCATCCTAAAGCCAAAACTAGGGCTGGGGAGCACGCGGCAACCGCAAGCTCCCCAGCCCTAGTTCGTATGGATGGCACCATTTTGAGGGTGCACCATCCATACAAGCGCATGAAGATGGCATCATGCACGCACCACCTCCACACGGACCGGCACGTGCATGATGTCACTGCTCTGCTGGAGGGCGCTTGCAGCACCCTATCTGCGGTGCAGAAAGGAGCTCTGAAATAGAGCTCCTTTAGGGTGGGTGTTTCGTTCCCATTGCAACTAGATTGCCACGGGAACAAAGCCTGTTGGGGTTTCTGGGAGCATGCAGCCCCAAGGATACCCCTTTTGCAGGCTATGGGTAGGTGGCGTTTTGCTGCTTATCTGTGGTCTGGAGAAGCACCAGATTGGGGCCTCTGGGCTGCCGGTATGGCTGCCCTGGCCCCAATCCTCCGGGGAAAGGGGCGGGTGCAGGCCGCCCCAAAGGGGTGGTTTGTCCCTCACCTAGATGATTGTGACAGAAGCCTCATCTGGGAGCACTCCTGGATTTTACCATTCATTATCTAGCATTCAGTTGGTACCTCACAAATGCTGGACAGTGCTCTGTAAAGAAATAAAACGTGGACCATATGATCTCTGGATAAGGAACATCATGGACAAAAACACTCACAGTTATCAAACACTGCAATAAGCCAGAATGCTAAAGATTATCCACTTCCTGTGAATGAGCTAGAAACAGCATGCAGCTTGATCATTTCTGCAGAAGGGACCATCTAAAAAAATTGCTCTCACTGCAAGCTGTGATTTATCATTATGTGTGAATCAGGAATACTGGCTTATCTCTTCTGCCTAGCCAAAGGGATATGTAAGTCATTGTGACTCTGGCCTGTCAGGAATGAAACAAACCAGAATTCCTGGTTTGCCTGTAACAATAAACAAACCACAGATGGAAGGTCCAAGGTGTGTAACCGCTATCACAGGGATAGCAGGCAGGAGGTGTGGACCAGTATGCTGCTTGTAAACTATTAGCTGAAGTTCCCTTGCATTTCTTGCTTATTGTGGCACTGGATCACTGAATCTAGATCCTGAGACAGGCAGTTCTCCAAAATACTTTTTCTTGCTTCTCCCCACTACAAATTCCTATTTCTCCCATAAACTGTTTCTGAACATTAAGAGATGCAAGTGGGAAGGGAAATCAGAATTTAGCAGAGCTAGCTTGTATTTGCAAAGGACATTTCTGCATCTCTAAGTAGCTGAAATGAGAAATATCCGTAAGTGATTAATGTGCATTAGTTATGAGAACAGGGCCCAAATACCCAGATCCAGTTGGCCAGCACTTAGAGCACACCATCAATGAAGAACAGGTGCTGTAGGCTATATTTCAGTGGAAGGAATTGGCAAAACTACCCTAAATATTCCTTATCTAAGAAAACCCTATGAAATTCATGGGGTCACAATAAGTTGATAGAGAACCTGAAAGTACATACAAACAGTTTATTAACAATGTGGACTTTCCGCAATAATTGATGCTTTCTGGAGTGATAGTGACTGTTTTGTCAGTCTTTAAAAAACTAGGTATGCTTATTTTTACAACTATTGTCCACTTAATAATTTTTTTTATTAAATATAAACAAACATATACAAACAATTACACTACAGTGCACCCGCATTATAGGCAGGCGCGCCCTACGTGGCTTCCAGCATATGCTGGAAGCTGTGCCGGAAAAACTCTCACGCCCTGGAAGAAGTAATGGGGTGCGCATCCATTGCGCGCCCTGCGCCACACTGCATGCAGAGCCCCATTATTTCTAATGGGGCTCAAGCATACATGTTTTTTCCTTACATGGTGTGTGTGTGTGTGTGTCCAGAATGGATCCCTGCATAAAGAAAGGGTGCGCTGTATAATTAAACTACTAAACTAAAACTAACAAAACTACTGACTTACCCTGCCTAACTCATGGATATACTATATTTACAGTGTGCCCGCACCATACACAGGTGCACTATACACGGCTTCAAGCATATACTGAAGCCACACAACAATTAAACAAATGGCACACGTGCCCAAGGCGCACACACCACACCGCACCACATGCACGCACCCCATTATTTGCAATGGGGCATGAGCAGACGTGTAATTCCCCTTACATGGGGGGATCCTGAATGAATCCCCCGTGTGGGCCAAGCCCATTACTGTATTGCCCGTATATAAGTCAACCCAGATTTTTTGGGTCACTTTTTGGGCAAAGATTTCTCAACTTACAGTCCAGTATACAGTACCACTATTAGTCTACTTCAGTTATACAATTTTATTTATTCTTCTACAATATACAAACTCTGTTTATTTAACAAAACATATTGTTGATTCATATCCCCAATGTAAATAAGTTATAAACAAGTCTCAATCTTTTTTAAAATTAATCAAAGATGTCTCTTTGGTCAACGTTGTTAATTTGTCCATTTCAGCAAGTTCAACCACCTTCATCATCCAGTCTTCTTGTGTAGGAATAAGTGACCTTTCATCTTTGAGCATATGTTATTCTTGTTGCACAGTCATATATTGTAAAGTCTTTCTATGTTTTTTCTCCATCATTCAGCATTCCAAGCAAAAAGGTCTCTAGTTTTAAAAATGTAAGATGGATTTTAGTCCCATATTTCTTTGCTTCATCACATATAGAAAAAAAACCCTCCCTATCTTCTGGTTATATTTCCAACATTCACATGAACTATTTTTATACATTTTTGATAACTTTTCCAGTGTTAAATACTATCCATATGACATTTTATAAAAATTCTCCCTTCACTTAATTGAATCTTTGATCAACTAAGCTGCCCCTGAGAAAGTGGGGCTGGGGCTACGGAAACTGCAATTGCACGCCGTGGCCACAATCTGACTTTTTACCAGGCCCCCAAAAGCGGCAAATTGCTGCTCCTTTTTGAGCCAGTCAAAAATGAGCTTTTCCCTCCCCACCATGGCTTTATGGGGCTCCTGTGGTGTGTGGCATGTAAACGCTACACCACAAGAGCGCCATGAAGCCAGTCCACCTGTGGGCGAATGGGTGGCGTGATGCTGGCTTCCAAGCAGCTTCAGAACGTGTGGCGTCAAAACAGTGTGCTCTAAAGCTGCCCGGAAACTGGCGGAAAGGGGCGGTCTGTTAAACCCCTAAATCCTTTATCCAGAAAGGGAAAACATCCCTGGACATATGAAGACTTTCCAGTTCTTTTTATTTTGATTTTACCAGCATATTCATGGTTTTGCATCCATACTCTGCGAATTCACATGAATGCGTTCTGGCCCCACTTTCTTTTCATTCAAAATTAAAAGAAATCCCTCCCATGTGGTAAACTACAACAAGAGCTTAACTAAGGCTGTTGCATGGCTCTCCCACTTTCCCCCTAACTGAACCATAGTGTAAATTATAAAAGAGGGGAAAACCCCTCCTGAAGAGCCAAGGAAGAACTAAATGAAATAGAAATGGCAAAAGCTGAGACCTTAACAAGAATTTTATGGAGTGCCCTACTGCTTACACACACAGAAGCAGAGGTCACTAAAAAAAGGGGGAGAAGTAGTCTAGTCAACAAAAACAGCAAAAAGCTACAACTGCTTTAATGAATATTTTGTTTAATGTGGCTTACTTCCAAGTAAGTGCCCATGGAAATGTAGTCTAAGCATCCCTTTGCATCACAACAAATTTCAATAAAAGAGGCAAGGAAACTGCTGGATAAGCAAACTGTTTCAAAAGTGCAAACAACATTAACAGATCAACAAGTCACTTAGCAGCTGTACATTCAAATAAAAACTTTCAGCAGAATAGTCTTATATAGAAGTCAAGAAAAATGATACTTTCTGATATTCAGTGAACACAAAGGTTTGCCTCAGAAACAGCTATTTCCAAGCTATTTAGAAAAGCTGGAAGAACAACTCAGTATATGACACTAGTACCCAATCTTAAACACACTGGCTTAGAAATCCACCCTTGACTCTTGAGTGGGCCTAGTTACAAAACAAATGCTCTAGTGCTGAAATGTGTATGGGTTGTCCTGGGTCTGTAATGAGAATGGAGAAATTCCTTTGAGTAAAAGTCAGCTAGATGAAAATCAGACGTTAATTCACACTGTGAAAATAATCCAGGATGAATCCAGGTTGAATCTCCATTATTCACACGCATCCTGAATGCACCCAACTAAGTTTTGGTGGGAGGGCTGCAAAAAAACCCCACATTTTATCTGGGATCATTGATATTGGCCCCCCCCCCCCCGAGTTTTTAAAGTGTAAATAACCGATGCAAATAGATCAGAATGGACTTGGGATAAAATGCTGCATGCCTTTAATGCGTTCCAAATGCATTAACACTGTCAACTCCATCTTTATTCAAATGCTTGCACATGTGAGCAACTGATCTTGCAGAGATGCACATCGATGCAGTTCCATAATGTAAATGATAAACCTAGAATGAGTGATCCCCTCAGTCTCTTAACTTCCTTTTTGCATTTAATGCTTCCCTTCTAGTAATATGAATATTAGACATTAAACCTGGGAAGTGAAGACAGGAGAGTATCTACACTGTATAAGTAATGCAGTTTGACACCACTTTAAATGCTGTAGCTCTTCTCTGCCAGAGGATTTTATCGCACGGAGGAAATCGGGGGTTTAAACAGGAATGCTCCCACGATAATCCCGCTAATATTGTACAATGCAATTTCACACAACATTGCGCAAAACCCGTTGTTAAAGTGTGGAGTGCTAGTGCTTCACAAAACTACAAATCCCAGGATTCTTTAGGATGGAGCCATGGCAGTTAAAGTTGTATTGAACTGCATTATTTATACAATGTAGATGTAGCCTGGGAGACGTTTTTAATTCTTTACCCAGCATCCCAAAAATCCTGAATAATCAGTTCAGTGGCAATAGCAGCAAAACCTGAGCCAGTGCATCATAGTTGTTTGTGATGGACTACAACTCTGAAAATAAGATGCTGAATCTCCAAAGCTATGCTTGGTAAAATGAGAAGCAGCCACAACATCTTGACCAAATGGCAGGGCTATGACTAACGTCATTTTCATTCTTGCATTCTCCTGTATCATTTTAAACACCTTTGTCTGATGAAGAAGCTAGCGGAGCTCTGAAAGCTTGCAACATATATAATGTGCAGTTTGGTTGATTCCATAAAGGTATCACTGGGCCTGTACAGACAGGCCAAAATAAAGCTGCTTCAGGTCACTTTGGAGGTATGCTGTTTAAATGATGCATGCATCCTAAGAGTCCAGAAACCACACCAAAACCACACTCCAGTTCTAACGACTGGACCACAGCTTTGGCACAGCTTCTGGCCTCTTAGGCATGTCTGTACGGGCCCACTGTTTTGTGAATATTGGATAATGTTGAACTTTGCTATAAGGACAACACAGTTACCCCTGGATGTTTTATGGATGGGAAGATAACTACATTTAGCTGCCACAGCAAAAGCCTAAAGAGAGAGCCAATGGGTTGGGACTGTATTTGAGGTTTCTAGCTGGAGCAAAGGTAAAAAAAAAAAATTTTTTTTTTTTAAATTGGGACTGCATTGCCATGTTTTATCTTAACAACTCCTTAAAGTTTTCCTGATGTTATAACAGGGAGGCTTCTTGCCTGGGATATTCATTGTTTCCTTCTTAACAAAGAGATTTGTAGCCTCCCAAAGGATTTGAGACAAACTGGATCTCAAAGGTGTTTATCACAAGGAGATTTTTGGAGCTTTTTGCAGCTCGGGTCCAACAATGCGAATTCACGCTAAAACGTGATGTGTTATCTCACGTGATTGCTTTCTATGGGAGGTTCTTGTGAAGCGCTTCCGCATTCAGTCTGCACTGACTCCTCATTTTGATGAATTCGGAAACAAGCGAATTCACCTAAATCTGCTTCTAAGCTCACTTCGATTTCACTTCGAATTGGTCTGGTGTGGAAGAACACTCCGATGTCGCCTCCCTTGTCCCTTGCGTCCTGCTCCTTCATACCCCTCCTCCTCCTTCACCCCATCTTGCCCCCTCTGCCACCCTGCCACTTATCCCACCATCCCCTGCCTTCTCCTGCATCCCGATCTGCTCTCCTTCACCCTGCCACCTATCCCATCATCCCCTGCCTGCTCTTACATCCCGATCTGCCCCCCTCCTTCACCCTGCCGCCTATCCCATCATCCCCTGCCTGTTCCTTCACCCCAATCCTGGCCCCAGTGGCCCCCTGTGACCTATCCCATCATCCCCTGCCTGCTCCTTCGTCCCGATCCTGGCCCCAGTGACCCCCTGCAACCTATCCCATCATCCCCTGACTGCTTCTTCACCCCGATGAAGGATGACAGCTAAGGAGGGGGCAGAGAAGGAGGACAGCATCCAGAGCCCCGTTGAGCATGCGCAAGGGTGCCGATTCGAATAGTTGAACCCTCTGGTTTGGTTATACAATGTGTACTCACCCCACTTTGCTTGAATCCACATCATGTGAATTGTCTGGAATCGAACTGACTCCACTTCCCCCTCAATTCGGGAGGGCAACGGAAAGGCAACCAGGTGTGATAAAACATCACATTTTAAAGTGAATTCGCCTTGCTAGACAGGAGTGACTCTGGATCTGGTGTGAAAAAACATGACGTTTCACATTGCTAGAACAGGAGTGACTGCGGATCTGATCTGCAAACCCCACTACATGTGATAAGGCCCAAAGGCAGTTATCTTCTTGTCTTGCAAATGGAATTTAAAGTTTATTTCCTAGACTTTCTCCCAGAACCTACATGGCCAGATGGAGGAGGGGCCCGCTGGCATAAATAACCTTCCATAACATCTGCACTTTTTTTCTTTTTTGAATTTTTATTAATAGAATTTCTACACATTCAAGACATACATAACTATTCTAAGACAACAAACATACAGACGTACAATCCATCTAAAATCAAGCATAACATAAAATGACTTCCTCTCCTTTACTGTGAATATTTTTTATTATTTCTAATATATCATTTCTTTTTCTGCCTTTCCAATTTTCATTATATCTTTACAATAAACATTACTCCTTTCTTCTTCATACTAGACAAAATTAATTCTGGATATTTATCCTATAATTCCTTTTGTACTCTACCACAATGTGATCAAACAACTTTGCCATTTCTTTTTTCATTACTATACTGTACAATACCATTAGTTATTTAGAAGTCATATACACTCATCCCTCCATATTTGCGGATTTGATTATTCACGGATTTGATTAATATGTTCTCTCTAGGAATATCTAGGTCCTCCAGTGCAACACTATGGTCAACTTTTACCACAAGTTGCACTGGAGGACCTAGAGATTTCTAGAGAGGTGTCCTCTCAGGTAAAAACATGTTTTGTTACTTGCAGTTTTTCCATATTCACAGGGTCTTGTGCCCCTAACCCTAGCAAATATGGAGGGACAAGTGTACTTCCTTCTTTTAACTGGGGATGACATCTTGACCAAATGCATGCTTGAGTTGACATATATATATATATATATATATATATATATATATATATATATATTCTCTTTCTTTCTTCTGTATCATTTTAAACACCTTTGCAGCACGTATGCGTCTTTTGGTTGTATCACTGTTTGGTGGATATTGGGTGCTGCAGTACTTATCAAAGATGTCAGGAATGAACGCCCCAATGGTTTTAATTAAAGATTTTAAAGTTCTTGCTGTTTTACTTTTGTGGAATTTACGTTATGGGGATAGAGAATTTATGTCATTGGTTACTTTATGAATTCTGTGTATTATGTAACATGTTTTATAATTATTATTATTATTATTAAGCTTTTATATAGCGCTGTAAATTTACACAAATTTACACAAATTTATGTATGTAAACTGCCTTGATCCAGCTTACATAATACATAATCTATAATAATAATTATTATTATTTATTATTATTATTATTATGAAGCTGGGGCAGTGTGGTGTAGTAGTTTGTGCGTTGGACCATGACTCTGGGAGACCAGGGTTCAAATCCCAGCTGGGACCATATAAACAATGGCAACCCCAGTCTCTGAGGGAAAGCAGAGAGAGCCCTCAGTGCCTCCACACTCTGCAATACACTCGGCGGCCGGAGGGGGCGCAGCTACAGCTGACTGAGCCCCATAGGAGAGACGTGACCGGCTGGCGCGCACCACGTGACCTGACAGCCGACCTCTCCCAGTCCCGAAGGGCCGCCGAAGGAGGAGAAGTTGCGCTGGAATGCGCATGCGCGTCTGGAAACGCCGACGGAGGCGAGGGGGGAAATGGCCGCTGTGAACCCGGAAGTGGAAATGACGTATCGGGGGAGTGTCGCTTTCTTTTCCGGTCGGGCGGCGTGCTCTGGAGAGGGAGCCGAGCCGTGGCCGAGATGAGCGTCCCGGCCTTTATCGACATTACGGAGGAGGACCAGGTCAGGAGGCGGAAGCGGGGCTGCTTTGGAGCCGCTGTAACTCTTTGTCTGGCTCAGGGCTATGGGATTCTGGGAGTTGGAGGGCCCCACAACAAACTCCAACTCCCAGAATTCCATAGCAAAGAGCCAGACAAGAGGCCTCCGTTCTCCCTGTTTGTATTCAATTGTAGTTCTCTGTTTTGTTTAGGCTGCAGAACTCAGGGCTTACCTGAAATCCAAGGGAGCGGAGATCTCCGAAGAGAACTCCGAAGGCGGGCTCCACATTGACTTGGCCCAGATCATCGAAGCCTGCGACGTGTGCCTGAAGGACGACGACAAAGGTTTGTGCCGCCATGTATCCCTTGGGAGTCTGGGCATAATCTGCCAGCGGTGCAGTGCATGTAGGGAAGGAGGTGATGGGATGGGACTCTGCCACTCGAGGCTGCCCCTGGGCCTCCCTCTGGGAATGCGGGTGGCATCAGTGCTTAGAAGGCCCTCTGAGCAGCTCAATTGGGATGGGGCTGCATTCCAAGTTTTGATAAGGCAGACCTAGCTCTGGCTGCTTGTGCAGCGCTGGGCATCTTCAGAGCAGTGGCACTACCCTCAAAGGTACTTCAGAAACTTCATCTTGTGCAAAATGTGACTCTGCCAACTGTAATGGCCGTCCAGATCTGTGAGAGGAAAAAGCCTCGCTTGCATTGTGTTCTTTTTGTAGCCCAGACTTCTTCTGGTGTTGATACTTAAAGACCTACACCAAGCTGTCCTGATCTTGGCTCTTCAGATGTTCTTGGAGTAGAGTTGACCTTGTGCCAGTCGCTGATTATGCCAGATGAGAAAGGTGGCATTTGCAGCCAGTCTGGGTCCTATTATAATCAGAGGACTGGAAGGGGATGGATTGCCTTTACCTAGGGTATTATTTTATTTTATTTATTGTATTTATGCCCATCTTTGTTTGTTGCCCTTCCTGCAAGATCAAGCAGATTGCTGGGCACACACAAGGGATGGAGCTCCTTTGTTGGTGTGGCATTGTTCATGGGCGACCACTCCTTCGCCACTCTTCACAAGGCCTATGCATTGGCTGTAAAATTGATTTATTCCAATTCAGGGCATCATGGCACTGCCTATATTAATGACACTTACTGTCCTATTACTAGGCAATGCTGCTATTTTCAATATTATTTTATGGCGATTTTGATGTCTGCTTATGTTTTTGGATAGTATGTTTTTATGTAAGCTGCTTTATGTCCTTTTGCACTGTTGGCCGTTTGCTAATATAAGAAGATTTCCTTTTCTTCCCTGTTCCATGCAGCCCTTTGTGCTGCCTATAACTCTGCTCTGGGGCGTTTTGCAGGCCTCTTCAGCAAGTTTTGAGGGCTCATGGGACTGCCGGGGAAGGTGGAATTGTATTCCATATGGATCCACTGATGACAAAAGATAGCCAATGAACAAAATTGGCTTACTGGATCCTGGCCCTAGTTGTGACTAAATGTCTTTGCAGACTTTTGCACCATTGTTTAAGGAGTATGCTTTGAACAATCAGTGGCAAATTTTACTTAAATTGGTGATTTAAATTGAGGCTTTCTTATGGAAATCCTCCTTTAAAGCAGTGATTCAAATCATCTTGGTTTAAATCATTTCAATTGCCATCTTAAGCTAATTGAGTATGCATTTTTGAGTATGCTTGGCCATTAGAAGTTGCAAAGAATGTCACCCATGTCAGAAGTCCCACTTAGTAATACTTGGTCTCACACAAAAGGACTCTTCAGGGAAAAAAAACAACATCTTAGATGTTTCCTTGTTTTGCAGTGTGGTTTCCTCTGGAATATTTTATATAAATTCGGGAAGGCCAAATTTGGGAAACCATGCCCTATGAGGAACGGCTCAGGGAGCTGGGGATGTTTAGCCTGGAAAAAGAAGATTAAGAGGTGATATGATAGCTCTGTTTAAATACTTGATGTCACATTGAGGTGGGAGCAAGCTTGTTTTCTGCTGCTCCAGAGACTAGGACCCGGAGCGATGGATGCAAGCTTCAGGAAAACAGATTCCTCCTCAACATTGGGAAGAACTTCCTGACAGTAAGGGCTGTTCGACAATGGAACAAACTCCCTCGGAGGGTGATAGAGTCTCCTTCCTTGGAGGTCTTTAAACAGAGGTTGGATGGCCATCTGTCAGGGATGCTTTGATCTGGATTTCCTGCATGGCAGGGGGTTGGACTGGATGGCCCTAGTGGTCTCTTCCAACTCTATGATTCTATGATTCTATGGAAATGATATCATAGAAAAGGGAAAGGTACAGAACAGAGCAACCAGAATAATTAAGAACACTTTGAAAAAAGAAAGTGTTTCAGACCTTTTAAGGAACAAAAGAACAGTGGAAGGGAGGGGCATGATAGAGACTTGTATTATTATTATCTGAGGTAGAATGAATGAATAGGACTTTGAAGTCACCCAATGCATTTGTAGTAAATTCAAAACAGACAAAAAGAAACCTTTTTGTTATTTTATGGAAGACACTGCCACAGTATGCCAAATCTAGGTTCAAAAGCATAACACTTCTTCATGCCAGTTGCACATTTGGTGGTGGGGAATAACAGGGAGGACTGTTCCTGCTTGTGGGCTTCCAGGTTAGCCGCTATGAGAAAGACAGTTGCAGACTAGATGGATCTTTGGTTTCATCCAGGAAGATTGTTCTTAACTATCCATGTGACTAAGAACACCACACGTACCAAGAAGATATACTGCATTTTATTAAACAGATAATTGCCAAGTTTTTTCTTCTTGCCCAGCCAGTCAGTAAGTCCAAATTACATTGTGACAATGATGGTTAGCAGAAAAAGTCTCGGCTGCTGACACTGAAGAGAAGGTGCCAGAGCTGTTCTTCAGCAGAGAGGAATTCTGAGGGCACTGACCCTTCTTGTATGATAGAAGAAACAGTGTTATTAGGAACTGTCTATCCTGACATCTTGGATATCTAGCATGCATTCATGTTGGATAGTAGCCAATTGTCTGTGCACCAAAAAGGCCTTAAAATATTCCTCCCTCATATCTTCTCATCAGAGAATCCAGCACAGGTTCATTTTTCACACAATGATTAGTCCTGTGCAGAAGGAGCCAGGATCACTTCATTTCCCTGGCTGAGATGATTTCACAACTGCTGTACTGTGCTAGCTACTGCCCATTTTGTATGGAGATTATGGGTATAACAGTTTATATTTAATACCTGCTAATTTTTTAAAAGCCATTTTAGATGAAAGTAATTTCAAACCTATGTCAAAATGAAGTGTATGTGTGTTTACTTTAGCTTCTTTATAATAAAAATGACATCAGAATTTTTTTGCTAAATAGTTAAATTATGCTAATAGAAATCTTGCGTTTTTTGTTAATTTTTAATTTTATTGTTGGTTCCTAGTGGAATGCACATCAGTTTAGACATAGACATTCACATGCCTAAGAGATTTTATATTGCTTAGCAATATAAAATAGTTATAAAAGAATCCCACAACCCCTTTGAGACTGAGAAAAAGAAATTCCCAGCAGAAATAATCTATAAACTCCAGTCCACTTCAATGGATGCATCTGATGAAGAAGACTGGAGTCCCTGAAAAGTTATGCTAGAAATTTCTTTTTCCCAATCTCAGAGATTCCTTATTGTCTTGTATGTTGCAGTAGACTAACACGGCTACATTTTGGAATATAGATATAAAATAGTGTTTAGTATATACTCTTAGTCAATAGCAATTCAGAATTACATTTTTGTAATAAGAAAATACATGTTGTTTTTCAATATAGATGTTGAAAGTGTGATGAACAGTGTAGTGTCTTTGCTTCTTATTCTGGAACCTGACAAACAAGAGGCTTTGATTGAAAGTCTGTGTGAGAAACTGGTCAAATTTCGGGAAGGTGAACGTCCATCTCTCAGGCTGCAGCTGTAAGTGTCTTGTGTGGGTGAAATGAATAAATAAATGTCTTATATCACAATTATTTTTATTCTGGGAGAAAGATAATCTGTGATTAAGTATATTATTACTGTTTTAGCATCTGTTCAGATCTGAAAGTGTAACTGCTTCCAATTGCTTTGTAAGTTATAAAGTGGGAATAATAAAACCAATACTGTGAGACTCAGTGAAAAGTCTGAGAATGCAGTTCTGATTTGATTCTGACAGTGTCATAAGCTGTGCTTTTTTGCACTTTTAAAGACTTGCATTTATTTAGTTTGACATTGGTTTGTCGTTATTTCCATACAAGCTGTGGGAAAATTAATTGATTTTTCATTATTGCTTAGGCTAAGCAATCTCTTCCATGGCATGGATAAGAATACCCCTGCGAGGTACACAGTCTACTGCAGCCTTCTCAAAGTAGCCTCCTCCTGCGGTGCAATACAATACATTCCAACTGAACTAGAGCAGGTAAGCTGTTGGATAGTGTTATAGTTTTCTCATTATAGAAGAGAAAAGATCCAATTCTGCCTAACAGAAGGGGAATGAGGATATGCCAGCTATTCCTGAAGCCTCTTGTAAGGAGATAGATGCCAGTCACTCCTGAAGACTCTTGTACCTTCTGAAGATGGGGTCTTAGAGTTTGGGAGATACTTTGGAACAATGTGAGAAGTGATGTTGGAGACTGCTGGTAGAGTGAATCAGCAAAGCTGTCTCCCACCACATCCTTCCACTATTGAGATCATTCTGCTGGAACATAGACTTTTTGTTCCAGCGAAGCACCTATTGGTGCTTTTTGTTACTGGATGCAAGTCTGTTTGGTTTGCATTCCAAGACACAGAGCCTATCTGAATGATACATTAAGGCAGAGTTCCCATGAATTCTTACTATGGACAAGCCATAGTGCTTGTATGTGCTAAGTGATGGCTCCCACTGCAAGAAAGAACATGATGTGGGTTTAATTGGTTTGGTTTAGTGTGACATCTGGTGTTTCTCTGATGTTTTGGAAGAGAAGCAAGTCAGAGCACCAATACCTGCCTAGTTCAGACATCATGGTAAACAAACCACAGACTGAAGATCAATGGTGTGTGTAACTCTTCTGACTTGAAGCAAGAGCAGTTATCCAGCATTCAACAGCACATTAGCTTGTATACCGTAAAAGACATCTAAAGAATTCTGGCTTACCATGCTCTACATAGTGGATCATAAAACTTAGGATCCAGTGTGCAGCTCATGGTAAGCTTTGATAAGAGGTAAATGATGTATCCTCTTAAGTGAAGTGAAATACAGGCAGGAATCTCTACTAAGAATTCCTGCCATTTAATAGGGTGTCATATTCCCTTCCGCACTCCTATACCAATCTCTGCAATGATATATTCAGTTAACTAAGTGAAATTTGATTGGGGCATTTTGTATTTTGAACATTGGTCTGAATTGATCTGGTGTCTAATTACGATAAACACACAAGATTCTGTTTGATCTTGGAAGCTAAGCAGAGTTAGCCCTGGCTAGTGCTTGGTGGTGTAGTGTATGGTTGCAGAGGAAAGAGTATTCCTTGCCTAAGAAAACCCTTATGAAATTCATGGGGTCACCATAAGTCGACAGGCAACTCGAAGGCATATACAGTAGTCCCTTGGAACTTGCTGGAGATTTGTTGTGGATCTCCCCACCCCCAGGAGTTCCAAATCTTGCACATATTCAAGCCCCATAGGCTTGAATGGGGCATGTGCATGTGGGGCGTGCACCCCATTAAGGTTAATGGCGGTCGCCTCTCCACGGATTTTCAAGTCCACAGATTTCAGGTCCGCAGACTTGGAGGGACGACTGTATACATACACACCACTACCAAATCCTGTACTGTTTAATGAATTGTTATTTCATTATGAATTGTTATTGTTTTGTTCTTTGTCTTCTTCTCTATAGGATGTTTTCTTTAATAAAATAAAAGAAATTGCTGCCCAAAAGCCTAACAGAACAATTTCTTAGTTCTACATTTTTGTTACCTGGTTTTAAAATGTTTGCAAGGTAACTTTCCTTGATTGTCAGAACATACCTTTTTTTTGTATAGGTTCGAAAATGGATTTCAGATTGGAATCTTAGCACTGAAAAAAAGCATACTCTTCTTAGACTCCTGTATGATGTGTTGGTGGACTGCAAGAAAAGGTAACCAAGACTAGATACACTACCAAATACCTGTAATTGTTTTGATTTTATTAGTAACATTTATATCACAACTTTCCCCCTCAAAGGTGTACTTGACTGTAATGGCTATACAGTCGGCCCTCCTTATAGATGGGCTTGCCTTTCGTGGCTTTGAGCTTATGCGGAAGGCAAGCTCTGGCAGAAATAATGGGTCGTACTCGCGCCGCACGACCCATGCACCGCCGCAAGCACGCACCCCATTATTTTCTATGGGGCTTGAGCATACGCTCTTTTCCCCATGCATGGGGGGGGGGGGGGAACCGTTCCAGATTCCCCACTTCCCGGCATATGGGGATGGTGGACTGTACTTATCTAATGTTTTCAGACATTACAGGCTACTTTCAACGTTTTTCACCTTTGTTTTCTTTTTAATATTCAAGGAAGTATGTATAATAAGATAATTATCAGGTGTTATTCTAATCAGTGCTATGTATATTTAGTGTTTTGTTATCGCTGTGAAGGTCACCAGAAGAACTATGTAGCTCTACTACTGAGCTCTACTAATAAACTCAGGAACAGGCATACATCCTTGTCCACAATAAAACAGCCCAGTGTACTTGGCCTACTACTTAATTCTTGAGAGTCTGTTGACAATGGTAAAAATGTAAATCAAAATAAATTTGTAGTTGAACTAACATGGCAAAAATCCTAATGTGATGTACTAGTTATAGTTTGGATTGGGACTTGAGTGATCCACAATCTAGCTCCCACTAGACCAGAAAGTTCATTGGATAATTTTATAGTAGTCACTTTCCAGTCTAACCTGTCTTATTGGTTTATGGGAGACAGACATAAACAGCCTGGGCTCCTGGATGGAAAATAGAATATAAATGTAGAAAATAAATATAGATGGGTGTTTTTTTTCCATCTGTCAAGATCTTGTAAAATTCTGTGATGGTAACTGATCTTTGGTTTTTTTTAATATTCCATACTAATTAAGAGGTAGTAAAATTACTATGAGTATGTTCAGTATTACGTTAGCTATTGGATATCTATCAGCTTTATTAACAGATGTTAAATCATGGCTACATGTTATATGTAATGATTTAATAGACACATTTAATGTTAATTAATTCTGCTGATTTATTTTATACCCAGTAATAAGGCGACTATATTCTTTTACAGTTTGAGAAAGTGTCAGAAATCATAATATGTGCATGGAGACTAATCTTACTTAATTTAAACAACATGATTTGGATCTAGAGTTCCACTTAGGACAAGTGCATTTCCTAAATGGAGTTCTGGTAAGGGAATAGTTCTGGAGGGCTATATGACTATCTAGAGCAGGTCTTTGAAGGACAACGGCTGCTATTTGAGGAGGAAAGGAATTGTGCTGGCAAAAGGGCATGCTGCTAGAGGAAACAATAAAAGTGGCAGCAGGCATACCCATGAAGGATCCTATTTAAACATCAAATCTTTGGTCATTTGCCTATTCTCCAACATTTTTGCTAACAGTACTAAATATATTTGTTGTCACATCCTCTGAACCTCAGGAGAAGGCAATGGCAAGCCTTCTCTGAACAAATCTTGCCAAGAAAACCCAATAATAGGTTCACCTTAGAGATGCCATAAGTTGGAAACAGCTTGAAGGCACAAAACAACAACAAAGTGTGTTATTTTGTTTTGCACACAATTAAAATGATATATAATGTGTTGTTTACATTTTTCAGCAGCCAAAATGCATTTGCAAGCTAAAAAACTACCAAAAAAACCTGGGTTCTATTTTCAGACAATTCCTCCAGTGCCTAACCCATCAGAGAAGCAAGGGCTTCCTGTGGTTCTTCTGCGTATTGTTTCCATCTTCTTTTTATATCATCATGGTTATGTGATGTTGTTTCTCACTTATGGTGACTCTAAGGTAAACCTATCACAGAGTTTTCTGGGGCTGAGATTATGTGACACACCCAAGGTCAACTAGTGGTTTTCCTTGGCTAAGCAGGGATTCAAACCCTGGTCTTCAGAGTCCTAGTCCAACACTCAAAGAATGACACCATGCTGGCTCTCACCAACTGAGGTGCAGCTTCTATTATTTTTAAAACAACAACAACCTATAAAGCCCTACATGGCTTGGGTCCAGGCTACCTTGAGGACCGCCTCTCCCCATACATTCCGCCCTGCACCCTCAGAACATCTGGGCAGCAACTATTGAGGGTCCCTGGGGCCAGATTAGTCTCCACAACGAGGAGATCATATTCCATCGTCACCCCAACCCTCTGGAATACGCTGCCCATTGAGCTCCGCTCGGCCACCTCCCTGGCCCAGTTCAGGAAGGAGTTAAAAACCTTCCTGTTTCAATCTGCATTCCCCAACACAAGCTCCAGTTAATCTCCCCCCTCTTGACAGCAGGGGTAGCTGGCTGATGGGGGTTTTAATATTGGTTTTAATAGTGTATTGTATATGTATTGTTGTTTATCTTAATTTTTGTTTTTAGCCTGTTGTTGATGTGTCATATTGTTTTTGATTGCTGTTCACCGCCTTGATCATAGGAAGGGCGGTATACAAATAAAAATTTTATTTATTTATTTATTTTAAAAAATGAATCCACTTTTCTGTGCTCATAAGAATAATAATGCATCCCTCTTTCTTAAACTTTTTAATTTAAGCTGGCAGTCCATATTACAAATATTGATTTGTAACCTACAGTTACACATTCATAACTGGTCTGCATTCAGTAAGATTCTGAAGTCACAATCATAACACTATTACTATCATTGTAAGTGCCCCCTCAAACCTACCTTAACAGCCAGCAGCTGTATTACGCAATAAGATCTTTTCAGCTTGTGTTTGGGATGCTACCAGCAAGGAAAACTGTGACAAGGAGATGCAACAGGGTACTGCTTTTTATTATTATAGTATTGCTCAGTGGTAGGAGAAGCTGGCAGTATCATCCTTGCACAGCTCAATTGCTGACTGAATAGACTTCCAGTGTTCAGTGCTGCTGGATGCTAAGGTAGGTTTGGTGGGCACTAGCATCACTCGGGGGGTGCAGACTGTACTGGGTGACACCCCAGGGGTGGGTAACACCCAGTTGGTCCCCCTGCCCCTCCTTGCTGCAATTTGGTTTTCTTTGGGAGAATCAGGCTGCAGGAAGGAGCTAGGCCAAGAGTATGCACAATGCCCCTGTCCCTCCTTGCCACGGCCCAGTTCTCCCCTGAGGAAAACTGAACAGCAGCAAGGAGGGGCGGTGAGTATGCCACAGCAAGGAGCCAGGCTGAGCGTGCATGCCCCCACCCCTCCTTGCCATGGCTCAGTTTTCCTCAGGGGAGAACCGGGCATTTTTAAGGTTCTGAGGTTGTGAATTTGATCTCCCATGTTTTGAGGTTCTGTACTGATGTAGTGGTTTGAGTGTAGAGTCCTACGACTCTTGGAGACCAGGGTTCACATCCCCACTCAGCCATGGAAACCCACTGGGTGACCTTGTGATAATTGACTCTTGGTCATTCCTCCTTGAATCTCTAGAATCAGTGGTGCTGAATGCAAGGACAGAACACCTGGCCTTGAGAATTTTCTTGAAACCCCTGTAGATGATCATGATAGTCAAACAAATATAGCTGGAGTTTAAACTGAATTTGTATATATTTTATTTGTATGTTTAATGTTTTCAGTGTTTCTATGTGTTGTACTTCACTTTGGAAGCTTTCATGGACTGAGAGGTGACACATAAATGCCATAAACTCTTTTACCTCCTCAGAATCTTATACAAATATTTATGTCCTATTTCAAAAGTCTGTTAAGCTTGAGGAAATGACACATCTCTTCCAGAAAAGCTCTAATCTTGAATGTAGTGTGGTTTTTGTCTTGCCTCATTTGTCTGTTGATTTTGAAAACAGGATAGAGGGTATATTTTTAAAATGGGGTTCTTAAGTATTAATTGAAAATACCGATTTCAGCCTAGAGCACAGCTTCTGTTGGTTCGATGTATGTGTTCCTTCCTTTAGAAACAAGCTTCAACATTACTTTGCTTTTCAGTGATTGCGTCCAGATGTGTTCTCACAAACTCTGTAAAGATGTTTTGATAGGAGAGAGAGAGCTTTTTGTAATTGGCAGGTAATTTATCAGTTTGAAAATGGTAAAATGAACTATGAAAATCCATGTTTTAAATAACAAAGTCAGATTGAATAATTGCCTGTTTCTCTTGGTATCAGTGTCACCCAAAACTGTCGGTCTGGAATCAAGCACACTTTTGATTTGAATCATAATTTCGTAATGCCTTTAATTATCTTACTACCTTTGTGAAATGACTCTCAAAGGAAATGCTACATTTTCTCCCCACAGTGATAATGCAGCAAAAGTAATGGTGGAGTTACTGGGAAGTTATACAGAAGACAATGCCTCCCAGGCAAGAGTTGATGCCCACAGGTAATCCAAGATAGATAAGCATCATTGAGGATCATATTCAGAAATGTCACACGTAACAAGACAGTCTGAATCTTTAAATGCATTCCCAAGCATACTATATCATGTCCTCCACCACTTATTTATAATTTCACATTTTCATAACAATTTCAGTAGTAAACAGCAGTTGTTAAGACAGTTTTGTGAAAGGGGAAAGGGCAACTGTAAATGTGTGAGTTGAAGACAGAGACCAATGATTTGGTGCAAAATGATTCCCAGTTCAGAACAGCTCCTTCAGATGTGCACATTTCAGGTGCTTTCTTTTACATAGTAGGTTGATTAAGCTGAAATCAAATAGGAAGAAGTTGTTGAATGTCAGCACTGGCAAAGATCAGTTGGTATAAACACAGTCCTTTTCATTTGGAGTGGAAGAAAATTATATGCTTAGGGTTAGATGTGACTCACTCCTTTGTGACTACTGCAACATAGTGTGCAAGACATGATCAGTCTACATAAGGGCATGGCAATTCTTATATTTGGGTTTTAGTGTTGTAGAAAATGTCAGCTCAGTGCATGGTTATCATCATTAAGGTTTTTAGATGTTATCCAAAGCTGTTTAAAATTCCTTATAAATGTTAATCTATATTCTCTGTTCGAGAATTTCTCTTTGCGCTACCATGGTGATGCACGAAGTTTGTGCATTTTGTAGCTGTGAATGTTAAAGAAAAAATGTAACCCTGAAGGAGGATTTAATGTTTTGTTTACTGGTTTTTAGGCTGTTGTTTTACTGTAAAATGTTCTGTAAAAGACACTCTAGAGAAAATATTTTATTTATTTTGAAACTTTAAAAAAAACTAAACAAACTGGAAATGAATATTTTGAATACAAATATCTCCCTTTTCCATCTAGATGTATTGTCCGTGCACTAAAGGATCCAAATACCTTTCTTTTTGATCATCTTTTAGCCTTAAAACCAGTCAAATTTTTGGAAGGAGAACTTATTCATGATGTAAGTATCATTAACAATTTGAAACAGAATACTTTGGAATAAATCATTTAATATATGGCTGCTTAATTGTTGCATTGGGTTTTGAACATGTAATTTGTTCTGATTTGTGTCACAACAGCCATGTTTGAACATGGCATTAAAACATAATTCGGTATGATTGTGAGCTAACAGGAATAAGCTTCACTGAGCCTTGTGCTTGCACACTCCCATGTACCCACCTCACGTCCCTGGGACTAGCTCTTGGGGAGTTTATATATCTGCTTCACTGCCAGTTGTCATGCCATCCAGACTGACAAAATGCAGTCAGCTGTTAAAAACGTGTTTGAAAATTTAAGTTTCAAATATGCAAATTCCATATTATAGTTACTGAAGCTGGCTTGCTTAAACTACTTTAGCTAATGTTAGCCCTATGTCCAGGTCCAATTAAAAGGGCAAGTTGTGTTTTAACACAAAAGTTTGTGAATTCTTTCTCTTGAATATGGGCAGAGGAAAAAAAGGAATGTACTAGCCAAGGCTTGTTCATGGGACTTTCAATTTGTCACAACATATGAATTCAGCTAGTATTTTAATGATTTTTTTTTAAAAATGCCACCATATTCCATTCTGAATGCTGCTTACCTTGTTGACAGATTATAGCACTTTTAAAAATCCTTTTTACCTTTTTCTTTTGTAAGTTGAACTCAGTTTTGTGGCCATCACAACAGATAACAAAATTGTTCTTTAAAACACACACACAGAGAACCTGGTTAGCACAAGAGACCATTTGCAAACTTGTGTCTCCACCACCCCTAAAATTACCTCTCACCCTCAGTTTATATTAGGTATTGCACAATTTTCCAGCTGATCATCAGAATTTTAGTTTAGCTTCAGTTTAAGTTTTAATTTACAGATTACCTCAAGCCAACAGGTCTCTGCACACTGAAAGCCTATTTCAGAATATGATGCTTTTTTTAAAAAAAAGCTTCAGGTAGAGGTGGCTGTTGGAAAGAGAATATTGGTCTAGCCAAGCTTGTATTCTGGTGGGGTTAATGATGTGGAAATAAGCATGTAGGAGTATGCTGATCTTCTCCTTCCATCACTTCTCTAGTTATGTGGTGAATGGCTTCCTTAAGAAAATGTCCTGTATCCATGGAGTACTTTCCCAGAGAATAGAATACCCATATCCCAACATTATGGATTGTGATGACACCTTTGTTCAACAATATCTGGCAACATAGGAGGTTCCCCTCAAAAGAAAATGGCTCTTCACATTTGGACTAGCATGCACTCCCTCCTCATTCATTTATTTCACCCTCATTAATAATGTCTGAATAGCATTATAGAGCTTGGTATGAGTGCACAGTTCTTATGGCACACCCTGAGTAGCCCAGCCCAGAGACGATGGAGCTGCAGTCCTCCAGATGTTGTTGAATTTCAGGTGCCATCATTCTAGGCAGGTTGGCCAATGGTGAACATTTAGGTTGAGCATAATGGACATCCATCAATGACCAACAAAAGTAATTTACCTCAGATCCTAAACTACAAGTATCTAAATTTGACCAGTGATTCTCTAGATCATGTGACTGTAATACTTAACTCTGTTGCTGCACATTTTATTCTACACATCTAATTTTCATTTTTTAAAAGTTGGGTAGCTGTCCTAGCTACTGTTGGACTACAACTCCCAGAAACACGTTTTCGTTGGGGCTGATGGGAGTTGGAGACTAGTATGGCTATAACAGAAGAAGTTGCGAGATTCCTATATTTTTAATTTCATCCTTCTCATGTTCTACCTGTAATTGAAGTGTTTCTTTTTTATATATAGCTTTTGACCATTTTTGTAAGTGCCAAGTTAGCATCCTATGTCCGGTTTTATCAGAACAACAAAGACTTCATTGACTCTCTTGGTAAGTTTTTTTTAATGGCATGTACATTTCCCAGTTTCTTCTTATTTCTTTCGTGTAAGTCAACATTAGCACAGTCTGGTCAGGAACTAGGAGTTAGGATACCCTCCCACTAGTTCTGCATTATAGTCTGATGACAGCTGTCTGTTATCTAGGTATTTAGTGTTTATTCATAGGGGCTCCCTGAGATTTTGTCCACTGCAAAAGGGATGGCTCACTCTCTGGTGGTTTCAGAGGCATTGCCAAGCAACCTGTGGTTTATAAATCTTCCGTTTCTTTCATCTGTTTGCTTTATACCCTCTCTTAGCATCACAATATCTTGATATATTAGTAGCTATATGATTCAACTATCTCCCATTCCACATGCATCTAGGCTTCACCTTACTACCATGCTAAGGGCCTGGTAAACCACCAGTGGTTTTCGACCGCTAATAAAAACCCAGTTGAACAGGCGCAGACTGTCTTAGTCTTATTTTTCACAGTTGCATTTAGGTTCTGCTACAGAATGTTTCAAGCTGTAGCAAAATCCAATTAACTTTTGTCTCATTTGGCAACTCCTTACTTTTAATTAGATGAGCTCTTTTGTTTTGCTTTCAAGTGATACACTCATTGCCTAATGTAATTGAACTGTGATGTTGCATGATGCACTGCTGTGATAAATTTGTACAGAACAGTAAATTCTGAAATGTCGGTTGTAACTGCTTACCTTAGTTAGGCATACAGATAAATGTTGCTATATTTGTAAACTCAAAATGGTCTGTAGACAGTTTGAGAATACTGAAGAAATTTAAATTACACCATAGTGGGTTAGTATTATTTCCCAAACAGTTAATGTCTAAATATCTGTGACCCCCTTTATTAGCATGTTTGAATATAGCCTTGGAGTCTAGTATTGGTTACAGAGTCCTGGACAAGATGCTGTTTCAAGAGCTAAAGTTCTAAATAGAATTAGGAATGGATATAAATTAACAAAATCTCCCTAACAAGGATGAAGTGCAATAAGACTGAGTGCTTGTAAGTGTTTTATGCAAGCTTAATCTTTTTCCACCTAGCAAACTACATTCTGTCCCAGTTAATATGTTTCATAGTATGAAGCTTTGTGATGGAATGTTAATATCAGCGGCCTCTTTATTTACACACTGTGGAGAAAAGGAGTAGTAATTAACACTTTGGCACTCCCCCATTGATGTGTAATTGACTGTTTCAAAGGAGCACTGGTTCATAAGCTATTGCATGCATGAAAATTACTTTTTTCTGTATTGCAGCATTTTAGGACAAGGGTCAGTGACAATGCAAAAATTGTTCAATGGTGCAGACTTTTATATTACTACATTAAGGTTTAGATATACTGGTAATGAATTAATGTTTCCATAAAAGATTTCTTTTAAAGCGACTACAATACAGATTGACTTAAGACACTGGAGCAATAGTTTTTTTTAAAACAGAAATAATTAAGACCCCAAGTAATACCATTATCTGAGAACCTCTTGAAATAGAATGTTAAAAATTAATATTTCCTACCCCGGATAAATATGCTGAGTTACATCTGGAACTAGAGAAAAGGAGCAAGGCAGGGGTTTGTTTGTTTGTTGTATTCTGCTTTACTGCAACAATCCCAATGTCACCTGAAAATCCGGTGTACCCAGCCCCAAATAGAGTGGGAGATGGTGCTGCAGGAGGAAATATAAAAATTGATCTCCTGCTGTTTTTAAGCAGGAAGCTTGTGCTGAATCTCAGTTTCCTCCATGAACAGAAAGAACCCTCATTGTTTTAATGGCATTTTAAACTGGAAAATTTGGATTTCTTTATTCAAAATAAAGCACTCTATATGCTATAATAAATCCCATTGTGGGAGAAAGGTGGGATATAAATCCTTGGAATGAATGAATGTTATTCAGAGACACTTAGTTGAAAATTTCGGAAAACTAAAATGGAAATTATTGGCACACCGGTTAACCATTCAGTACTTTTAAAATACCCAGTAATGAAGAATCTGCTAAATTTGTGCCAAGTGCAATGTTTAAGTCTGTTTGTTTGATCATTGGATTGAACCCATTTTATTTATCTTTTATTTTATTTCCTTTGAATGCCATCTTTCTCCCAGGGTGGGACCCAAGGCAACTCCCAGAGAGACTCAACAGTAAAAATTTAAAAACAATTAAAATCACCACATAAAATAGTATAAAATCACTTCAAAGACATGCAAAAGGTCTAAAAGATAAACAAAACATCCCAGTAAGAAGCTCCCTTGCTTACATATTAAAAGCTTGCTTAAACAAAAAGGCCTTTGCCTGATGGGAAAAGGAAAGCAGGGAGGGGGCCAGCTTCACTGCCTGCAGAAGGGATGGAAGCAGCCGCCGAGAAAGCTCTCACTCATGGCCTTACCCAGTCTTTCAGATAGTCTGGACAGAGGGCTTTGTCATAAACCAGCACTTTGAATTGTGCCCAGAGATGAACTGGTAGCCAGTAAAGCCAGTAAAGCTGGGAGTTATATGCTCACTGTAAGTGAACCCAGTCAGCATTCTGGCCGTAGCATTTTGGACATGCTGAAACTTTCAACCAGTTTCAAAAGACAGCCCCAGACTAGGATTTGTAACTTTTATGTAAGGAATTCAATGAATTGTTATTATATGTTTAAGATTGCTGTTGGGTGTTCCTAATTTTAAAAATCAATCTGTTCCCTCTTCTAGGGAAATTAGTCTGTTTTTCTGTCCATGCCAGTCTTGTTTTAGTCCAAAATTAATAAGAAAATCCAAGAAGCTATGGCATCTCCTCTCTAAAGGCTTCCACAGGTGGCATCAGTTTGTTACAGTGTGTTGTTTCATTAATGCTGACAAGTTAGGCCAACAGTTGCATTATCATGTGTCAACTGTGAATCGCCCTGCCATGTTCACATTTAAATCTTGTAGTATGAGCAACCTTTTTACTTTAAAAGGGTAATTAACACTTCATTTGCATTTGTTAATTAGAGTTTATGTGCACTAATTGATTTTTGGTGCTTGTAGACTTTCATTAAACCCAGTTAGATACAGTTCTGGAGCTCACTATTTGTTTGAGTTATGGTGATCACATTTTTGTTGAATCTCTGCCAGATAAATAGCCTGCTTCATAATTATTGCTAATTAACACAGCATTATGTCTGCTAGTAATGTGCTTCCCTGCGCTTCTATTAGTGTAACAATGTATTAATTCCATGTGTAAATATTTGTTGGGCACTGAGAGTATCGAATCCACATTGCTTTTGCTGTGGCTGAAATACAAGTCTATTTTATTGTGAATTTATTCAAATGTTTGGCAAAACAAATGTTAAAAATGTAAGTACAGTGTGTCCTCGCCTTACGCGGGGATCCATTCTGGATCCCTCCGCGTAAGGCGAATTCCGCCTATGCTCAAGCCCCATTATTTCCAATGGGGCTCATGCATGGCGGCTGCGGCAGGGCGCAACGGGCGCACGCACCCATTCAATTGAATGGGACGTGCTGCCCCGCGGCTTGAGCGCATATGCTCAAGTTGCGTATGGCGCGGGCGCGCTGTATACAAGAATTTACTCAACTGTATCTGTCTGCCTGTGGAACACATTGCCACTCTGCAGGCTCCCATGCATATCTCAAATATACTCTTGTTGATTGGGAGACAACTGGGGTGCCAGGGGCAAGGGAAGATGGGAAAGTAAGTATGAGAAAGTCTGACTGCACTATACTGGATGGAAACTACAGTGTGCCCACATTATACGTGGGTGCGGCTTACACAGCTTCCAGCATACTCTGGAAGCCTGTGCTGGAAGAAGCCTCGGTGCACCAGGAAGAGGTAATGGGGCACGCGCACTGCATGGCAGGCACAAGCCCCATTACTTTTAATGAGGCTTGACTTTACCTGTTTTTCCCGTATGCGGGAGGGGGGTCTGGAACGGATCCCCACATTAGGGAAGGGCACACTGTACCTACATTTCTTTTGCCTAACACCGATGCATAATGTAATCCCTACTGTAAAACCAGAAGTTTGTCCAATGTTCTCTAAATACCAGTTCAGTTAGTAGAATCTAATTAGATGAATATTTTTACTCCATCCCTCTTCCATGTAAAATTTACTATGAGTAGAGGTTGAAATCTATCCTCTGTGGCCTAAATGTTGTTAGTCCCAAGTTGAATAGACCTATTGAATTGATAAAAACCTGGTGTCAGCACTTGCATATGTTGTATTGAATCGGTGGGTCTACCTGCTGGATTTATATCTGTTTTCCTCTTTCCATCCAACAGTGTTTAAATCTCTTCATCTTCATAGCCCAGGTGTGAGTTGTGTGACCCTCCAGATGTTGGTGGACTGTCATTTCTATCAGCATAAGGGAGAGTACTAAAAGTTGCAGTGCAGCAACAACTGGAGAGCCATATAATTTTGTCTCTGCCTTATAGGTTGATTTCTTCTCTTCGATGTTTGCTTGCCTGCTTGCTTGCTTCCTCGTTGCACATCTACATTTGTTATCATCTGCTTGGTTTTCCTTTTGCTCTTTTAGTTCTTGCCCCCTACTCACACGCCTCATGCATTTTTCCTTAGTCTCCAACAAGTAGGTCTTTGTGTACTCTGGACTCTGTTGCTTCTCTTTTCACCTTATAATGCACCTGCTGCTTCTTCTTCTTTGGAGCAGGGTCATCCTTAGTTTTTCCTTTCCCCACCCAAGCGTGCAGCTTCAAATCTGTTCTCCACTTTTATCTATTTCCTCTGTACAACTCCTTCCTCATTTTACTAGCTGATGGGTTAAAAACCAGACTGGCCTGTTTCAGACTTTTAATATTAGGTTGAACAGTAAGCATGAGCAAGTGAAACTGTGTGGCACTGAATTCAGCAGTATCACCTACTAATGTGTCCATTTGAAATGCTCTCAGTAGCAATAGTGGAGAGTTTAAAGGTCTTTGTTATCCTCATCTTAGGCTTGCTGTACAGTCACTTCCCCCTTTTTTGTGCCATCTTTTGTGTCTCTCTTTCCCTATTCCTTAGTTCTATGACCCACTTTTCTGTGTGTGTTGTGCATTGCTGAGTTTGGTGTAAGAATTAAGAATGCTATTCTTTCAGTCTCTCAACAGCAGTTCAAATGCTGAGGGAATGTGAGGGGCAAATAGACTGGTTGTGACTGGATGGCTACAACAGATTGTTGTAAAAAGTGACAAGAGTGGTGAACATTATACTAAATGCAAGCCTGCTACTGGGCCTGACAACTTACAACTTAATGCTGCAGCGTGGAATGTGTGTGTTCCTAACCTTTAGTGGCTTTTTCCCTTACAGATTGTTTTTAGCAAGCCTTGGATACGTCTGTTCCTGTGTGTGTGCCATGGCATTTAGACTACTCAAGCAATTTGTAGCCAAATCTGAACATCAGAAAGAGAGGGAAATACAGTGTTCTACAACCATTACGCTGATATTAGGGCAGTGTTCATATTTAAGATTGAGGAGACAGTGATCTGTAGTTTCTTGTCCTCTGTGGTCTGGTTCAAAACACTATGTAATAACTGTATTCTACACCATAATGTTTAAAGGTGTGTACTGTTAAGAAATTATATATTCGTACTCCCAAATGCAGGCTTGTTGCATGAACAGAACATGGCAAAAATGAGGCTGCTCACTTTTATGGGAATGGCAGTAGAAAGCAAGGAAATCTTATTTGACACCATGCAGCAGGAGCTTCAGATTGGAGCTGATGATGTGGAAGCATTTGTTATTGATGGTAAGACAATTTGCTTTCTCATCCTATAAACAGGGTTTTATTAATTGTTTTATTTATATAGAAATACAAGTACACCACTTCTGATCTAAGTATTTGCAAGTAGCTTACTGTAACTGCATTTTAAACAGAATATTCAGTTATCCAGAATAGTGGGGTTACATTCTCAACATCTTTTTGGACAGCTTTATGAAATGTTAGGCATAACTGTTAACTTTTTTTTTCTTCTGTTAAAATAACCCGTATTTTCCAGGTACTTGTAAAAAGCACTCTTGTAATTTATAGTATATGGCATTGTACAAGATGATTCATTATTTTTCTTGTAACAGCTTTTCTACTTTCTAGATAATACAAACTTTATTTTTTATGATAACAAAAAAGCAAACAAATTGAAAAGCTATACATATACTGACATGTTGTGTAATATATATGTGTGTATAATATGTAATTTTTTTAATTTTATTTTTGCAGCTGTGAAAACAAAGATGGTGCATTGCAAAATTGACCAAACACAGAGAAAAGTAGTTGTCAGGTAAGCTTTAAATCTTTTTCATGAAGCAATGTAGTGCAGTGCTAATTATAACACTTATACATCTGTTTAATATTTTAACTAGAAGTATGATATTCCTATCAGTTGCCTTTAGTTAAATAGTTGCTATTTATCATAATTTTATTAAAGCTCAGACTGAATGTGATTAGCTTATTTAATGAAAGAGTCCTATTTTCCAGCACATTTCATTTAATGGCCAAATAGTGGCAAGAATACTAATGAGTATCGTAGGATGTTTTTAAGTGCTGAAGGCTGCAGAATACCAGACTAGCTGCTACTCAGAAAGCTGTTACGGGGAGTAAACATCTTTCTTAACATATAGATTGTATACTGCATTTTTCTGGTTTCTAAATAGATAAGTAGACATTTGGAAAGTTGACTTTTGATGGCATTACCATACTAATTTCTTCTGTTTTTCTTTTTCTTTTCTTTTCGGTTTTTCTAGTCACAGTACACACCGGACCTTTGGAAAACAGCAGTGGCAACAACTCTATGACACACTTAACTTCTGGAAACAAAATTTGAATCAAGTGAAAAACAGTCTTCTTAGTTTGTCCGATACTTGATTCTTTTATCTATTTCCTGGCTTGTCTAAAATGGAAAGTCAGCTATAGTAAAACTTTGAGCTTGTTTAAAAAAATTCAAAATATGAAATAAAGTTGAAATTGGAATAAATCTTAAAAATGTTCCATTATTATAATGATAAATGTTATATGCTAGTTAAGTTGGGAAAGGAAGAAGCAGGATGAAATATGAATAATTCTAAAATCTCTTTTTAAAAAATGAGTGGTGTTCTATGGCCTCTTCTTGAATTGGTAACTTCCAAATAAAATATTCTAAGATGCTCTTTTTTTAAAAAATAGACATATGAACTGCAAAGATACCAGCCTTTTCTTGTATATTATACTACTCATCACATTACTTTGGGTTGTACAGATTTCAAAACACATTTAATAACAATCAAACATCAGTTTAATCTACTATTATTGCCTTTTCTGAATCTTCTTCATGCTTTCTCTTTCTGGACTGGCAGAGACTTTCAGAATATAGAAACCTTTCAATCTTGTTTATTTGTGTTTTTATGAAGACATTCTGCAAATTCCAATCTTTTTCTTCAGTGTTTGTTGTGTTTTCACTTAAAATAGAGCCTTTGACTTCAGATAGCAATTGAAAAGACTTCTGTTGTGGTCCAGATGGGCATTCTGTTGAGACCTAAAATATGTGCATACAATATTAAACGTATAACTAAAAGTTTCAGTTTTAGGAGGAAAGTGGGGCATAAATAAAATATAGAAGTAGTAACCAAATTGACATTCCTCTAGATCAGGGCTTCTTAAGCTATTTGATGTGAGGAACTGGCAGATCCACTCCCCCCCCCCCCCGTATGCTAGGCACTCACACCATATTTCTCCTTGTTGATTACAATTACAGCTTTTTATTTCCTGGAATCTCAGTGCCCCATGGACTGGCATCAGTTCAGGAACTCCTAGTTGCTCTAGGGCTAGGTTTGGCCCATGTAAATTCCAGATCATTTTGAGGTCCTTAACAGCTCATAGCTTCTCCAATAACATATTACTTTGTCATTTCTATTGAGAATGCCCCTATGGCCTCTAAAGGGCAGTAAGTAAATTTACCATTTTTATCCTTTCTTGGGCTCTTTTAGGCCCAAAGTCCTTGTAAAAATAAAACAGGAAATAAACTGGAATTTGACTTACTGGTTTGAAAAAAGGCCACTTCTAGGCTGAAAACAAGCAGGACATGGGAAAATAGCTCCAACACGCCAAAGCAGGCATGAGGTTTGAATTTTTATAAGGTAAATCAAAACTTTCATAGAATATGGGAGCAAGGGAGAGGCAGCCCTTTGAAGTCCTGTGCAGCCTGCAAACCCCTAGACGTTGCTTGAACCTGCTCCAGGTATGTTTAAAGCTGTTGTTGAGCATTAGCCATAGTTTATGGAAATATTTCTACTGTTTATATCTTGGAGAATAACTAACTGGCACCTCTACATGATTTTGCATATTTTTTTACTGGCCTTCAGTTATATTCCCATGGTGGTTTTCAAGAAAGAAAAATAAAATTGTAAACATTTATGCTGCCATCCTCTTCAGTATTTATGAGATTGTAAGCCACATTTACAGATTCATGTTTATAGTTGTTGATGGCCAAACATGACCCCAATCTCCTGCCTCTTAAGTCAGGCAGCACCCCAACCAAAGGGTTTCTAAGGAGCTGGGGGAAATGACAGCAAAACCCTCTTGATCTCTGAGAGAAGCAGTAGCAGCAGAACTCCAAGGGCACCTCTCCATCTGCATGCCCCAGTGAGCCCTGTGTCTGGCAATCATCATTCCCCAGATCCCTGTTCTACAGCGTCTTGGACACCCTTTGGATTGGGATGGAGGGGGACTTGCATTAAAGAGGTGGCTGCACAGACATACCTCTGTAGCAATAACTACTGTGTGCCTGACAATGCAGGACTTGGCCACTAGTTTTAACAAATATTTTAAAACTCATTGACATGCACTAGTAATAAAAACAATTTTAAAACTATAAAAAAGCATATAAATTATAAACAAAACTAGACTAAAAGGCTCATAAGAGTAGCATAAAACAGGCAACTGGGTTAAAATTCTACATGAAAAGTTTGCCATGTTCTAAATTGTCAAAAAAGAAGCACCATCTGAATCTTCTTCTGTAGTAAAATTAAAACTGACATTACATTTTTAAAAGGTAATACTGGCCCTTTCCAGAAGGGCCTTTTAGTACGTACTTTGTACGTACTAGGGTTGCCTGGGGGCGTCTCTTTCAGACGCCCCCAACCCTAGTACGTACACAGTACTTACAAAATGGTGGCGCCCATTCTACAAGGGCGCCGCCTTTGGGACTTCACGACCACACCGCCTCCAAATGGGGCGACGCAGACGTGACATCCTGGCACCCTTTCTGCGGCACAGGAAGGAGCTCCGAAACGGAGCTCCTTCCTTAATTTGTGTCGCTGGTGCAGCCTTTACACGGCTGCTCCAGCGAAACAAGAGAAAGGGGCCAAGCAGCCCCTTTCTTGTTTCCCCGCTGCTGTCGGGGGCGGCCCCAAGGACACCCCCTTTCCAGGCCGCAGGAAGCGGCCTTTTGCCTGGAAAAGCAGCCTGGAAAAGCGGCAGATCGGGGAAAGGGGTGGGTACAGGCCGCCCCAAAGGGGCGGTCTGTAACACGCCACAGTCACCATGCTTACCGTATTTTTCGGCGTATAAGGTGACCCCCAACTTTTCCAGTTAAAATATAGAGTTTGGGATATACTCACCGTATAAGACTACCCCTCTTCCAGCACACACCAAATAAAAATTTAAAAAAACATCAGATTTGATTTTAATATGGTAATTTTAATTCAAATGCTTATGACTTGCAAGTACTTAGCAGGAAACCTTGTTGTATACAAAGTCTGCTTGGACTGGTCAGCTCTCCCTGCCTGCCCAGCCCTCCCTGTCTCCAAGACTATCAGAGCGGTAGCTGCTTTCATACAATTGTTGCATATGGTGGGGATGCGGCCGCAGCCGTTTTTGAGCTCCCCCCTCCCATGTGCAGCGGCTCGGAAGTTTCAGCACCTGTCCTATAAGACGACACTCAGCGTATAAGACGACCCCCGACTTTCGAGAAGATTTTCCTGATATGTCTAAAGGAATATGTCATAGCCACTCTTCATTTAAAATCTTAATTTTAAATCCCACAAATATAATTCTACTTAAATAAGCTGAATGTGTTGTTATAGTTAGGAGAGTACAATCTCAGATTACCATTAGCAAAAATGTGTACTTTGTGTTTTAAGGAGAAACTAAAATTCTGCATCAAGGCAACTGAAATTCAGTGCTAAGAAAATTAGATTTCTATGAGCCATGTTATGTACACGAATTCAGCAGGTGCAATTTGCTTTGTTACGTGTGATGGTTAAAAGTATGTATATGTGATTTGAATGCAACCTTTCTAAGGGGCTCGACAGACTGGCCATTAAAGACGGCCTGGGAACGGAGTCGGGATGTGGTATGCACATGATGCACGTCCTGACTCTGCCCCAGGCTGATGTGATGCCACATGCTTCTTTGCGCCACGGAAAACATTGAAGCTGCAACATAGTTGCCGCCACCCCAATCTAGTGCTAAAAGGGGCGGTCTATCGAACCCCTAAGATTTTCTGTAAAATCTGAAAATTGGTCAGATGAAGAGGTGCTGTCCCTGAAATTGACCTCTATCATCTTAGTCCTTACTATACTTATTAAATCCAACTTTCCAAACAATAAATCCTGCCCCTGGTCCCAAAGCTACTGCATCAACACGATCTGGACATCACTGTCCTTGTGGGAATTGATGCCCTTTTTTTAACCTTTCAAACTAAGCTGTATTTTTCCTTGCCTAGACAATAAAGTATGCTCATGCCAGATTTGGTTAGAAGGATTAGTGAAGTTAGCTTTGTTTGGCCCGAGTTATTTTATTACATTACCAGATTTGTTTGACTGCTTGATGTCATTATATTTTCTAGATGAGTGGGGAGCAGATCCTTGTGATTTTATTTTACAGATGGATAGGAATGACAATACGGCACATTCTTCCCATCTGTGAGGGTTCATTTCTGCCCTCCGATGAGAAAAAAAAATGCTCACCCTCAAGCCCCATTATAGTCAATGGGCAGCATCATGCATGCACCACCATTGACAATTGGGCTGGATGATCTATGGACACTTATATAATACAGCAAGTCCATTGTGTTATACTTCCTCAGAACAAAATTGTGTGCATGTGTCTGTGACTTCAAGTCACCTGTCAACTTATGGTAACTCCATAAATTTCATAGGGTTTTCTTAGGCAAAGAAGAGTCAGAGATGGCTTTTCCAGTTCATTTCTCTAAAACTATAGTTTACAGTACCTGGTATTCATTGGCAGTCTCCCATCCAGGCTTAAGGTATGCATACTCACTAGAAAAAAAAAACTATTTTCATCTTTCCCTCAAAATTCAGAACATAATATTTGCCTTGACAAACAACCAGTACAAAGCAAGAGAAACAGTTTTTTAAAAATGGCTTATGAACTATCCAAACTCATTCATGTTCAGTTAGGAGCCAGAGAAGGGAGCTGCCTAGCCCTGTTTGTTTTATTTTCAGAGGGTGTGTGTCCCACACATAGGTATTCTTCACGTGGTTAGGTACCCTGATAGTAGTTTTATTACCATTTGCATGGAGAGCATCCATGCAGAAGGAAAGTTCCCCTGGTCAAACTGTTGGTACTCAGAGAACAACAGATTTGGGAGTATGTTGAGAGAACACAGATATTAAGGCAAAGGGTTTTAGTTATATCAGGGAAAGTGAGCAATTGGAGATAACTAGGTGATGAGAGGTTTTGGAAATTTGAGACTTAGAGCTTCAAAGTGTCCTACGTTTTAATGGTGTGTTTATATTATCTTCATATGTCTTCACCCAAAATATTTTGATCCTGTTATTTGTAAAATAAATCCTCTTCCTGCTTTAGAGCTGTGTTTATTGTTTCCCGTAAATAGGAAGATGTCTTTGGGTAGGTACCTGTACCCTCCCCACAAGAAAGAACCATATTCCATCTCACAGACTTCCTTGGGAAAGATGTCAGTGATGGGCAGGGCCAGAATTAAAAGGATAGGCCAAAACACCAGCCTATCTTAGTACAGCCAGCCCTCCAAATCCACAGACTTAAGCATCCATGGCTTGAAAATATTTTTAAAATATATACATTCCAAAAAGCAAACCTTGATTTTGCCATTTTATAGAAGGTACACAATTTTACCATGCCATTACATTTAGTAGGACTTGAGGATCCATGGATTTTGGTGTCCACAGGGGTTCCTGGAACCAAGCAACAGCATATACCAAGGGCCAATGACACCTTATGAAAGGCATTTCAATCTTTTCAAATGAGGGTGCGGAGCCATTCTGATTCTGAGAAACCATCAAACCATATATTGTCATGGGAAAGGGGGAATCCCTAAGGGGTGGATTAAGTCTTGGTTCTGAGCTTCCCCACACCATTACAGCTGCTGTGATGGTTTGGGGGAACCTCTTGTACAGTTTGTGCAATGGCACTGGAGCATGAAGGGAAAGGGAGAAATTAACATAAATCACCACCCATGGCCACATAGCCCAAAAAACCCACAAAAAACTATGGATGCCGGCCATGAAAGCCTTTGACTTCACATAAATCACCACCCTTCATTTCCTGAATTCCTTGATCCTGTTTTCCAAGAGGTAACTCTGGATCCAACAAGATGATTAATGAAGTAAAACAGATACAATGAGAAGTAAGATACTGGTTTCTACATATGGAAGAAGCTCTGTGGTATACAAAAGTATAAATATAGGTTGCATAAAAATGGGAGAAAACTCATAAAAGGCCTTGTGAGCATCCTCATCCTATGGAATAGTAACACCTTGGCGACAGGAACAGATTAGAGTAATTAATCTCACATCATGGGGCAAAAATTCTTGTCTTTGTTGTTACTTTTTGTTGGGGGAGACGAGACAGGGGTCAGTCACTAGAAATGGCCGATCTCCCAATGCACTCAAAATTCTGAAATTTAATAGATAATGTAAGGGGGGGGGGGGAATCCTGAGCCAAGCCAAGGATTTAAAAGCTGTTATTCTGCCCCAGGCAGTCCAGAAATGTGGAATAGGAGGATTTTTATGTTTCTTTTGCAGGTAACTGTGTGAACCAGCGGTTTTCCGTAAACAGTGCAGATCTGGAAGAGAAAACCCCTTTTCTCATGTCTACTGGTCCTGGCCAGATTTATGGAGAAACACTGAACTGGAAAGGAACAGTTCTGTTGCAAGAACTGAAGTCTCAAAAGAGGGAATGTACTAATAAGTGACTGGTGGGAAAGGGTTTGGGACACTTAGGAGCTGTGCATACAGCTCCAAAGGGGCAACCTCCAGCTGCCCCTTCTTTAGCCAGATTGGGGCCATGGCAATCACATGCCGCAGCCTCAATCTGGCCTTTCCAGGGCACGAAAAAGAGCCACAAAAAGCAGCTCCTTCTTGCACTCTGGAAAGGGTGCAATAGCGGCTATATGGTGATCCTTTGGCACTGTGTTGTGTGGATGCAGTGCTGGAGGAGCACCGTGTTGTGCTATGTTGCGGTGTATAGTGTCATGGTGCCTAGGGAGCGGAGCTGGGGCATGCTTCATGGAGACGTTACACCCCGACTCTACTCCCCAGCCGACCTTTCAGGCTGGGGTGTACAAGCTCTTAGTCACTGGAAAAGCTTTCTTATACTTTCCAACTCTAATGGACAAAAGACCTTTTTTATGATTGGTCACCAACTCATTTGTTGTCGGACCTCCTACTCATCAAGCTATTCTTTGGAAAGGTACTTTGATCTCAGTTTCATCAACTAGCGAATCTGAATGATGTCTTTAGGATTTTGTTATTGCTATTACCTGACAAAAGATAGCTATTATGCAAGTTTACATATAGACCTCCAAAGCTATTTGTTATTTATGTCTTGTTTGTTTTGTATTGTTATAAAACAAATAAAGACAATTATGAAAAAAGAACCAAAGTCTCCTTGCATAACATTAGATATCACTCTTTGATTAGTGACACAGGGAAACAAATACACAAATAGAACAACACATATACATGGACTTAATCAAAACAATAGTTTTTAATACAGTGTCATTCATAGCATTTACTTTAGAATGATAGTTCTTAAGTAAATGCTGTGAACTCCAATGTATTCTGTTTAGGCCTGAAGATTTTCTGTGTCTGCAACTATGGCTGGAAAGTAAACAGAAGTAATAAAATACACTTAAATTTTCACTTTGTACATTTTTGTTAAGACCTAGTCTTGAATTCAAACAGACTGGCTAAGATCCATTTGATTTATACACTGTGACTTTTTCCTGCTGTTTTCCATCAACTTTAATTGTGAAAAATGTTACCACATCTGCCCTCTTGATATTATTTTGGAGATCAAATAAGTCTTAAAGCATCCAGATGCATACAATTCTACACATATCTCTGGAGTTAGCTCACCAAGGTCTGCTCTGCAATATTTTTAATTGACTTACGTGTTCTCTGGGAAAAGAAGGATCATAAAAAGTCTTTGCTGTTGCATTCCATTCTTCCCTGAGATTTCTCTTGGGGCTTGGATTGATTCTTCCGGTATTCAAAGTGTCAGCAACTCTATTATTGTGATTAGAAACTAAAAGAGAGGAAATGGTAACAACTGCAGTTTTTATTTTCCAGGTTCTGATTTTATACTTCTTCAAATTCTTGGTTGATCTCTGATCCAGAGTACATTACCTGTATTAAAAGCTGCAGAAAACACACTTTGACACACTAGTGTTGGTATTTTAACATTTTGTTCTGAGGAAGAAAATTATCAAGAAATAATACTATTGCTTCCTAACTTTTGCCTGAAGAATTTATTAAAACAAACATAGGACAAGAATGTGTGGCATTTTATTTATTTTTTTAAAAAAATATTGATACTATATATGACTTATGAAATATTATGACAAACTTCCCAAATTATCCAGGCTATTAACATTTGTTTCATCTCATTTTTTAAAATAATTACTTGTAATGAACATAATCCAGCATAATCCTGTTAATAAAGTATGATGCCATAAAGCCAATTTATGCCATTGTAAATCACTTTTTTGGTCACTACAGAGGTCAGAACTCTCTAACAGCTACATTATGCACTCTACTTAGGGCTGCCTTTGGAGAGTGTTCAGAAACTTCAGCTAGTCCAAAGAGCTGCAGCCAGACTGTTAACTGGGGCAGGTTATAGAAACCACGCAATGCTCCTGTTGAACCAGCTCCACTGGCTGCCTATTTGTTTCCGGGCACAATTCAAAGTGCTGGTTATGACCTATAAATACAACCCGCACACTTAGATCCTTTGGGGAAAACTTACTGCAGCCAAAAAATACTATGTTGGCTGCAGTTACCCAGAGGGCCTTTTCATCTGCCGTTCCCGAACTATGAAATAGCCTGTCGGAGGAGAGCCAACACATTACTAAACTTGGGCCTGTTACAGACTGCCAAAATAAAGCTGCTTCGGGTCTCTTTGGAGGTATGCTGTTTAAATGAAGCATGCATCCTAAGAATCCGGAAGCTGCACCAAAGCTGCACCCCAGTGCTTAGGAATGGAGTGTGGCTTTGGTGCAACCTCCGGACTCTTAGGACCCATGCATCATTTAAATAGCATACCCCCAAAGAGACCCGAAGCAGCTTTATTTTGGCAGTCTGTGGCCCGTTACAGACGGGCATATAGTATGCGCAGAGCGCGTACTAGGGTTAGGAAGGGGCGTGACGTCTTCATGCCCCTAACCCTAATACACGCTCCGTGCGTACAAAATGGCGGCGCCCTATATAGACGGGGGCCGCCATGTTGACGTATCGGACGCATAGCGTGTCGTGCACCAGAAGTGGCGCCGCGAGTGCGCGCCTTGCGCCTTGCAGCACCTCTTCTGGGGCCCAGGAAGAAGCACAATTTTAGTGCTTCTTTGTTGCTGCGCCCAGAAACCACGTGGTTTGGCTGCTACGGTTCCCGGACACAGCAACCGGCAGCGGTGCGAGGCTGCCCGTTTTGGGTGGTCTGTAATATGCCTGTAACAGCCTGTATGACTTTTAAAAGGCCATCAAGATGGATCTCTTCCGACAGGCCTTACCTGAATAACTCACTCAGTTACCCAGCTGATACAGACCATCTTTCAGATTATTCCGTACTGATTACTCCAAGAAACCCTATTTTTTCCTGTCTCTGATAGGTTTTAATTAACTGTTTTAATGATTTAATTTATATTTTATTACTGTTGTGTTAGAATTATTATATTATATATGTAAGGAGGGAGGAAAAAGTGGGATTTATTTATATTGTACGAATTTTATTGTAATTGTAAGCCATCTCGATCCTACTGGAGAGGCGGAATAGAAATAATTTTATATTATTATTATTATCATTATCATCATTACTATTATTATTAAACCCTATATGGCTCAGGTCCAGGCTATTTGGCAGACTGTATCTTCCCATATGAACTGGACCAGGCTCTGAGATCTTTAGGAGAGGCCCTTCTCTCAGTCCCACCACCATCATAAGCATGGCTGGTGGGGATGCGAGAGAAGATGTTTAAAACAAAGCTCTTAAATAACATCCTGGGGGTGGCCTGTTGTTTTAATGAGTATAGTTTTTAAGTGCTGTTATCTTTTTAATTGTATTCTATTTTTACACAAATGATCTGTTTTAATTTTGCAATAATTTAATTCCATTTTAATTGTCACTTTTGTAAGTTTTTAATTGTAAGCTTTTAGACTGTAAGCCGCTTTGGGTCCCAACACCTTTTAGCTGGAGGAGTTCCCCATGGCCTTTTAGTGACCACTGAAGAGCAGGTGGCATCAGAGAAGCATCTAGCTATCTCCCTACAGAAATATGCACAACATTGATATCATACACTGAAACCTCTGGGGGTCTTGGCAAATGATGTCATTCTTCTGTGTCTCGCTGTAGGGACAGGGGTGCATCTCTGATCCCTTCTGTTTTCGACTGGTCACTAAATTGCTGGGGGAGGAAGAAATCTTCAAACTAAGAGATGGGTCATGGAGGATGTTAAACAGGGTACATGGAACTTTTATGCTACATCTCTCTAATGCAGGATCTTGGCTGTTACATCTTTAGCATGCTAAAGTACATTAAAGTTGCAATATTAATGCACAATTTTGCCTTAATGTAATCCTTTTTTTAAAAAAAAATTATGTAGCTATCCTCTTTTTTCATTGTATTGGTTTTGCAGATAGCAGAGTCTTATTATTCTCAACCTTGGAACAGGCAGGATTCCACATTAAAATTATCAAGTGTTTCAACTAGTACTCTAGTTGGGGCAAACAATTGGCTTTAGTCTAATGAAACTACTGTATATACTCATGTATAAGTTCACCTCATGTACAAGTCATGGGAGGTTTGTGGGCTAAAATTATGGATATGACCTGTAGACAAGAAGGGACATGTAACAAAGGATGTAAAAAGACTAACCAAAAGAAAATTATGCCAAAGAACCTATAAAATTCCACCAGGTATAACTATTTGTGCTCACCCTAAAGGCTGAATGGATGAGGAAAAACACCTGAACGACTAAAGCATGAGTAACATGAGTTGTTCAAGCCAGGAAGAAAACTGAGCATGGGGCTCCTGAGATCCATTCCACTGGGGTGAAACTGCTAGCGCTGCCTCTGAACCAGCCATCTGTGGCTGCCACTGCCACCATTTTCCCATCCAGGGATTCAAAAATGCCTTTTGCCATTCCAGTCAGAAAAGGGGATGGTTCCTTATTTTATAAAAGTTGAGGTACAGTATTAACTCATATCAAAAACGGGAACCATCTCCTTCCTTAAGTAGAGAATGGTAAGAACTTAGTCCACCCCAGGAGAATCTAAGAGAAGCACCATCCCCTTCCACTCTCTTGGTGCTCCTTTGATGGGAAGCGTGAAAGAGTAAACACCACTGCCATTTTCATACTCAGGCTTTGAATAAAAAACAAAACAGAAGCCATGGCATGGCAAAGAGAGTAGAGGGGGTCATTGCTTCTTTCAGGTTCGCCCAGAGCAAGACTAAGCACTTGTCTTTTGCCAGTCTACCCAGAGAAGGGGATGGCTCCTTTTTTCATAAGGTACAGTACTCGCATTGACTTGTGGATAAGCTGACCCAGTTTTTTTGGGTCAATTTTTCACTAAAATTTCTTGACTTATACATGACTGTATAGGGTATATTTTCAACTGTCCCATATTCAAATGCTAGTAAGAAAAAAGTGGGGATCACTGATGTCAGTGGAACTTACTCCTAGGTAAATAGTTGAGGATTGTAGGCAACAGATACTACTACAATATTTTGACCAGCCATTTTTGTTAGCTATCACTGTAATTCTATACTTTGAAATATCCGTTAACATTACTTTCTTACCTAATGAGTCTTCTTTTATAGCAGCATATATGTTCATAGTTTCACCGATTTCCTTTGAATTCTGGCTATTTTTTAATTCTTGTGAAAGTGGGTTTTCTTTCATTGAGAAAAACTGTTTGGAAGCTGAAGCACACACTCCTTGAATTTCATTTTGATACACCATAAGCAAGTTTACTTTTACAGAATTTTTCTTGGTTATTTTGTCTCTAGTTGCAATGCTAACAGAAGACATCACATTTCCCTGTATTGAATATTCAGTTGTCTTTATGGGTAAAGAACATGATTTGTCTGTGCTGTTTCCTTCTGCAGTAATTTCCTCTGTAACTATACTTTTTAATAACTCTTCCTTTTCTTTTAATGATATGTTCTCTACATCACAACCCATGATAATTGGTTTATCTGTAACAGTATGCAATTCACTTTCTTCATCTCTGGTAACTTGGTGAGTTGTCACATCTATAGTCTGAGATCCATGTACATTTTCACCATGGAGAAGCAAAACCTTGTATACACTTTCTTCTCTTAGTTCAGAGCTGTCTTTATCAGAATATGTTTTTGTCATTTCATTTGCGTCTTTAGATGGGTTTTCATCCCTTAAATTAGAATCCCCCACTATAAGCAAATTGTTGGCACTGACGTCATTGTTATTATAAGTATTTTCACCTAAAAGATTGTCCAAAGAAGCATGCACAGGTGGTACATTCTCTGTTGTGTAAAATGAACTGATTTGCTCACAGAACCCATCATTTCTGCATGTATTGTCAGTATATATTTCTTCAAGAGAGTTATTAATCTGTTTACATAAAAGGAGTTGAGAGTTTACACAACTTGTGTTGTGACTTGGTGGTGTTTGTTTTGCTTTGCAGAATTCACTGCACGCATCATTATTAGGGATGTTCATGTGACTCAGTATCATTTGTGATGAGACAGAATCCTTTTCAGTATTCAGAAAGTTATTTATACTAAGCTCACAGTCTTTTTTGCTAAGAACTTCACTTGCAGAGGAAACTTCCTCATGGAGTATATTGTTTTCATTTCTTTCAAAAGCAAATTCATTTGCAATACCTCTATCTGGAAGATGCTTGTTTAGTTTTGGTGAATGAGGTGTATCTTGATTAGAACTACCAAAATCGTCACCACTGTCTAAAAGCATCTTAAGATCTTCCACTGGGAATTCTGTTAAGGAACAACCATCTAAGCCTTTTAGGTCTTTCTTGGTTTCTGTTCTATCAAATATCTTTTTGTCTGCTTTTCCTTTAGTTGTAGTTTCTTTACATTCAGCAATAAATGGTCTACTCGTCGATACTGGAGTAATAAAATTGACTGTACAAAAGGGCATGCCTACAGAATGCTCCCTCTGTTTTGGCTTCAATGGACAAACTTTATCATCTTCATTCACACAATTCTCATAATAATCTAAATATGGTAGGATGAGAAGATACTATCAGTCATGAACATTTAAACAGTAAATGCTTTGAAAACACTATTCAAAATACTTTTCTAAATGGCAACAAAGATATATTCAGATCAAGATAAAAGATTTCAGATCAAGATAAATGTGTATAGTAAGCCTTTCTGTCTTTTAGAGGTAACACAGTAGAACCTCTTGGAGGACAAAAAGATGGAAATTGAGAGTAGGTGTAATGTCTTTAGCCCAGGGAATCCTGTGAACTGCAGTTTATTGTGGCACCAGACTCTCTGACAAAGGTTAAATATCTCACAATACTATAGTTCCCTGAATTCCCTAGCATTGAGTCAAGACAGTTACAGTGGTCTCAAACTGGATTATTTCTGCAGTGTGTTTTGGATCTTTGTCTCCCTTTGTCCTTTGCATATCTTGACAAAGGCAAGCCAGCTGTATTTATGTATAAACCCATAGTTTCCAACATCCTTCCTTCCCAGGAATTCAAGTCAGAAATTAGAGAGATTGTGACAGTTAAAATAGTTTATTGACCAGGTAAATTCAAGTAAGCTACACATGAAGCAAATAACCTACTCCTCTGAAGATTGACAACCTCTTTGTCCCTTTTAATCACTAAATTATAATGACTATATGTGTAATTTGAATGGAATAAAGCAGCAGCATGCATATAACAATACGGTTTCCAACTATTATCCATCTATTTTTGACTTGCTCCCATTTTTTCCCTTAAAACCCACCTTGGCAAAACCATATTCAAAAATACACATTCAGACAGATTTGTGAGGGCACCTGATTTGTGAAGGTAGTAATCAACATGTAATGAATTTTAAACATGGATCTAGTCTAGGTGTGATCTAAAAATTTATTGGGTTCCCATTCCAACCTTTCTTTGTTACTCCCCAAATGGATGTACTGAAATAATTTTATTCCATTATAAAATTCTATTAGAATCCAAGCCTCACACTCATTACTGTTATGTAACTGTTGTTCAAGTAAAGGTCTTTGTGCTTCTTATTTAGAATTCACACAGCAGTGGTCTTACTCAAGCCAATTCAGGCAACATTTCTACATTCAGAAACATTTGATTGTGCAGTAAGTATGAAAATTAAAACAAGAAATGATTGGATTTGGCTTCTCCCCCCCCCCTCCCCCGTATGTACTTTCATTAGAGACACATTACTGCTGGTGTCATGATGATGATGATGGCCCAAATATGGACATCTTCACCTTCCTGAACTCCACCCTCCTCTATTTCCCCCCATTGCCTGTGAGGGCACCGCCACAATAAAACGCAAAGCTGCATGTGGAGGAAAGACCACAACTTTATTAACGCAAGCATCAGCAAAAAGGTAGGGTTGGCCAAAAGCATGAGTTCTGGATCATCTTACAACCCGCCGTTGTAGGATAAATGGCATGTCATATAAAGCAAGGCATCAGGATGAGCTAGGGGCTAGATTACCACCCTCTTGTATCCATGCAACCCACAGATTGCATTTAACTAAAGCCCCTAGTCACTGAGAAGCGGTGTCACGTTATGGCCCCCGCAATGACCACAACGTATGCCCTCATCGCTCCCGTGTCCCATAGGGACTCCCGATACGGTGCTATGCAACCTTATAGACCATGCCTACTAGATCCAGAACCTCTGCTGCCGCCACAAAGGCCGTTCCGAAGGAACGCCACCACCAACCCTACCCCACAAGCAACACCAACAGGGTTCAAAAGAGCTGCCAAGCCGGCCTGACCCATGCCAAAAACGAAAAAGTCCAATGTGACTGCAACATATCACGTGTTCAGCCTGGCGGAAGCACATCTGAGAAAATGCATAATGTCCACCAATAAAAAGCCAGGTTCCACCTCAACGCCACCAGAGTAGCAACCAGTAAGCACAGTCATCTGGCTAGGCAGCGGATCAGCAAATAACAGCAATGTTGGTACTTAGCCCAAACCTGCAAGTGAATGGACTGAACAATTTGCAAAAAGCAAAACAGTATAACGATCCAGAGATCAAACATGCACATGTAAGGAAGGGAAAAAGGGGGGTACCAACACGAACCAGGTGAACAAACCACAGCTCAAACATGGCTATTTAGGAGCAGGGCCAGCTCCCCCGCTGAGAAGAGAGGGAGGGCGAGGGATCCGCGAGGCCTGAGATGTGGGAAGGACTAGAGAGCAGGACAGCCTAGCATGAGGACCTCTGCAAGAAGCACAAAGGTGATCAAATTTGCATTGTGGGCGAGAACACTTGCCAACATTAAAATCTTGGCAAACAAGGCCCAGACTAACAGGGGGGCAGAACAAGTGGAAGAGGCAGGTGGCATGGCCTGAGTTCCAACTTCCAACAGCCAAATTGCGGAGTGAAGGTGATCCCATCGCTCTCTGGAATTCTGGGAGGCATGCTGGCAAAAAGCCGTATCATAAGCAATAGCTGCCGAATCACCAGCGAACTCTCTGGCCTTAAGGACATGCAGCAATTGACTGTCAAGCTGCTAAGCCCGTTCAGGGAAGGCCATGGCAACAACAGCCCTGAAAATGGTGAAACCTTCTAGCCAATGGTCAAAATTGCAGTCAACCGGAGGGGAAGGGGGGGCCTTCTTTTTCCCTCTGGTAGAGGTGACTGCCAAAGCTGCTTGACCTGTCGGAGGAACCAAACCAAAGACATCAACAAAACAGCCCTTGAGGATCAGCTTCCTGGTTTTGGAAGGTAGATGAGAGCCAGGAGGGCACTCTCCAGGTGCGCAAACCGGAAACCCTTGTGCTTCCTGGTCGACCCAAACCCCCTGAAGACCGCGTCACCAGGTACGACGCTTGATGACCCAACGCGGCAGGCCTGGGGCCATGGCATGCTCAACCCAAAAGTGATCTCTGTCAGAAGATAGCAGTGAAGGCATCTTGAGCAGCTTGCAAGGAACAAGCCCAACGATGTCTTTTCTTGGCTCTGCGTCCTTTCTTGCGCCGTCTACGTCTGTTGTCACCATCCCCATTGTCTATCACCTCGCCGTCCGAACTGGAAGATGCTGACGACGTTGAACTGGAGCTGGAGGAAGACAATACTCTCAAAGGCCTAACTGTCCCAGGAGTCCTGTCACAAGCAGCTGAAGGTACTTGGCTAGAAGATGTAGCTCCCTGATAACTGGCAACTGACGGAATTGAAGTAGATTCTGGAACACTTGATCGGCAGGGTGCAGTGGCTTTAGCAATCAGCTCAGCAATTGAATGTGACAATTCCGACATCGCCGATTGGGACAAACAAGGAGCAGCTGGAGCTGGACCAACACTTGAAGATCCAGAAGTAAAAACAGCTCTGGAACCTGAGCCCGGCGTACCTCCGAAGGAGGAAGTGGGAATGACATCCAAGGCCAGCATAGCCGGAATATTTCCAGCTTGCCCAAATGAAATTTGAGTTGACAAGGCAGGGGGTGCCTTATGACGCCCCGCTTTGTTGGGCATGATGAAAAACAAAGTAAGCCAATTACCAGTAAAAATGGATAACAAAATTAGACAGGTGGCTGAGAGAGTGTTACCAGTCTGAAAATGTCAACAGATAACAAAGCAAAAAGGCCCCAACCAAATAGACCCTAAAAAGGGGGACCAGCAAGGTTGGGGCTACAAACCCCAAATTAAGCCCAAAAACAAGCAAACAGGGTTTTAAAGCGCAACCGCACACTCACCAAAAACAAATTAAAATTGTCCATAAGCAGAAAATGGGGAGAGAAGCCAGCAAAGTACTCTCTAGCTGGGCCCCCAAAGTGAGGAGCACAGCCCAAAATGGCAACTGCATCGCCTCTCTCTCCCCCAAGGCCGCAAAAAAGGTGGGGGAGGGGGCAATAGGCCCCCATCTTGTAACGCAGGGCTGCAGAGGACCCCTGGAGTAACGTGGGGAGGAGGGATAAGCCCCTTATGCTCGCCTCCCCGAAAGCTCAGCTCTGCTCAGCAGCAGAGCCGAGCAGAAATGGCACCGAGAAGGACGCCGCATGGCCTTTTTATAGGCGTTTTCCAAAGGTGGGGGCCAAGAGGGGAGTTGCTCCGCCCCCAGGAGCAGCCAGCCAATCGGCTGCCCTGGAGGACCAGGGCGACCATAAAGAGGGACAAGCCGCCTCCTAGAGTGTCGCTCAGGAAGCGGAAGTCCCTCCCTTTTCCCCCTCAGCTGGCCAATCAGAGGCCAGCGCACCCCAGCAATGCATGCTGGGGCGCGCCAGACCTCCGTGGCGCCTGGCCCCGGCGGCAACGCTTGCCTGCCCGGGGAGTCGGGCGGCAGCCTTTTTGCTGTCTTTAGTCAGGCTGATTTCCAGTTGTCCAGCAAAAAGGACCATCACCAGTTGAACAATGGGATGGATAGGGTATCATTAATATGTGTCAGTTTTATATGCACTCATGCATGGACCCATTCTGTCTGTGTATGTGTATGAGAGAGTGTGAGAAAGGGGGAAGGGAAAGAATCTTGATTTCAAAACCCAATTCTGGGCTTCCAGAGACAGTATCTGCATAATCTTGACAAAGTAATCACTGTATAAAAATATACATGCATACTATTAATTTGAGGAAATTATGGGATGTATGTTCAAAGATAGGGTGCAGAACTTTCTACTGTTTTTTACACAGTAGTCTTAAGCTATATATAGATATAGATATAGAGAGAGTTATAAACAGATATGAATAGAAACTGATGGGGTTGCATGATGCCTCATTTTCCATATTTATTTGATATTAGCGCATATTAAATGCAATTATCATTGGCATCTTGTGCAGGGTTCCAAAATCACCACCATCAACATTGATCTCTTTCAAGTGATAAGTCCTACCTTCCTTTTTTTTTTTTAATTTAGGTATTTATATCCCGCCCTTCAGCCCTAATGGCTATCAGGGCGGCTTACAATTATTATTTTTAATCAGACAGTTCCCTGCCCTCAGGCTTACAATCTAAAAGACACGACACAAAAGGAGAAGGGAATGGTGGAGGGAAAGGGGATGAGGTCCAGTGGTTCTTCTCTCCCTCTAAGGCCTGGACCAAGGCAGATGGACCGGAGATGGCACCAGGGAAAAGGAGAAGGTGAGGGGGGCATGGTTAGACCAGGAGGTGAGGTGAAGACTCAGCTAAAGGGTAGAATTTCTCAGGCTGAGATAGACCCACCTAAAAACAGGAAAAGCAACTCATGCTATCTATCATGCATAGATACAGCATGAAAATTGGGGGGGGGGGGGGTTGTCCCAAGAAACTATGAGTCAGTAGTCTGGAGAGGAAACATGGACTCAACATATAGGAAGAAGTGATGGGTGCCAATGAACAGTAGAGAAAACAACACTTAAATTTGTCCTTCTGACTAGCCCCATATTTCTAGGCCCCCACACTTCTAGGTAAATAAAAAGAAACATTAGTCGTGGTTTTATCACTCCAAGATTTAATTATACTCTTCTGTCATTGTATACTCTGGAAATCCTTGCACCTCACTTGACTGACATATCATTGGTTTTAACACACACATCTATCTAGCAAGCAATACAGGAAGGAAGGAGATTCCCCTTCAGTTCAGCAGCCTCACTTCATGCTATTCTGTTGGGAGTTGGAAAACAGTGTATCCCATTCCCCTCCCACAAGTATATTTAGTAAAAGATGGAGATAGTAATAGTTTCACATTTAATTGTTAAGGATGTCAGACCACAACTTTAAAATGAGCATCTGGCAACAACAAAAAATACTTGCAGAAGCCAATGTAATATTGCACAAACATATTTCAGCTTAATTTTGATATTTTGGTTAGCAAAGCAAAAATAATTATGAAAGGGAAAAGGTAAAGGTTTCCCCTTTGACATGTTTGTCATTTTTTTAAAAAAAAAGTAACACATTTAATTTTTATTAATATTTTTAGACAGGTTTCATTGTTATTACAATTCCAACAGTAACTGATACTAGCATACCTTCAGTGCAAACTGAACTCTCTTGTGCTGCATCTGCATCACTGTTGTTTTTTTCTGTTTGAATTTCACCAGAATCGAAAGAACAAGGCAGAATATTGGTTGCTCCAATTTCTTCTTCTGTAAGATTAGTACAAGCAGCTATTGTTTCCTGTGTATATTTGTTTTCTTCGTGGCTTGTATGCATTTGATTTTCATTGCATATATCTTCAGTCTGCAGTAAAAATAAAATATATCTTACTGTTATAATTTAACTTAAGTGAGGAGTGGAGTGTTTTAGAAATATTTTAACCCACTGTTCTTTCCTTCTGAATAATTTTCGGCACCCCTTTTCAAAAGGTTCTGAAACTGTTTTAAAAAGGCTGGTTTCAGGTAAACAAGACATTTCTATTGCCAAAACAACAAGAATGATACTTAATCAGAGTGGGGTGTGCATCCAGATCTGCATCCCATAGAAAGAAGAATGACATGCATTGAGATTTGTATTTATGTGCATACAAAAAAGTGAATGTTGTTCCTCTGCAATGCAGTATGGTCAATAGGGATAAGCAAATGGGGAGGTGGATCAAGTAGGAAACAACCCCTAAACTGGTGCCTAATGAGTAGCATAAAATAAAATGGGGAATCGTGGTTTTGTAGCCCTTGGTAGTGCACATTTGCACATTTCATGCTGAAATTCAAACCTCATAACAACATGGCACTGTATTAATGTAATATCTCTGTTACATGAATGAATGTAACATGGGATTAAGCTAGAAATTCCTATTCCCTGAATCTGACATTAAGAGATGAATGAATGCAGGAATGAAGTTTGTAGGGGAAAAGTGGCAAATGAGGTAAAATCTGACCATAAAATTATTTGCAATCTTGATTGATAAACTGCCTTAAGTATATAAAGTTTGTAACTGAGATTCAAGTTACCACAGAAAGTTCTAATTTGGATTAGGACCACCCTGAAATTTACATCTATTTCCTTGAAATTCAGCTCTAATGTTATTCTTATGAACTATGAGCCCCGTAGCCATAACCAGATTTGGGTTGCCACCTAGCTCCAATGCAAACTGAATAGGCTAAACCAATATGGCAAATACCACAATAGAACCTCCAGAAGGCTTCTCAACCTTCCACTATTAGTTTTGGGGAACCGTAAGAGTGTGAGGTGGAGAGGTTGAATTGCCCCTCTGTAATCTACCATTCCATCAATGGAAGTCCAGTGCTGGATACTGCAAAACGTATCTCCTTTTTAAGTTTTAAGTTTTTAGAGATAAATAATATTTGATCATATTTTTATTTATGTAATATTTTCTTAGATTTTTGGAACTGTGCGGAATGCTTTGTTTGTTGCTTGGAAACCTTGTTAATACACTAATATTTAAATAATAAACCAACCTCATTTTTCCAAGTGGCTTTTCTCTTCTCATATTCATTCTGAAGATTAAGGAACTTTTGTTCATTTTCTTTTGCCTTCTCCCTTTGCAGCTCATTATCTCTTTCAAGGATCTGCAATAAAATTAATTATCCAAAAAATAATCAATACCACATTAATGAATTTTGATGTGTTTTATGTTGCTTGGACCTTTTCTGCTAACATGCTCAAACTGCCATACAGATCAGTGATAATGTGCTATCTCAACAATAATTTTCATAAATTAACAGAAAGGTGCTTATAGTTTAGCTAACATGAAACAGGGGGAGGTTATGAAAAAGAAATGGCTATAAAGGGGTATAAAAATACTTGCCATTATTCAGTTTCACTGCATAAGTTTTAATGTGCTGAAAAAGTAATATAAAGTGCAGAGCTAAGAAATATGAAATGTAGCACATTCTAAACCTTTGTTTGTGGAGATAAACACTGCAGTACAACTAGAACATACTTTTATTATAGTAATCAAAGTTGAATTCATTTTATTAACATTCCATATAATTTAGAAGCAGGATTAATTAAAATTGGTAGTGCACTATAGTAAGAATTCTAGTTTTTAATATTTGTTTTATTTCCATTAATTTTTTTAAAATGTTGATCCAATGAAACTGAACAAAACTTTGTTAACATTATAATAGCATGCTATTGCTGATATTATTTAGAATTTAGATATTATGTAGTAGACTTTTGTGGCAAGCACTTCACTAAGGAAATTGTCATACTTGACATGAAAATTCTGGATTAACTTCATTGTCAGCCTTATTATCATACTGATAAATTAAAATAAAGTTGCATAAATCAGCTTTTATACATTTCTCAGGCAGAAGAGGATATTTTTTATCACATATTTTATAAAACATGTATTAAAAGTGATAAAAATGTAGTGTTTCCATTACCTAATACAGTATAAGTTGATTTGATGTGAAGAAAACATTGTAAACAAAATGTTAAGATATGTTATGTATGTGTGTTTTCTGTGATTCTTTAAAACCACTTCTAAAAAGTTCCCTTTTGGGGAGTGGGGTTTCAAAATAGCCATGCAATCCAAATTCCATGATGACTGTTTTGGAGTTTTGTTTTGTTTTTTTGTGTATAAATTATATCCACTACACTCAGTTCCTAGTCCCAACTAGAATAGACTTATGAAATCGATAGGAATTTGTTAAATTAATACCTACATAATTTCATTTTATTCTGTTACTCTATTTTAGTTGAGACAAGTGATTGGATTTAGGTCATTCAAAAAACCTGTAGACCATGGGTAAAGTGCAGCCCCTAGGCTGCATGTGTCCCAAGGAGGTCAAAAAGGTCTCTTGCATAAAAAGGCAAGTTTTTTGCTCCAAAATAACCCTCTAGGGAGTCTTGAGGGCATTTCCACTGTGTTTGGAGCCCCCCCCCCCAATTGTTTCCCAACATTTTTGCAATTTCTTCCCCCAAAAAATATTTGCCCCCAAATGCCTTCTAGGGGACATTTTCCACCACATTTTGGATCCACCCTGGCCAATTTAGGCCCAAAAGAAGCTTTAAAAATGCAAGTAAATAGGAAGTGACTTCTGCTCACTTTGTAGCCTTTGGGGGCAAAACGAATGTGTGTGTGTGTGCGCGCGGGTGCATGCGTGCACACGTGCACACATGAACCAGTGCAATGGGGAAAGTCTTCCTAGGGGGTTAAAGCAGCCCCCTACCCTCCAGAGATACCCACTCCTACCATAGACTTAAGCTGGTGCAATCCTTCGTAGCCTATCTCCTATCCTATCTGTTTTTCTGCATTAATAACTTTCGCTGTCTTGACCACACTCTGATTTTGCTTGGCATCATGGGCCCTGGTTTTCAACTGGGAAATGTTAATTTATTTTTAATTTATCAGTATGATAATAAGGCTGACAAATGTTATGTTGCTTGGCCTTTTGTTCTTATGGTTTTCTGCTCTGGCAAGTTTTTTTCTTGTTCTTAAACTGTTGTTAATTATCTGTCTATATTTAGCGTTCACCACCTGGTGTTATTATTTGTGAGCTTGATTGTTGTTTACTATTTTAAAAAGCAAAGCATAAAATGGTCTTAAAACTGAATGGAACAAAAGATCAAGATTTGTAATTCAGGATGTTGAAATTCTATGGTGGTGGTAGTGAGTATTCATTTGATGTAACTACAAAATTATTCATGTTGTAGTGTGGTCAACACAAAATATGATCTACACATGAAGAGAAGTCCTTTAATGACTTTAAAGCAAATGTTTACTTAAATGAGAAAGTGTCTTCTCCTTCAGCTGGAAAACAAAAGATGAAGACAGCCCTATCTAAACAATAATAATCATTTTAGCACAGCTCCATATAGACCACTGCAATCTGCTTTGATGTAGGCCAGATTGCAGGAAAGGCTGTAAGGAGAGATAGTTGTTCCCATCCGATTTACTGTCAGAAAGGCCTTTCCACTTGGAAGAGATAATTTGAATACTAACTTAATTGCTCAAAAACACACAATACTTTAAAAATAAAGTCTTTTTAAAAGGATTTGTAGATAGCTAAAGAATCCATAATGAACACCTGACCTGGCATTTTTTTTTCAGTTTATTCAGCTCCAGCTCCATTTTTCCATTTACTTCTGTCTGTCTGCTGAGTAATTGCTGCATATGTTGTAGTGATGCAATAATCTCCTTATTTAACAAAATGAAGACATTGTGCTTTAAATGAAAGTATTATTCTGTAAAGGTCAACATGACAACACATGCAAATATGTTTTCATTACTTTTATTATGTTAAAATAAAGGCTTCCATCATAACCTCTGGACTCCATATTCAGACTATCAGGAATAAAACATGGCAGCATATATTGCCATATTGGTTGGACTCGTATGAAGGTGGAACTGGTAGTGGTTGATTTCATCAAATTGATGCAGCTGGATTTCAACATTTCAAAGGAACATACATACCACGGAGGTGGTGTTTACATATATTTATATGTTGTTGTTGCGTGCCTTCAAGTCATTTCCGATTTATGGCAGCCCGAAGTCCTATCATGGGGATTTCTATCATGAGAATTTCTAGGCAAGATTTGTTCAGAGGTTTGCCATTGTCTTCCGCTGAGGCTGAGAGCATGTGACTTGCCCAGTGTCACCCAGCGGGTTTCATGGCTGAGTTGGGTGTCGAACCCTGGTCTTCAGAGTCATAGTTCAACACTCAAACTACTACACTGGCTCTCTATGTTTATATATAGATGGCAAACTACAGCTTGGTAACCTGACATCTGCTAATTTAATACTTATATCTGTACAGGCTGCTTAAGAACCTTAACCAATTCAAGGTAAATTTCACATCAAAATTAAACACTTGAGTGCATCACTTTTGTCCTTAGTAGGACGTTAGAATCATTGCATCTCCATATAGTGAAACATTCCACTGTATGCATTCCACTGCATATAGTGAAACATTCCATAGGCCCATGCTTGTTATGTATTTCCAAGCACTACAGGAATATTAGACAGAGGATACATGTGTAATGATATCATTTATATACATATTAAACAAATCAAGGCCAGCAGACATTCTTGCCATTCACCTTTTATTGTTTAGAGCTGCTTTGATAATTTTCTCCTTACCCATTCTTTTCTGAATTACAGTATCAGAATATAAATTATTAAATTCAGCAAGTGTTTGTCCATCCCAAGCCTCCAAACTTTATACCACAACTTCTCTCAGTTCTATCAAAAGTTAAGGTCAGATCAAGGCAGCATTTGCTTTCCTTCTTAAAAACAGGGACACCAAATCTTTGATTCCAACCACTGAGAAATTTGCCAACCAAGGAGATTATCATATGGGACTTGGATGTGACTATCCCCAACAGGATAGATGCGCATTTAACCCTCAGAGACGGATCTTGCCACGTCCTCCTATGGTCGGGCCACAGGAAGCCCATATGCAGCCTATGCTTGTCCTGTAGCTTTTCAAGAACGGGGTTTCCCATTCTTGAATAGCTACAGAGTAAGCCCAGGTTGCATACGGGCTGCCTACGGCCCGACTGTGGGTGAGTGCAGTAAGATCCATCACTGAGGTTAAGCACATTCAAGTCCTATCTCCCAAGTTAATATAAGTAAAAAGCTTGGCTAAATTGGAGGCCTGATGCTATCCTGACCTGGGTCCTAGCCTGAGTTGGTCCTTGGGCCAGTGCAGGGATAGTTGGGTGTTTACATGCACGTATACTTGTTGCCACACCATGGCCCACTACTGCTGTGTGCCCCTAAACTTCCTCCACCATCACTCCTACTGAGAAGACCCACACACATCACCATGTCTGACATGGAAATGGGCTGTCTGGCTGCACTAACATGCAAAGACATCCTGTTTCCACTGTAGATACAGTGACGGGGGTCTTTTCAATAGGGGCAATGGCGGAGAAAGGTAAGGGGTGTGTGGGACCATCCAGTTTGCTTAGTCATTTTGACGTGCACTAAGGCCCCCCTTGGGCTGGGATCGGCATCGAGTCTGCCCAATCCTGTCTGAAGAAAATTGGCCTGCATTGTTCAAATAGGATGATATGAAGCTGGGGAAACATGGGCCTTTTGGCCCATGCAGACAGCCCCGTAGTCCATCATTCCTATTGTGCAAAGGCCACCACTTAGCACTGCACCTCTTAATAGGATAGGATTTTCTTTTTCTTTTCCACCTGCAGCCCTCTGTGCTGCCTGAAAACAGGGTCTGGTAAGTTTCCCAGCTACCTTTACAGCTAGTTTTGATGATATCTGGGAGCCTGTAGCACGGGCAAGGTTCAGCTTCCTCCTTTTTCCACTGACAGTTCTGTTAACGCAACTCCACCAAACAGAATCCTGGCCTGAATGTTTTACTCATGTTCCTTTTAATGAATTAATATATTATACGAAGTAGAAAGTTATGAATGACAATAATACCTATAGTGCATTACTTTGGGTGGGATAATGAGGGCATAACAAGTTCCTTTTGTAAAAGTAAGAAGTAATGTCATTACCTTGTAAGTATAACAAATTACATTCACTCTTTTTGGTGTAGTGATTTGGGCCAATACTGCATTTTAAATGTATTTTAAATAACAAAGATACAAAATAAATTTTAAAGAAACATTTTAAATAATGGATGATGGCAACTTTCACTTTCCAAAAATAATGAGTAACAGATTACTTTTTAAAGAACGTTCCAATCTCTGAGCAGAACCAGACGTTACATGTACTTGGAGGCTGGGATTGAGTTAAGCTTGCTTCATTTTAAGTATATATAGGATCAGCCTGTTAAGAGTAGCAAAGATTTTCTGTCAACCCACTGCCAGAATCTAAAGTTTCAGAAGTGATGATGGGGCCCAGGAGCATCCTTTGACAGTAAGTCTCAGTAATTAGAGAAGACCTTATCAACATTGAGAAGACAATTTGTGCTGAATAGTATTTTTTCAACATTATCTGACCCTGACAGCTTGACCATCAGTTCTTAATGACTACGGCAGAAATGGACACCTCATTGCTACACTGTTGATGGTCAAGTTTAAGCACTTTGTTAACGAAGTAGATAAAAACAACTGAAGATACTCCCTCCACCCCAAAATACCTTTGTGTAATATTTTGCATCTTTATTGTTTGAAAGTCTCTTTATAACTGCATCTATTCTTAATAAATATTATTAATATATAATACATTTATAAAATGCTGTGTTGACAAATTACCTGCTTTTCTTCCTTAAGATGTGTATTTTCTTCAGTTAATGTTGTATTTAACTCTTTCTCCTATAAATTAAAGAAAGACAGTGGGCCAAATCCAGTTGTCCCTTTATAGTTTGTACAGTACTGTTGTCTCGTATGCACATCTCCCCATATGGAAAAGAGTAGCTAAAAGTGCAGTGCACAGAGCATGAGAAGGAATGGGGAGCAGCAAAGGACAGCAGAATCATGCTGTATCAGGGTTGGATTGATCCTGCCATCAATACTGAGTAGTCAAAAATGTTGATTTATTTAAAAACAACTATGAAAAGACATGGGGAGAAATGAGAACTAATTTGAAGGTGTAGGACAAAATGAATCGTGGCTTGGAAAAATAGCAGTGATAAAAATGAAAATATTGCTGAAGTTAATGTTTCTTTTTCAGAACATCCCTATCATAACAAATAATAAACCATTTAAGTTGTGGCATGAAGAGCTATCCAAATTTATCTGGAGTGGGAAAAAACTGAGAGTGAGGTTCAAGGTGATGCAAGACCTGACCTCGAGAGGTGGCTTAGCGTTGCCTCATCTTCTAATATACTATGAGGCATGCTGTACGGAATGGCTCTTAGACTGGTTTCTGTTAAAAATAACAAAAGAACTCTATGTCTTGAAAGCGTAGATTTACAGTTCGGATGGCATGGATAACTCCTATATGACAAGCATAAGGTACATAGAGATTTCTCAAACCATTTTGTTAGAAAACCGTTAATGTCGGTATGGCTAGAATATATCATGGGCTCCCAGAATGGACTTCAATACATAAAGCATTCCATAGAAGGGAGAAACTGAAAGATGACCGATGGATAACTTATGTGGATTTGACATATAAGAATGTGAGGGATATGAAATTGGAATTTAAATCATTGGATCAACTACAAAAAGGTTATGTTTGTGGCTGGCTTTTGTATCGCCAGCTTAAGGAGAGATTTTTGGCAGACAACAAGCTGATAGGCATAAAAGTAGGGAATTCTAAATTTGAAGAAATTTTAATTTCAGACAATCACCGTAAAATTGCTTTGTTTTATACATGTCTTTTGGAATGGGACTTGGAAGAAGAGGTGATTAAGGAACAAATGATAAAATGGTCCCAAGACATAAAACAAAGCATTGGTTTAGATCAATGGGAAAAATCATGGAACTGCAGGCTGAAATATACCCTCTGTAATGATCTAAGGGAGAATTTCTTTAAGATGCAGTACAGGTGGTATTTAACCCCTGCTAAATTGGCAAGAATCTACAAAGGTGTTTCAGACAAATGCTGGAAATGTGGGCATGAAATAGGTATATTTTTCCATGTATGGTGGAGCTGTAGATGGGCCAAAAAGTTCTGGAGAGTAGTCCACACTGTCATTGTAAAAATTATTCATGTTAGATTCCAGTTGGACCCTAAAGTTTACCTACTCAGTATGTGCGAAAATGAGGAAGTAGAAAATAAGCATGGGAGATTTTTATTCTACGCAACTACCAGGATTGTCTTTGCTAGCAAATGCAGAGCTACGGACTGCCCTACCACCGATACTTGGCTGATTAAACTATCGGAACTGGTTTGGATGGATAAACTTACTACAAGTTTGAGAGGTCAACATTGGGAGAAATGTAAGGAAGTCTGAGAACCCTTCTACAAATATATTGATGAACATTAGGTAAAGGATGATAGACAATTATATATGTATATAATTAAGCTTTAAGAGGTTCAAGGGACAAATGTATATAGATAAGACTATAAAGAGAGAATTATATGGATAGTTCATAACTATTTAAGTTCTAATTTATATTATGCCCTTAGTAACCTAGAACTAAGTAGTAATGGTATCTACTATAAGTACAAATATGACTTGGTTGGAATTCTGGGAGTCAATCTTTGTGTTTTTGTTTTTGTAAAGTTATGTGTAAAGATGTTTAAATTTAGCATATGCTTTCTGTGCTTTGTTCTTTTTTGCCTTGTTCTGTTTTGTTCTTGTTTTGTTTTGTCCTTAGGTGTTTTGTAATGTGTCTTTTATGTGACTGTGAAGATGTTTTGTGATGTTCTGTGGGTCGAGATGTAACTGTTGTTGTTTTTTAACTCAATAAAATCTATTTTAAAAAAATACTGAGTTGTGGGATCATGCAATGGATGATTCCAACTTTGAGGTGTGGTTATACATGAACAGGCTGTGATACGGAAAGGTTTTTACAAGGTTTTTTGTGGGGTTTTCAGGCTATGTGGCCATGTTCTAGAAGAGTTTCTTCCTGACGTTTCAGCAGCATCTGTGGCCGGCATATATGTGTGCTTATTGTGTTTTTGTGGGTTTTTCAGGCTATATAGCCATATTCTGGAAGTGTTTATTCCTGATGTTTATTGATACGTAAATGATATAGACCTGGTCACATGATTCTTTTTTCTAGTTTGGTGTTATGTTTGCTGGCATGTATATGTTTTGATATGTGCTAGTTGTTTTATGATTGTATGATTTATGGTTCCTGTTGGCTGGGATGATATATGGAATCTTGGATTGTAACTACCATTACAAGGGGAATGCAGGTGGGATATATGTCAAAGAAGCAAGTAAACATATGTTATTATTTAATTTATATGTAAGGGGAGATCACTAGTCATATAACTGGGTGATTGAAGGATTGTTAATTTTATATTGTAGTATATGAGCTGAGCAGTCAAATATAATTTTTAAGGATAGGATCTGAGATTAAATTGTCCTTCACTGTAAGCCTTGCACAAAAATAATGCCACCTGCTTCATAGAAGTGTTGTTGTTTTTTTCTGCGCCTGTTAATTCACCATTATCAGCTTGCTTCAATGGTCAGAGAAGGCAGACAGATATGTGGGGAGAAGAAAAAGAAAAGTAAACTAGATGTTTTGAGAACTGGGGAAAAGTTTTAGCCCACCAATTTTATGGGGTCGGGCTATGCCTCTTGAATGCTTCATGTATTATGTATGTGAGCTTAGCCTTTAGTTCTGTCCAAGACATTATCCTAGTAGCATCTCTAAAACATTTACTATTTCACCTACAGATGATTGATTTCCTGAGCTGGAGGGAGAGTTCAACTAGTTTTGATATGCCCTATGAGAATTAGCATATGCAAATGCCACTGTTATATTTTAATGTTTACAATTCAATAGTATGTTAACACTTTTACATAGCAAAATGCAGGTAGACTTCAGTAAACAATGTAGGTGTATTCCTCAGAATTACTTAACAGAATATTTGGTACCAGAGACAAAAACAACAGGGAAGGAATAGGAATAGGTTCCTACATCACAAAAAAGAGTTGTTCAATGTATTTCAGCAATCTTTTTATTCTAAAGAAACAATATAGATGTGTAAAATGAAACAGAGAGATCAAATAGGCTTTTCATTAAGTAAACAAAACATTTGAACTTTCTATAGGCCACCTGAAAACTTTTTCCAAAATGCAACCAGGGATGATTTTTTTTCTTCACCAATCTCTGGTTTTGTGGTGGCTGTTTTGGCCAAACTTACAGAACTATGCTTTCTTTTAAAAAACAACAACACATTCTGAGGATAGTTGGTAAGACAGGCTTATCTGCTCACCTTCTTTCTCTCTGTTTTGTTGTTCATGCATGCTTTGTTTTGCTGTTTATGCCCATCTAGTATCACCTGGTCAAGGGAAGGAGAAGGGGGTGGCCAAAAGGGCATGTTTAGCCCTTTTAAGTATGTCTCTTTTTCCTTGCACCAGTGCCAGTTTCCTCATTAGGACACTGGCACTGATAAAGCCAAGACCTGAGGGGACCGCTTATCTCCCTTGCTGCTGCAGTGACCTCTTCAAGAGGAGACTAGTGCCATGACAGTAAAGCCAGGAAGGGGCAATTTGGCCCTCTATCTTGCTGCTGTGGTGCCAGCCTCCTCATGAGGGGACCAGCACCACTGCAGCCAAGTCAAAAGAGGAGCACTTGGCTGTCTTCTTTGCTGTGGCATTGTTAACGGAGGTATACCCATGTAGAAAGATTAACAACTGAGATCACTATTACACTAAATTATTTAGTAGTGGTTTATATGGTATATGTTCTATGTATAACATTTAAAGGAAAGTTGGACTAAATGCAGGTCTCTAGTTTTTCTACTGCAACTCCTGTGGGCCCTAGCTTGTATGGCTAGGCGTGTCAAATGAGAGTTCAACAACCTTCAAAGAACCATTTTTTGCTCAATGGTATCAGATCAAAGACATCGTGTGAATATCAGTACTACTTTCTTTTTGTAAACTATAATAAGAAATTCAAAGATATAGCCATGTTAGTCTGTAGAATCAGTATGTTGTGAGATCTTGTAGCACCTTTGAGACTATCTGAAAGAAAGAAATTGGCAGCATGAGCTTTCATAGACTCAAGTCTATTTCCAAATGCATCTGAGGAAATAGACAGTCTATGAAAGGTCATGCTGCCCACTGCTTTCTTGCAGTTAGTCTCAAAGGTGCTACAAGATCTCTCAAAAGTAAAGTTTTCCCCTTTGACACGTTTGTCTAGTGAAGTCCAACTATAGGGGTGCTCATCTCCATTACTAAGCCGAGGGAGCTAGTTTTGTCAAAAATGACTCTCTGGTCATGTGGCCAGCATGACTGAATAGAACGTTGTTATCTTCCCACCGAAGTGGTACCTATTTATCTAATTGTACTTTTACATGCTTTCAAATTGCTAGGTTAGCAGAAACTAGGACTAGTGACGGGAGTTCACTCCATCACAGCTTGGATCTCAATCTGCTAACCTTGTGATCATCAGTCAGCATCTTAACTGCTAAGCCATTGCATCCCTAAAGATCTCTCGACATATCTACAATAAGAAATGTTAGCTGACATGTATTACTAATCAAATACCATGGAATGCCTTTTCCCTAGCTCTTGTAATTCCTGCTCCTTTGCTGTAAGACTGAGATACTCTTCTCCGACTCTGTGCTGACAATTGACATTGGACTTTATCAAGTCTGCAGTAACCTTCTTTAGTTCCTTAATAAAGAAACATGTATAAATAGTTTGTTAAATTCAGTTAATTAAGGATTATTTAACCACAAGCAAGTCTAAACTATTTCCTTCCACTATTTAATTAACATTTTAATCAAAGAAATATGGTTGACAATATTGCTAGCATTAAATATACATTAAATTTACAATAATGACATACACTCACAATTACACATGTTATTTCCTAAATCGCTCATGGGCGAAATCCCATGTTAATCCAAATGAGACTAGGAGTCCCATTCACTTAAAAGAATATACTCTAGTTGTGACTACCATTGGATTCAGTTCTTTATGTTCTTCGAGTTGTTTTAGATTTACATTGCTCTTTCCAAAGTTGTGTATTTAGAATTACATTCTCTTATTCTAGTTGAATGCTAGTAGAAATATATGAAAGATGCATTGTCATACTAGACTTCCAGGGATAGCTACTGCACTAAAGTGTGTGTAGGGGGGTGGGGGTCAATCACAAAAAAAGGGGGGGGGAATATCTGAAGTCGAAGGCTTTCATGGCCGGCATCCATAGTTTTTTGTGGGTTTTTTCGGGCTATGTGGCCATGTTCTAGAAGAGTTTCTTCCTGACACCACAGATGCTGGTGAAACGTCAGGAAGAAACTCTCCTAGAACATAATGATATAGCCAGAAAAACCCACAAAAAACTATTTAAAAGTATCTAATTTCTAAATACTCTAAATGCTTTATCTCACAAGACTGAAGAAAATTACACTAGTCTACCATATCTGAGTCAACTGTAAAGTTTTGTATTTATAAAATAAATTATTTCAATAATAGTGTTGTGCATTTTGCATGTGCTGTCTTTCTTCTATCTAGTTTTTCTTTTTAAAAAAACTAGTACAGCAAATCAACAGTACATACTTTGATAATATGAAATTGCAATGTATAGTTCATGAACATAAATATTGTACCTTTTCCATACCCCTCCCTTTTTTGTATGGGTAGCCTGTTTAATATCTCTCTCTCCTTGAGTGCTCTGACGTTTACTCAGACAAACAGCAAAGGTTATGAACACTCTAGATAGTATCAAGAATTCTTCATAATGCCATAGCATTGAACCAAGAATTCAGAATGGCAATAATTTTATCTACGAGCAACTAAATTTGCTCTGTTTAACTTTTCTTCATAAAAGTGGAATTCCCCCTTATCACAATCCAATAGTTTAACTGTTCTGGACAAAATCAAATAACAGTAGAAAGTAAAAATGGAGATTATCTGAGCTGCTGAACTTTATGAACACCAAGTTATATAAACACAGCTACCAATTTGATGAGAAGTCTGTACTCAGTAAACAATAGCCCTGATCCAGCAAAAAGAGGATCTGCCCAGGCAAACATGTTTCTATCTGTATATTTCTTCCACTGCAGATGTCAGGGGGTTCTTGTATCCAACACTATGGGTTGACCTACTCACCTAGCATTTCCTTTTCCTATCCAGTGGGAAAGAACACACTTTTTTCATTTTTTAAATTTATTTATTTTTGTATTCAGAGGATTCCACTGCATCTAAAGGAGTAGATTTTAGCATTGCCTATATCACAGAATAAGAAGAGTTCCTTCCCCTATTAGCTGATAAATGACTAATGTATATAGATTTTTTTCATTAAACCTCTTATGTAGAAGAGTTGAGCAAGTAAGAACAAAGCTACCAGTCAAAACATATCTACATTCCACACAGTCCAGTGTTCTCCCCATCAGATCTTGTTTCAGAGCTAAGACACTTACTTCAAGCAGATTCAAAATCCTTTGGATCTCACTTTGAATTCAGGAGAAAGGGTCCCATTCATAAGAAGCTCCTAAATCTCACGTTCATAAGAAGCACCTATTGTTTTTTAAAACTTCAGCCCTTTCTTAATACACTCAATTACTTTTACTGTTACTTTTATTTTATTTGAACTATGACAGGCAGCTGATCTCTGAGGAGATTCTCCAAGTTGTCAAAATTCAATAAACCTTAACAATGAGATTGTGTAGGTTCTATTAAAAATGCAAGCAATAATAAGCACAGGTAGAATGAACTTACCATTTATTACACTGCACTGAAATACCAGGTGATGTCATCTACCTTTTGCCAGAATTAAGTTACCAAAGAGATTAATAAACATCTGCATTGGTTCCTATTACTTTCTGGACACAATTCAAGCTGCTGGCTTTGACTATAAATTCTTCAGACATTTTAGTCCTACAAATCTATCTGCCATATCTTTCCATTGTAACGTTAACCAAAACTGGGCCTTCTTGACTTCTTGTATCATCCATATGCTCAGTTCAAGCAGCGAGGACATCGAGAGATATTCTTAGTGGCTACCCCTTGATGACAACCCTTGTGTATTAAGAAGCCTTCCCTATTGAACCTGTTCACTTTTAAGCCTCTATGGTCTCTAGAAGTCTCATAAGATTTCCCTGTGTATTGGCTGGATTTTATTTGCCATTACTGAGCAGTTGTATGATAATTTTATATTTCAATATTTATTGTATGCAATATATGTAAGATCCTAAATACCCTAAAAACACCAGATCCTATATGATCTTGGGAGCTAAGCAGGAACAGCCCTGGTTAGTACTTAGATGGGAAACCACCAATGAATCCCAGGTGCTGTAGACTATATTTTAGAGGAAGGAACTGGCAAAAACACCAATGCATATTCCTTGCCTAAGAAAACTCTAGGAAATTAATTGGTTTTCTGTGAGAGGAGACATGAAGGCACATACACACCTACAATATACACTCAACCCTCTGTATTGGCAGACTAGCCATTCACAGATTGGAGCACCTGCAGGTGGCCCCACCCCATTATCCTCAGTGGCAGTGCATACAGCCACACCAAGATGATCACACGCATGTTGTCTGTCCATAGAAAGTAATGGGATTTGAGGTCCCGCACTTTTTGGTATCCACAAGAGGGTCTGGAATGGAATCTCTGCTGATATGGAGGACTAACTGTATGTTTACTGGAGCATTCAGGTTTTTTTTTAAATTTTATATTTATATTCGTACTGGATGATACCATTACACAAACAGTAGCACAAGTGGTACTGCAAACATGTGAGCTGTACTCTGCAACCACTTACACAACAAAAGCTACAATTGCCCTTGTGCTAACTCTATTAAAACACAACATTTTTTTACAATGGATCTTGTGGTAATGCAGTGAAACCTTTGGGTTACAAGCCATATTAAGCCATTTGACCCTTGGGAAGAAATAATTTTGAAACAGAGACAAATAAATTCTATGGAATGCTCTTCACTCCTACCTCTTTCAGATCATTTATCTCAGACTCTTGTCTTTTGTTTATCGATGTCAATCTCTTATTGAGTTGAGTTGCTTCCATAACTGGGTTCATAAAAATAAAAAAAATAATATTAGAATCCTTTCTTGATTATATCAATTCCATAGAATTAACTTAACCTGTCAGTTCTGTGTATATGATTTGCGGGAGGGGATGTTTTTTGTTTTTGCTTTCCTCTGGAATTTTTTGTTTTATTGTAGTGTGAAAATTGCATCCAAGGGCAGATCTAGACAACCCCTCTGGAGAAGGAGTAATCACCTATGCAGTGCCTTGCAAAAGCGTTTTTCTGTGTTACAATATGGAACTGAAATTGATTGGCATTGTTTGATATCCACAGTTGTCCCATGGATGTTTTCTCAGATCTCAGTTGCAATTCCCTCTGACTACTTCAGAGTTATCACTGGAATCTTTCTTGCTTCTCTGATTAATGTTCTCTCCACCCAGTCACTGAGTTTTGGAAGATGGCCTTTCATAGGCAGAGTTAGGATGCAACTATGTTGCTTCCATTTTGCAATACTGAACTTATTGTTGCAAGGGATGTTCATAGTATGGGTTTTTTTTTATACGTGATGCACAACTTTAGCCTGGACTTATTTGTGTTCTTCATTGTGTTGCCTAGACATGCTCTCCAACAAACTCTGTTTTAATATTGTAATAGTTTACTTCTATTTTCATGCTTACTTTTATGTTTTTAATTGTATTCTTTTAAATTGTAAGCTGCTTTGAGTCCAAGGTTTTTACTGGGGGGGGATATAAATAAAGATAATAATAACAACAACAACATCAACAACTACCACCTCTGGGTTTTTCCAGAAACAGATGCCCAGGATCCTCTTTCATCTTCATAACAACAGATTGCTATCATCATAATTATAGCTGACAATCCCACCCCCACCCCCATTACTTTCACAGCCCAAGCAAAACATTTTGAAGTGTTAGAGATTAGAGTGCTAGGATATGACATCCTAGTCACAAGATGCCTTGAGAACAGGAAGCTGACACAACTGCTTGTTCCAAGGCACCCTTACAAAGGAGTGTGCTGCAGGCATCATTTACCAGCACTCTGATCTCCAGTGTCTTGGAAATACAGGCTGCAAAAGTAGATTTTTGTAGTTATATTGCATGGCTCATGACCATAAGGTCCAGATTATTTGAAGAACTGTATCTCCACATATGGAATTGCCAGAACACTTAGATCTTCAGAGAATGCCTTCCTTTTATGTTAGCCGCCTTGGGTCTCACTTTGGGAGAAAGGCGGGATATAAATAAATAAATAAATTTTGGCCCCACCACCATCACAGGCTCGCTCAGCAAGGACACAAGAGAGAGCCTTCTCGGTGGTTGCTTTCACCCTCTGAAAATCCCTTCCATAGGAGGCTAGGCTGGCCCCCTCCCTAGTTACACCAGATCTTATTTAGGTGTATCACAGAAAAAGGGGGTGAAGACCAATGCAACCAACAAGTAAAAGGTTTTCTTTTCCCTTTACCAATCTTTTGTGCCACAATAAAATTATCTGGCACCTTTTTGGTGTTGAGTATTTCAGTGATTTCAGTTCCAAGATGCAATACAACAAAATGTGGGAAAGCCAAAGAGTGTGAAAACTTCTGCAAGGTACTGTCCATAATAACTGAGTTGTGAAGCCCTATTAGCACATGTTCAGTTCTTTAATGTGCTCATTACATACTACATGTCACATATTTTCTATCTATTTATTCAGCATAAAATTGACCACAGATAATGTCATACTGAACAAAAATTGGAAAGATCAAAACTCAGAAATGTTCACATACGATTAATCAAGAAATTAAAATCAGTACTGTACAGTAGTTGTAAAGTGGAAATCTTTTCTTATTCAGCGTGTGACCTTCCAAATGACTTTTTCAGAGACAGCTCAGAATGTACAAGTGATTAAACCTAGTGATTATGAGTGTTATCGCAGTATAAACTGAACTTCCTCTGCAGTAAATGTTTAATGCCACAAGTACATGGAATACATTATGCCCTTCTTGAATAGAATCTGCTTGCATATATTTAATATTTTCTAACTGCATACTTTACAAACATTGAATAAAAATCCATAAATATTACTTTTGAATAAAATGCATAAAATTATACATTCAAATACATGTTTAAGATTTTATTTTTGCCTAACTTTTATACCCAGTCTAGTGGCTATCATACAGTTTACAATATAAATGTGTAATGTTTTAATATTCAGGGCAGTCAGTTTAGGAAAATACAGGTGAGCTACAGTGAAAGGTAGAATAGGAATGTATAATGAATAAAATACATTTAGTAGATGGTGGTGGTCTGTACTCTATCACCAGTCAGAGTACTGTGTTGCATGGAGAATTAGCACACAGTTAAATCCTTTATTTTAATTGGGATTATCAGTAGGATTTGGGCCTGTTATAGCATCTTTAACTCAACTGTAGTTTACCTTTGTCAGATAATGCCAATTTTTAAAAAAGAATAAACATATTAAATCATAACAAAGTCTTGGAAAAGTACATGGGAGGGCTGGGGAACTTGTGATATCATAAATGTTGTTGGATTGAAATTTCTATCATCTCTTGTTATTAACTGTTCTGATGGTACATGCTGTCCAACACATTCTGAAGAGTCACAATTTATTTGTTTGTTTGTAGGAGAGCAGATGGCTGCTAAATGGCCTCCTGGATCTGGAAACTGTTTATTTAGACTTCTATCCTGCCTTTCTCCACAAATGGGATACATAGTAGCTACAAGCTAATTGCTAGTTCCAAAGGTGGCACTGCAAATTTGTGTCTACTCTGTTACTTCCTTTTCCTTTTCCAAATCTACATCCGACCTAGACCATAAGGTACAGTTGAGATGTCACCATTTGTCTTAAGATGTTCTCCCTTCCCTTGGGCTTTGACGTATTTCCCATAACTCATGCATAAAAAAATGGCCCATGCCCTACATTATTAGATATTTACCATTCTGCTCTAATCTCTCATGATTGCTGTTTATTATTCCAAATTGACCTGTGATAACTGCATGGCATTTTTCAAATTCATTCAGACTCTTCTGATGGTCTTCTTTTGCTAACATGTTCAATTGCAGCTTTTGTTCCTACATAAAATCAAAACAGGATGACAAGTTTGAAGTACAGTACAATATCTAAGATGTCACCAATTAGATAAAGCTATAATCCTGTTTACTGTGGAGTTACGGTTGCCATAACTGTCTACCTCCAAACCGGGACAAATGGGGAAAATGTAGGACAAATGTAGGACAAAATCCCCCCATGTAGGACATATTTTGTAAATGGAGGACACACACAACTAAAAAACAAAAAATTAATAAATTCAGAAAGCATTACTATAAATGGCGGGAAGCTTTCTCGGAGGCGGAGGACGCTCCTCCGCCTCAGAGAAGGTTTCCCCAGCCAGGCTCCGCTCCAAGAAGAGAGGCCGCGACAGCCCAGCTTGGCGGGAAGCCTTCTTGGAGGCAGAGCCACAAAGGGCCTAGTCAGTGGGCTCGGCTCCAGAGGAGGAAGCTGCATGGCTGTGGCCTCCTCCTCTGGAGGTCATGAGCTAGGTCCTGTGCAGCTCCGCCCCAAGCCCTCCTTCCGAGCAAGGCCTGGCATGGCAGCTAGGCCTAGCAATACTAAGAGGGAGGAGGTGGTGACCAGGAGTTCCGGGACAGCTGCCATACCCGGGACGGGACATTCCAGATGGTTGAAAAACTGTGAATGTCCCGCCTGGAACCGGGATATGGCAATCCTATGTGGAGTAAGCCACACTGAACACAGTAAAGGTTAGTCTGAAGAAAATGCACATAGGATTGTACAGTACAGCTGTCCCAGTGAGGAGGGCAATAATCTTCCCACAACAACTTATCAAACCTCCAAATAACATGGCATGAAGCCACTGCAGTACTGTACAACACATGTTACTATCCCACTTTCTTGATATGGAATAATACCATGGTTAACAGGATCAAAAATATTGAGAAATGCAGCTCGCAGATAAGAACAGTTTGCAGTACTTTACAGTAAAAAATGTAAAAACAATTTAAAATCATCTGGCTAAAAGAATATATAACTACATTAAACATACAGAAGTTAAAAACATAAATAGAACACACACCCCAAATAAAAGCCTCCCTGACAACGAGTATATATTAAAATCCTGTATGGCAGTTCATACAGCCTGCAGTGGATTCTGAGGTGACCTTTCCAAACATGCCAAACATGCCCACTCCTGCTTTAGAAAGATATAAGGGCCTCATTCCCACTATGTTTTAAACCAGTTTGCAAACCACTTTGAAGTGGTTTAAATGACCCTTGTTCGCACTTGAGCCGAATCGTTGAAGTGGTTTGGAGAGGGAGGCCATGCATTAGACCCATTTAACACACTTTTTAATGCTCATTTTTTTCTGTGTCTTTTGCAATAAATCAATTCAGTGCAAGTGTGAACAAGATGCCGATTGAAATCAATATTTTTAATGACATGATCAGATGATCATCCACTGAAGAGGGTCCCTTTGGAATTCAATCCTTGGTCAATGTGAACATGAAGTGGGTTATTTTACAAAAAGAAATAAATTTGTGATCGGGACAAATGCAGTGTGAACTACACTATTAGCTATTGTAACTAATAGTCACTGGCAGCTCTATCTTTAACAAATTTGTCTAATCTCCTTTAATGTCATCAATGCCAGAGGTCAAAACACAGGAAAGTACATGAAATTTGCTTCAGAGATATTTTACTACCCCAGTCCAAATACTAGCATGTCTCAGTGTACTAAAATATGTGTATGATATTACACAAGAAAAAGATATTGGAAGTTAAGATCCAGTAAACATGCTGGAATAGCATACGTTTCCACCAGTGCACGTTCACTGTCATATGGGAGGTGAAGACTGTGCCCTTTTCCCAGTTCCTTCTTGGATGTTCAACACAAACCAGGGGCTTGCAGCCAGCTCTCCACACGACTACTAGCTGGCTGCAGGGGTGTGCCCCGGCATGTTCCATTGTCCTTGTGCACCAAGGGAAGTAACGCAGTCTCCACCTCCAACATAAAGTTATTTCTTTTCCCCTGGGTGCATAATGGTAATTGAAACATGCCTAGTGTCCACCCCTTAAACTGATTAGTGGCTAAGAAGTTGGAGCTGAGCATTCTGGCTACTATTGAGTACCCAGGATGAGGGGTGTTGCACAAGGAGGTACAGAATAGGTCTAGGCCATCTGCAGCAGCCACAAAAATACATATGCAGATCTAAACCAGAATTCTAACCAGAGCTTACTTCCCACAATCAGTTTTTGTTTGAAAAAATTAATCCAAAACAAGTTTTAACTAGAGGGGGAAAATAAAATATCTGAATGGCAAAGACTGATAGATTTCTTGGGATGTTTTATGATCTAGACAAAATTTCTGGTGTGGTGTTGTTGCTGCTGGAAAATAACTAGAAATAGTAATACAGTGGACCCTTCCCTTACGCGGCGGATCTGTTCCATTTTTTTTTTAAGAAAACAGACTGGTGGGGGTGAGGAGGAACATAGTACAGTGTGACTGCCCAATACCAGGACACACAAATCTAATGCTACAGCAGCGATACTTGCAGCAATAGACAGGGGAAGCCTGTCAATGAAAAGGGGTGTGTCCTCCCACAGAGGGAGGACACATCAGCTACAGCTTAGCCATAGTGTCATCTGATAAGGTTTGACAATAAAGATGTCTATTCTACTTTAATACATTTTTAGTCTCGTTTGATAATATCTTAAGTATGACTAAGTCTGGACTAAACATGTTAAGTTTGAGTAACTCTGTGATTCTATGAGTCTGTGAATAAGGTGACCGATTCATGCAAGGAATGTTCATACAGCCATCATTTCTTTTCCATACATGTATTGAACTTAGCATAAAACATTCCTGAAACCATTATTTTACTTAATGGACAAAAGGACAACAACAGTAGAAGCAAAAATACTGTAAATAAATAAATCAGGAGAGCAAATATAATGCAACTGTTTGCTGGTGCAGGGGACAATTCTGATTTTCTTTTATATTTTGTTAGTCCTCTAAAGATAAATCCCAAGGTATGGGGTAAACTGGCAAAATTAATGGCCTAAATCGAGCAAGATATGCTCAGTTTAGTCAATAGATTTTCAGTCTCCTTCTCTGCAGTCCTCTCCAGAACTGATTTTGTGTTTTTGTTTTTGTTTTTTTAGATTTTAGAATCTGGGTATTTTGGAGATTATTGGACAGTGGGAGCAGGAGAGGGAGACTGTGCTTCCTTTCACTGAATTCCACACTAGGGCCCTATTCCCACTGAGGTTTAAATCAGATCAAATGGAATTATGATCCGATTTAAACCACTTTAGTTCCCATTGGCAAATTGATTTGGAATCGATTCGCCAAGGGGGGTTATGATTTCCCCCCATTAAACCCACGTTAAAAAGACGCTGGGTTTTGCCGCTCCTTTTTGGGCTAAATTGATCACAATCGATTCAGCCCAATGGAAACGAAGGGTGGAATCGAATCCGCCATCAGAGACAGGGAGATGACAGGGGCTCCTGCCATCTCCTTGTCACCGGCCTCCCCTCCTCCCTCCTCCTCCCTCAGTCTCCCTCCCCACTGCCACTCTTGGATCGCTCAATCTAAGGGTGGCAGTGGCCCTACGGGGCCCCATGGGTTTCTCCTTCTCCTCCTCCTCCTCCTCCCTTCCTTCCCTCCCTCCCTCCACTGGCCTACGTGGCTGGTGTCATGCCCAGCCTGGAAGATGGCTTGGAGGACTCAGAGGATGAGCTAGAGCCTCTGGGATCTGAACCTATAACGGAGGAGTCAGAGCCCCAGGGGCTTGAACCTGTAATGGAGGAGCCAGAGGCTGGCCCTAGTTCTGCTGGAGCAGAGTCTATGGCCCCTCCAGAGGTTCAGCAGTCAAGTTTGCCTGGTGCCGAGGCTGTGGACATGGAGGAGGATCTGGGCAGTGTGCCTACCTTCAATGAGCGTCGAGCAGAAAGAGAGGGCCTTCGAAGATCTCGGAGGCTTTATCAGAAGCGTCTTCATAATCAGGCACAGCTGAAGGCCAGCTCCTTGCCTTCTTAAGCACCTGGAGCATGTGTGGTTCTTTGCCAGTGGATATCTGACTCTTTTAGAGGAAAGACTCTGTCTCTGGCTCCTTGGCTTCTTGTCTTGACTACCCGGAAACTTGACCTTGGACTGCTTTATCTACCTGCCTATCTGTTACCCTGAACCTCGGACCGTCTGACAATTCTTCTGGTAAACCCTTTTGGTAAAGCTACTGCAACTCTCCAGGACTGTGTAGCTTACACTGACTTTGCTGTGCTGGGAGGGGGTTGTTTGTTTGAAAACTAGCTGTCTTATCAGCCCTTTGGCTGCTTTCCCGGACAGCTGGGTGCTGGTGGTCTGGCAGCAGCAGCTGCAGCGGGTGTCTCCTCCAGTCCTCCTCCTCCAGGCTGGTCCTCCCTGCCTGCCTGCCTGCCTCTCTATTTCCGCCCAGGCCCTACCAGGGCAGAGAACTCCTGGAGAAGGAGGCTGGGCAACAAGAAAGGTCTAGCCTGGAGGAGGAGGAGGACTGGAGGAGAGAGCCAGCCCCAAGCACTGAGAGCTACCGCTGCCGCTGCCACCAGGATCGAGACCCATCCACCAGCAACACTCAGGTAGGCAGAGGGAGGGAGGGAGGGATGGGGGGGAAGATGGAGGAAAGAAAGAAAGAAAGAACGAAAGAAAGAGGGAAAGAGGAAAGGTTTTTTTTCCCTTTTCTTTCTTCCTCCTCCATCCATTCTCTCCGTGGCCGTTTTTCCTCTTTTCTCCCCTTAATGTGAATGACAACGGGGAGTAAAAGAGGAGTAAACAGCCCCAGAGAAAATTCGCTTTCAAAATAATCCAGCTCCGAGCTGGATTATTTTGTAAGTGGGAATGGGCCATAGCACTGTTTTACAGGCATTAGCTTTAAGAAAATGTATTTTTTTAAAATATAGTCATGTAGCACTAATGCACATGCCTAATCTGTACCCATATCCTATAGACTTCCCCCTTCCTTTTATCCTTGGTTTTCCTTTCTTTGTATTATATTTTTAAACATCCAATTAAACATTTGTTTTAAAAAAGAATTGCATTGGGTTGTCAATGGCCTGTTACAGACAGGCCAAAATAAAGCTGCTTCGAGTCACTTTGGAGGTATGGTATTTCAATGATGTATGCATCCTAAGAGTCCAAAAGCCGCACCAAAGCCACGCTCCGGTCCTAAGCGCTGGAGTGCAGCTTTGGTGTGGCTTTTGGACTCTTAGGACGCAAGTATCATTGAAATACCATACCTCCAAAGTGACTCGAAGCAGCTTTATTTTGGCCTGTCTGTAACAGGCCAATGTATCTTGAAGTTGGCTAATCAAACTATCAAAGCACAACCTAGCTGTAAAAGTTACACTGAGATCTTGTTGTCTGAAGATGTATTCTTCTACCCCAGCAGCCCACTCAAATTATGCAGTCATAACCTGAGGCCCTCCTTTGGGTTTTTCCTCCTAACAGAAGTTGAAGAAAGCATTACTGAGGAAAAGACATTTCCAGACGTAGAACCTCATCTGTTGAACATACACCTCAGAGAGATTTCCTTAGCACCATAATTGTATTCATTGCCTGAATGTTCACATTGTAATGTAAAGTAATCTTGATACACTTTGATTAATGCTGCTAAATTTTATGGATTTTAATTTTGTTTTTGTATAGTTTTTAATCTGTATTTTTTAAATAAATTGAAAGCCTCATTATTGGTCTCATTATTGGGAAACAGTCAGAATATAAATGAATAAAGTAAGTAAATAAAATACGTTTGCTTCTGCTGCTTCATTTTTACAATGATTCACATTACTGTATTTTATTGCATGCCAAAACTGTTTAAATTGAAGCGTGGTATATAAATTTCAAAATTGTTAACTCATATGCCATTTTAGCCAGTGTAGTGTAGTGTTCTGAACACTGGGCTATTATTCACAATAAACTACAATCCCCAGGTTTCCCTAGCACTGAGCCAGGAAGGTTAAAGTGGTCTAAAACTGGATTATTTCTGCAGTGTGTTTGGGTCTGTGTACCTTCTCCTGGCCTGACATCTCCAAACCTGACAGAAACATCATACTGCCAGACCTGATCATTGGCAGAATGGGCCTTCTCATACAGCTGATGCCTAACCGTACCTACTTCATATTAATAATTACTACCTAGTAATGATTTTGACACTATTATCACAATCGGCACCTAACTACTTTATCCAGCATCAACCGCATGGGGAGAAAAAGATCCATTCTGCCAATAATCAGGGTACAGCTGAATGATGTTTCCATCAAGTTTGGAGGAGGTAGGACAGAAGAAGTTACTTAGTAAATTACTTAGTTAAGTATAAGCTGGTACAGGATCCAGCCATATTTTGGAGGGAAGTGCATATCTTAGCAGTGAATTTTTAAGCATAGATTCAATTATTAAAACATTTTAGTAATATTGTGTCTTAACATATCATCATAATATAAGCCACCATACAGATAAGAAAATAGATCACACATTCCAGTTCCTAAGACAGAAAGTTTTACTAATATCATTGGGTTAATTATTCAGTAAAGCTGTGGTCAGAATGACCTTAGAACTATTTCCTTGTATTATTCCCTTGACTCTCTGCTGTCCCTATTTATCTTTTGTTCTTGTGCTTAGAAGTTCCTGTCCTCTGAATTAACTGGGCATGGCACAATCAGGCTATAACATTTCTCTTTCTTAAAATTACCAGGAGTAGTTACATACAGTGCTTTTGTACAGGAAACGTCTGTGAATTCCTTCACAAATAATAGAACATGAAACTATAGCCAACTAGGGAGATGCACAAATGAAAGGACAGGAACAGACAGGGGAAAAGAACAAACCTTGGTGTGAACATGTGTTTGCAATAGTAAATATACTGAGCAAGACAGTTTCATTATTCATTATCTGCATTCAGTTGTTTCTCTGGTGGTTTATTAATGGGAAAGGGGTGTATTTAAAAACAAAATAAAAGGATTCCAAGTGTCTACAAATGCTTTCCCATTGCTCATATTTCTTTAATTATCTTGCATTTCACATTCATTTCACTGAGTTCATTGTCCATATTCTATCCAGCCATTGTCACATTGCCCATTCACTTATATTTTCTAGTGTGGTTCAGTTTCCTAAACAGAGGCACAGGACAGACTGCCCCCAAAAAGTGACCTGCCAGTGGCCTTTTTCCCTCCGGAGGGACGCTGCAGCCACCAGACCACACGGCGTCCATCCAGAGGAAAAAGAACCCGGACAGGGTAAATGAATTTAAAAACGACTAAAAGGGAAATACAGTATTTAAACTGGACAACTGATAGAAAGATATATTATTTTGTGAAGGAGAATATTAGAAAACAGCATAAGATAAAACTAAGGGAAGAGTAAATATATAAAGTAGGAATTTGAGCAGTAGGAAGTGACATTTATGTTATATGTAATTTTATTAATGTCTGCAGTTTTTGTTATGTATTTGTCTGTTTGACTGTTTATTTTGTGTATGCAAAAAAGTGAAAAAAGAAAAGGAAAAAGAAAAAGAACCCGGGAAAACCGGGTTCTTTTTGTGCTCCTGGGCGGACGTAACGAGCAGACACCGCACGTCGCTTACGTCACAATGGCGGTGCCCGTATGGACGGATGCTGCCATTACAGCACCGTCATGCTGTGCTAGGGTTAGGGACCATGCAGTTGCCGTGTGGTCCCTAACCCTAAAATCTGCACCAGCATGGCGCATTTGGGCCAGCTGTTTCGGCCCAGAGTTTTGAATTTCATTTTAATTTTCAGCCTTGAATATGCAGAGCACCAATTAAGGTCCTTGACCTGTACCTTTGGTCCTGTAGTTGGTAAGAGCCCAGTCAAAAAAAGGCAGTTATTTCTGGGGAGTGAGGCCTCATAGGAAGCAGGGACTCATAACCTCCACAATCTCTGCAGCAGGTGAGCAATAAGACTTTGTCAATATGACTGAATTTGGAAGACATGAATTATCACATATTTATTCCAATGAAACAAAGGTAAAATAAAGTTAGCAATTTGTTAATATGGGACAGTGATGACTAGGCAGCTTCGGACATTTCTGGAGGGAAGAGATGACCCATTTTACCCAGGTGATCTGCTTCAGGGGGGAAGACAAGGGAAGCCCTGTACTGCTGATCTTCCTGGATCATCAACTGCCTTTCGATATCACTGATAAAATTGGACTGGATCTCTTGGATAAGAATAGGAGCTACAGTGTTATGTCTGGTTAAAAGAAGTGCACTGGCTGCCAAGATGCTGCTGACATTTAAAGCCCTGGCTGCTTGGAACTTCAATACTGAGGAAGCTCCATTCTCTATCTGTTCATATATTCAGTTTTGAGATCTGCTGGAATGGCTCTCCTCTATGTCCCATTAATAGGAACATGCATTATGTGGAGCCATAGAAAACATCCTTTGCTGTGGAAAATGCTTACCTTGGAGGTCTGCTAGCACATTTCAATACCAACTTAAAACTTAACTCTGTAACTGCTTCTGGAACCCAGTGACCATAGCTTGGTTCTGATCTGCTATTGTAGATTTCATGTTGTTTTAGAAATATTTTAAATATTGAATTATTTTAATTGTTTAAATATCATTTTATTATCTGTTATTATTTATTATTTATTATTATTTATCATCTATAGGATGGAATATAAATAGATAAATATTAAATACTGATTTATTATAAATCAATCAATAAATTAATGTTAATGTTAGCCATAAATAATTGAGCTGAAAAGAAAGCATTGTTAAAACTGCATAACCATGACTGCAATATTTGTATATATAATATAGATTGCAAACTAAAATTTAATTTAGGCTGCAATCCTAAACAGACTTAAGAGTGGGTAAATCCCATTAAATTCAATAAGCCTTACAACTCAGTAGACATGTAGAGGACTGTACAGTTAAAAGTGAAATAAGACAAAACAGGTTTTATGCTGTCTTTGATCTTTAACTTGTAGCCTTATCTCCCAGGTCAAAGGACACATTATTCAATTTCAACATATTCTGTGTAAAATCACTGTACCGTTGAAGATGACTTTCAGTACAAATGTCATGGTACTTAAGGCTAAACCGGACTCTACTTTTTGAGCTTCTTAATTAAAATCATTGTTTATAATGGTCTGACAATATTATCTTTATTCTTTCCAGTTGAGCAGCAGCCGAATTTTCACAGCTTTTAGTCAATCAAGCTTAGCAATGTTTCAACAGCTCTCTTTAATTTCCAACTCTGGTTTGAAGTGAGAAAACAAACTGAACTGGCCCTCTGATTTTTCTGCGATTTTCTGCTGCTCCCCCCCCCTTTTTTTTTTTTATTGCTTTCTCATAAAATAACATTAAAATATTAACATACTATTAAATCCAGATAAAACAAAATCTCTAAAACCGTGTGGTTTGTATACTCTACTCCTCCTCCTCAACTTTATTTATATTTAACCTTTTCCCCAAGACTCAGACTTAATGCAGCTTACACATTAAAAATACTACAACTAAAAACATACAAAAACAATATTAAAACAGAATTAAATTATGAACCATATTTTTAAAAATCACTCTAATTAATAGAAAATGTATAGAAATGTAAATGCTACTGCTATTGCTACTGCACTTATAGCTCTTTTTTAAAAGCCTTCAATTCTAAACGCCTGTCTGAATGAAAAAGTTTTTGCCTGCCAACAGAAGAACAACAAGGAGGGGGCCATTCTAGCCTCCCAAGGGAAGGAGTTTCCAGTGTTATGATAGCACTGAGTAGGCCCGCTCTCATGTGCCCACCAACCATACCGTGAAGGTGGCAGGACTGAGAGAAGGCCTCTCCCGTGGATCTCAGGATCTGGGCAGGCTCATATTGCGACTGTAACTGGGCCAACTGTAAACAGAAAAAATTAGACTCTCCAAGTTTGAATTTTGTTTGCAAAAAAATGTGTTGTTACACTAACAATGGAAGTTGAAAAACATGCTGAATAAAAACAAAGAAATAAAATATTAAGATAAAACTGGGTAAACACCAGCCATTTTCAGTATTTACTAAAAGAGAGATCTGTTTTAGTTGTAGTTGTTGTTGTGTGTCGTCAAGTCATTTCAGAGTTATGGCGACCCTAAAGCAAACCTATCATGGGGTTTTCTTTGTTCAGAGGAGGTTTACCATTGTCCTCCTCTGAGGCTGAGAGAATGTGACTTTCCAAAGGTCACCCAGTGGGTTTCATGATCACGTAGGGGATTGAACTCTGGCCTCCAGAATTGTAGTCCAACACTCAAATCACAGTGTCACACTAGCACAAGCATCTCTGCCTTAATTTAAAACTCTGCTGCATGAATAGAAGAGTTCAGCTTGTGAAAGACCGCTTGTGTGAGTTTAACTCTCTCCTTTCATTAACAAAAGCCTATTCGACTCATAGAAAAGTTCCAATCCTATTTTATTTTACTATTAAAGTAGTTTCTTACCATTTCATTAAGCTTCTTCTGTAAAGTGTATTTTGAAACCTGAAACAATGAAAATCAATATTCTGTATGAGATTATAAGGGATAATGAACAGATTTAAAATCAGTTAACAATTTGGCATAGTTTTGCTGTCATGCAAATGATAAAGAGATAAACCTTCTAATAGAAATGTTGTAGTTATGCAAAGATGGAATTTAGTGTTTACAAGAGGTAAAAATAATTCGACATATAAATAAATATTAAATAAATTAAAATTAAATTAAATGACCTTTAGGAGACACATTTATAAGTAATTTTAGCAATTATTCATTGCACTGTTCTTGCTTTTCTAAATGTAACATTAGGTGGGTAGGTGGGTGGGTGTGTGCACCACCAGACAGGATCTGACACCTTTATGATATTTAGGCCCAACATTGTTATACTCCATATCAAAAAAACTGTACTTGCAAGAATTTTTTTTGTGCAGAAAAGAATAATTGTTTAAAAAAAAGAAGGTCTAGTTGCCAAAAAATAAATAAACCCGCCAACCACTCCTTGTGGCTGATGATTATTTTCAATGTGTTGAAGGACAAAGACAAGAAAATTTGTGAATATTCACTCAAACCCTACTTGTAGTTCAGTCCCATATGCACAGGGATGTATAATACTAAAATGAATAGGAATTTCTTATATGAGAGCTTATTTTTGAGCAACTGTATAAGAGATCTAGATCTAATTTTCAGCTTCTGGGGCACTGTACAGATGGGCCCTACGGGGCGCCATCATTATGTGTGAGGGGCAGTGCTTCCAGCCACGACTTGCCTCTCGCACATAACGAGGGCGTCAAAATGGTGGCGCCCTGTACATATGGGCACCGCCATTTTGATGTGACAGATGCCTAGCGTCCGCACATCCTTGTGTCATTGTGACACCACTAGTGCGCCATTGGCACACTGCGGCATCACAACCGTGTCGCAGAAAGAACACGCTTTTTGCGGGTTCTTTTTGCTGCGCAAGGGAGCTGCGCAGTTTGTCTGCTGGGGCTCCCTCGCGCATCAAACCAGGGCAACAGGAGACCACCCTTTTTGGGCGGTCTGTATCCCACCTGAGTGTTGCTAGAAAAGACAGCACAAAAATGTGAGGGGAATCAAGACCAGAAGTGGAATCTGGTCCACTTCTGTGTTTTTCCCCATTAGGAAGGTCTGGGGATTTTTCAGTCCATCAGAAAAAGAAAAAACACCACTTTGTTGGCTTTCTTCTGTGTATTTCAGGTGTGCAGTGACAAAAACAAACTAGGCCCAAACAGAGGTACTAGCGTTCAGCACTGTCTGGGGTGCTTGACCTCAACAGTAGCTCACAAACAGCAGAGTGCAGAAGCACAACCCAGTGTGCAGTATTTGACAACCAGACACTGACAAATCTGAAATAAGGCATAGACACGGTTGACTTCTTCCAAAGTCCTTGGAGGCTTTTATCTTCCAATTGCAAGATGTACAACAAAACATGTAACATATATTGTTGGGCAAGGTACAAGGTGTTGGTTATAACCTTTAAAGCCCTACATTGCCTGGGTCCAGATTACTTGTGGGAACACCTTCCTCCACACAATTCACCCCACACACTCAGGTCCTCTGGGAAGAATTTACTGCAGCCAAGGAAGACCAGGCAGAGGACCTTCTCATCTGCCGCTCCTAGGCTATGGAACAACCTGCCAGAAAAGATCCATCAAATCACCACTCTTGAAGCCTTTTAAAAGGCTGTTAAGAAGGGTCTCTACTGGCAGGCCTTTCCAGACTGATCTCCCCTTCTACTGACATTGATAACTTCAGTCTGCCCCAAGAAAGACGTCTTGCCTCTAGTACCTCTATTTTTTATTCATTTTATTGTTGTAGCTTTTAATATTGTTATGTTTTTAGGTCGGGAGGAGGTTGGGATAGGGGATTGTAGAATTGGCTTTTATATATATTAGATATTTTATTGTTATTTTTGTTTTACTGTAACCCACCTCGATCCATAGGGAGAGGCAGAATATAAATAAAATATATTATTTTTATTATTATATTTACAATCCATACTATCCAAACCCACGAAACCAACACACCAACCTTTCTCTCCAATCCACTATCCTCAGCCCACACCTGCTTTGCGTTTCAGAGTCCTTATATACATAGGGTTGCCATAACTGTCAACCTCCAAACCGGGACAAATGTAAAAAATGTAGGACAAATGTAGGACATATTTTTAGAATGGTGGACACACGAACACCTAAAAAAATTAATAATTTAAAAAAGCATTAATATAAACGCATGCTTCTTAGGCATGCTCAAAATGGAGGACATTTTGGCATTATTCCTAGACAGATGGCAGAAATGTACTTCCCTTTTTGGCCAGCCCCCCCCCCCTCAATTCCAAAACACACACAACAGCACATTTGGGCATTTAACATGGCTTTATTTAACATGGCCTCTTGCATATTTCAGAGGTTTACTGCATAACCAAACCCTTTGGGTTTAACACTTAACATAGGTTAACATGGCTATGCATATTTAACATGTCAAGGTGGTTTAACAAAAAGTGGATTGACCCTCGGTTTCAGGTTTCTTACACCAACTGTACTTCTCAGAAGTGTGTATTTGGCCAAGGTACTTTGATTTTTCTTCACTGCTCATGTGTTTGTAAAAATCAGAGCAACTTACATTGGGCATGCCTGAGGGAGTATCAATATCATCATTATCATCATCATCACCATCATCATTGTCAAAACAAGGCAGACTTGTTAGCATTAAAAGCAAAAAAAATGCACAAAAAACACACATTGGAAAGTCACACTCTCTCGCCTTCAGAAACGGTGGGCGCCTGCCTCAGAAACTGACTGGTATCAATATCATCATCATCACTATCATTGTCAAAACAAGGCAGACTTGTTAGCATTGAAAGCACAAAAATGCAGAAA